>NC_134139.1:59375000-59742500 GCF_033958435.1 Carettochelys insculpta
CCTCATTGAATCTATTCCGTCTGATCTAAGAGGCAGATTTTGGCCTAAAAATGATTTTTGAGACAGTTATACAGTTTAGGGCTTTTTCCCTCTATTTAATATTTTATATTTATTAACCACATTTTGATTCAAGCTCTGCAGTGTGAGTGTCTCTGATCAAGTCTGGGTAAGTTGTATTAGTAAAGGCAAGCCCAACACACAGTAATAATATTTTGCACAAATGGTTTGTCTTTAATTCTGCATAGCTTTTTGATTACATCTCTTTATTATGGGGCCGTTCTCTTATTTCAGCCCCACGTCATAAAATGTTTTCTCAGGACATTCTGTTCTATTTTGCTTCTAATTACATGTACTGTAATTATGTTTCTAACTAAAAATCTTCATCAACCTCCCCTCCTCCCTGCAACATTTTTTTTTACTTGTAAGGAGTGAAACCTGGTGTTTTGACAAACAGGTGGTCTGTAATAATGTGCATGGATCACCACTGGTAAAAATATGGCTGTAAGGTCTTATCATTGGTACTTTTACTTCAGAAGCAGCACCTTTCAGCAGACCTTCATATAAATAGGTTATAATGAAAATTAAAGGCCTGAGAGTTTTACATTATTGCAGTTTTTTGTGAGTGTACTGCCACTGAAATGAAAGAAAATCAACATGTCAAACTAGACTCACCCTGATGAACTGGGACATAAAATTATTTTAATGTTTATCCCAAACCTGATTGTTTAAGAAGATATTCACAGTCCTTGAGGTCTATTTGTTATTATCAAAATATGCTAAATAACAAGGCAGTAACAGATGTGTGTTTACTTCTTCAGCACCTAGTGGTGCATAGTATTTGGTGGTTAACTCCTTTAACTCCCGCAGAAAACAGAATTTGCACTTGCTTTGTGCTTCTTCTGGTCAGCTTCTATGTAGGGAAAACACTTCTGTAGTATCCACTATTAATAAATTCATCGAAAACATTGTGTTCTAGTCCTGTGACCATCCCTCACTTGAGTTACATTTACTCATGTGACCAAGGCATGAGTAAGAGTTGAGTGAAAAGATGGTTAGTAAAACTTGTGGTTTTGGACCCCTGGATTCTTATTTGCTCAGATGATGTGATTGCAAATTGCAGAATGGGGTGGGAAAGCCTCTTCTCATAACAAACAGTGGAATCAAATTACTTGTCAAGAGAAATAGAGCCATGTAACTATTTCTCTGCTCTGAACAAACCACTATAAACACAGTGGTTTGCAAGTTGAATAAAGACCTTAAACAACACATGGCAGAGCTAATGGCAAGCAGAATTGAGACCTCTTACGAGACTGTGTGGGAAACTGCACAAAGCAAGAGCTCACCATGACAATGCAGCACATCAATGTGAATACTGTACAATTTCAGTGAGTTCTATATAGAAGTCAGAGCTGGGGAAAAGCCTTTGTCCCTTGGATTGAGAACTGAACTGAAACCACCCTTGCTTCACCTAGCACAACTGAAAAGACATAAGTAGAACTTTCTTGTCACTGCCTGACCTGCTCTGGATTAAATTTGTGACTTGGCAGGGAACACCGACTCCTCCCCTCACCAACCACAGAGAGGCAACTGGTAACCTTGATGGCATTATCTGTAGAGAGGTTTTAGACTGAGTACGTGGTGGGCACAGAGATGAGGAGGTGTAACAGAGGTTTACAATGTCATGCCTTTGAAGTAACCTGTTCTGTGAAGGCAGACGACTTCACTCTCTAAGGCCGTGTCTACACGTGCCCCAAACTTCGAAATGGCAATGCAAATGGCCATTTCGAAGTTTACTAATGAAGCGCTGAAATGCATATTCAGCGCTTCATTAGCATGCGGGCGGCAGCGGCGCTTCGAAATTGATGCGCCTTGCAGCCGCGCGGCACATCCAGACAGGGCTCCTTTTCGAAAGGGCCCCGCCTACTTCGAAGTCCCCTTATTCCCATGAGCTCATGGGAATAAGGGGACTTCGAAGAAGGTGGCGTCCTTTCAAAAAGGAGCCCCGTCTGGATGCGCCGCGCGGCTGCAAGGCGCGTCAATTTCGAAGCGCCGCTGCCGCCCGCATGCTAATGAAGCGCTGAATATGCATTTCAGTGCTTCATTAGTAAACTTCGAAATGGCCATTTGCATGGCCATTTCGAAGTTTGGGGCACGTGTAGATGTAGCCTAAGAGGGTCAATCCAGAAGAGCTTTTGCTGTCAATACATTCACCTGGAACAAATTTCTGTCAAAGAAGCTGCCTGTATTTATACTGCAATGAAAGGAAAAAACATTGCATGGATCATGTAATCTGTGAACTAAAAGAGAGCAAAGCAGCAAAACATCCATTCGGAGGACAGTTTTGTTAGACTTAGACCACAGAATACAATTTGAAGTGCAAGTATGCAAAAATTACTCCCCCTGTTAGGCTGAGGCATGAGGGATTCCTTATGTCAGAAAAGACTGCCATACGACTGCGACATAAGCATGTAATTGAAATAATTTATTTACCACTAGAGCACCACAAAAACAGACATACACTGTGTTAAAATACAAGGTAATCAGTCATCAAAGTACAACGCCACTGTTCTTATGTTCCTTTTTTAAAACCATGCCATCCGTAGAATTGCACTGCTCTAAACACATACAATAATGCTGTCCTAACCCGACCAGCTAAGTGCTTTGCTACTCAGCCCCATCCCTTCCGAGTCTGATCCTGTGAGGTACTGAGTATCTCCTGCCCAGTGCTGACTATACTTAATTCCCACTGTCTTCAGTGCAAGGGGAGGTGATCATCATCGCACAGAGGAGCCCCACACTATGCACCTGTGTGGCTCCTTATTTCTACTTGCACCTCATTCTGAGGCTTTATGCTGGTCTTAAATTGTGCCTAGACCTCCCTTGCACTGACCCTTTACATGGGGGTGAGTTTGACCCCAAAGGAGCTCTATCTGCACTTGGTAGGATCAGGCCCAATGTCCTTATTCACGAACAGAAAATATATGTCTAAAAATAAACCAAAAAAAGAAGATTTAGGAGCTGTAAAATAGAACATTTGAAATACAATCAGTGCATTTCGGAGGAAAAAATACAAAGAAAACTGCATCCAATTTGGGGGAAATGACCTGGCACAATTTATAAGGCATTATACACACACTTTAAAAAAATTGCCACCTCCCAAGCCCAAACCTTCAGGTGCGGCCAGCGCACAGTGAGTGTAATTGCACACTAATGGCATCTCAGGTCCCGTTATTTTAAATTATTCATCTTCAAAACCAGGTTTTTGCAGTATTTAAATTGATAACAAGTTAGGTGTGGGGAGGGCTTGAAGTTGCCAACCCTTCTCCCTTCCTTCCCACCCATAGAATCCTGACATTGAAACTAATAAAACAGGCGAGGGCTGAAAGCAGTCACAGTGCTTTCTACCTCAGAGTTTCATTGCTTTTCACGGGGCTCTTCAGGGGAATAACATGGCTCTTGCAAGCGTTTGTAAGGTTGGACTCTTTATTTATTAATTTCAGTTTGGTAAATAATAATAATAAAAGAACCACACACTCATACAGACCCTCATATACCTCCTCTGCACTGAAACAACAGGCACGGTCAGATTATTCCTACAGCAATATTTTCATCTCAGCAATGGGCACGGGCTTCCACTGGAGTTGATGGGAACTGTCTGTGCAAATCAAAGGGGCAGAATCCAGACCTTCAGCCTGATGCTCCATTATGTTATTTCAGTTTTACAGAAGTGTTGTTCCGCTGATGTCAATGAAGTTACACTATCCTAAGTTCAAGTTAATACAGGGGAAGATCAGGTTACACTATCCTAAGTTCAAGTTAATACAGGGGAAGATCAGGTCCCTAATGTTTTGTTTTAAACTTCCGGAGTAAAATCCCAGCCTCATTTCAGTCAATGGCAAAACTCCCATGAGCTTAAATGAAGCCACAACTTCTCCCTAGATCCTGTTCCTATTGTATTTGAGGGAATGTGCTCATTACATCCAATTGTCATATTTCCTTGCATAGACTTCAAGCTTTGCCACTCAGAAAAATTAATATGAAATCAGTTGAGTGGTTCTGTCTAATGTTTTTAAACAACTTTGTCTCTTTAGGGACCTGTTGCTCTTATTTATTTTTAAACAATACGTATAATGTAGATTTTTTTCCCTCCCTCTAGAGTTCTAGGGCCTAGAGAAATTTCCTCGGACACTTATGTCCCCCACATCTTTTTCTAAGAAAGAGAAAAAGGTGTTTATATGAAAAAAAAAAAAGTAACAGTCAAAATCCACAGCCCGATCCTTCAAAACCTTCCCTTCAAACACCCCATGTTCCAAGATTTTCACTGGACCTCATCTGCTGCCAAGAGGTTGGCAGAAGTTTTGCCATTGACCTCTTTGGGAGCAGGATAACTCCTGTAGACTAAACAACGAGAAGTCCTGTGGCACCTTGTAGACTGACAGATTCATTGGAGCATAAGCTTTCATGAGCCAAGATGCACTTTGTCACATGCATCTGATGAAGTGGGTCTTTATCCACAAAAGCTTATGCTCCAGTGAATCTGTTAGTCTGTAAGGTGCCACAGGATTTCTCAATGTTTTGTGGATACAGACTAACATAGCTACCCCTCTGATACTTGTCCCATAGACTAACTGAAGGGCTACGCCTACACTACAGCAATCTGTCGACAGAAGTTACCGTCAGAAGAGGTCTTCCAGCAACACCTCTGTCAACAGATCACATCCACACACAAAAGCGGATCGAAAGAGTAATCCCCTCTGGTGACAGAGAGCGGCCAGACTGCCCGGCCACTCTCTTGACAAAACGGCCAACAGAAAGCTCAACAAACAGGGATGCTCAGGTAACTGGAAGCCCCGTCTGTCAACAAAAGAGCCCCCAGAGCGTCTACATGGCTCTTTTGTCAATTGAAAACTGTCAACAAAGGTGTTACTCCTCATCGCAGGTAAGCACGAGGCTGGCGATGGACGTGCTGGATTTTGTTGACAGTCTGTTGACAAAACCCTTTTTGCATGTAGACGCTCTGTGAGTAGACGTAGGTCATGTGAAAAATCGCTGCTATACAGAAGGCGAACACAAAGCTTTTAAACTGATCCAGTCCCACTCAAGCCTTTGTTTTGAGGGCTTCAGTGATGCCTATGCTTTGTACTGCTCTCTGCACAGTATTGAATTTCACTCTGTGTAAAGGTTTGTAGAGCTGAGCCCTAGCCTCATCTTACTTAGGCTGCTTAATCGTGTCTTGAAAATATGCTTCCTTATCCATCAGTTTGACTCTCTTTAGGTGAGAAAATAAACCCAAACTGGGTTTAAATCTATGAGTAACATGGCAAATTACTGCCACAAATGCGGATGAACTAGGAAGAGGGGGAGGAAGGGAGGGAGGAGAATATTTCAATACACCATTTTTGTAAAACAAAAAACATGGAGTCAGGTAGCTTATGTCATAATGATGAACAATATACAAAGCACATGTATAGCAAATTATTATAAAACATGTATTTGTAGTGCAAGTCAAAATATAGGGACTCTACTCATACTGGCCAGCTCGAGGGAAACATGACTGAGTGATCAAAAAGAGCCCCAAATTCAAATTCAAACTCATCAGAGTTGATAGTTTTATGGAATACAAAAATATGGTGGAAATTTTACACATTACACTTAAAGTACTTAATTTCTTTAATAGTTTACAATAGAGATCTACAGATATGTTTCCAATTAAGCTGGCTTTTACTACCCACCTATTGTATTACTATAGGTATGGTTACATACACCAAAAGAACAAAACATCCCATAGCATAGCTATATAGCAACATATTAAGGTCTGAAGATTAGACCAGTACATGTTAAATATTCACTGGTTTACTAAACTGACATTTTAACCATTTACAGTATTAAAAAAATTGTATAGACTTATCTTTGAGACTGAAACAGAGTGTCCTTTATTATTAAGTTTTTCAGGATTTAAAACAAGGGGTTGAGACCTTACAAGAAGCCTCCCTAGGCCACTGGCATGTAAAATAAGGCATTTTAAGACAGATTTTCACAAGAAATGTTATAACTGACTTCTATTTTTTAATTGAACCAAACTAACCATTATTTTCAGGATCTTTTGAGCTTGAGTTCCCCTAAGCATTAAACAGGTTTCTGGCAGTTTACTTTGTCTCCACTCTGTCCACATTTGTTTCTTTATTTTTTCCAATGGCGAAGAAATGTTCATGTGAGAGTTTTTACATACAAATAAATAATGCACTGTTAATGCTAAAACTAAAAAGAATGGGTAGGATGTCTATCGCATAACAATACAGAGAGATCAAGTAAGGCATGGGACAGATACAGCAACTCCACTTAATGGGATTTTCCTGCTTTTTTCCTTTCACATAGTAACACTAACACATTCTTCCAGTGTTTATTTTTAAAAGGTGTGGTTCTTTTTGTTTTGTTGTCGTTCCTTTTGGTTTTTGTTTGCTTCTTGTTTATCTCACTAACTGAGCTGGCGAAATGTAGGACAAAGACCTTCAATGTTTTGTTTCAAAGATGCCAGTTTTCAAAAACAAAACAAACTTTCACTGTTCGGATTAGTACCGCTTTTCTTCTTCGTTCTCGGTTGTTTTTGTTTTTAACACTGATGAACCTAAGTTTTCTTTTCTTTTTTTTTTCTTCATTCCTAACCTCTTTTCTTTCTTCCTTGGTAATTTGTATGCACTCGTTTATTGCTGTTTCAGGGATATCTTTTAGCTGCACTTGCAAGATTTTACAATCATGTTGGAAAGTTGTTCGATTTTGGGTGTCTTGCCAATGTAATACAAGATGGTGAGCGGCTCTAAATCCTGGGACACGCAGCATGGAGATGCAGAGGCTTCTGGATTTATGGTGTTGTATAAACTGAGCACCTACAAGAAGAAAGAAAAACATTGGGATGAAAACATAATTTTGTCCGAAAATCAATGCTGATCTCTGTCACTAGCCTCATTTGGTCCTATAAGGTTTGAGCTAAAGTCCAGTAGAAAGGCTCCCCTTGATTTCTCTGTGCTTTGGATTAGGCCCATAACCCTGGGTACGTTTTACACTTGAACAGGACATCTCATCCTATTTGTCTCTCTTACCAAACACAACTTCTTGCCTTCTACCTGGCTCACCATAGACCTATCACCAAGAGATGTCAATACACTCCAAGATATCCTTTACTGCTTCAACAGACTCCTATAAACCTGTTCCATAACACTTACCATCTGGAGATATCATACCAAGCTCTGTTTGGTTTGTATTGTGTAATAGTCCATCACTGGGTATGATCTCTGGCACATACAATTCGCTGTACAGCATTGTGTTTGTAAGCAGGGCTGCACAAATTGCAACAGACAATACAACTAGTGCTGCTGTGCAACATTCTTTTGCTTTGGCGATCCTCATCTACCCTTGAGATACTGACCCCTTTAGATGGTTAGCTTCTAGGGCCAGAGGCTTTGCCCTCTAACTTGCCTGCAAAACACTAGGCAATAAAATTACATAAGAAAGTGACAATGTGAGTGCAAAACTTCCATTAATGATAAATAAGCTTAGTCAGAGTTGAACCAAAAGGATTTTTTTTATCTGCCAAGACTGAGCTGAGTTCACTCTCTGAAATGTTTTAAACTATCAGTGACATACAGTAATTGATTCCTGGAGGAGAAAGATACAACACTAAAATCAGATCAGAGAAAAATTTTAAACTGTTTTTTCTGCTCATACATTGACCTGATTTGTGCAGATATGCAGAGGTTTGTGAGCACAGTGGACTCATGGGTATTTTTCTTGGGACATCCATGGAGATTATTGGGGAATTCAGCCCTTCAAAGCTACATTTATTAGGTGTGCATTATGCTAACATGGTAGGCATCGAAAGAACTATATTTCTGCTTTCAGATTTTAGTTGACTGCTGGTTGGTTTTGCTAGTGTATCAAAGGGAGAAGTATTATTCAGGTGTGCACTGCTTTGCTTTAATTCCATGCTGCTGTGTTCATTGTTGCTGCTACAGATCAATTGTGACTTTGACAGCAAAACTCTTGCCTGGAACTAACTATGGCCAAGTTAGAGCTTTCATGCCACATTAGATTCACATGCAGAATGGGTTTCTCTGAGAGAAGTATGTAGGTTACCCACGGATGATGCATAGGTATTTCCGAGGATGCCATTAATGTGTTAGTTAAACACTAAGTGACCTTTTCGCAGAGCTTCAGCATAGCATTCGCAACTGAGACAGAAGTCCTGTTCAGTACAGCAACACTAACTACTTTATTAAGCAGCCTCTGACTTGTTGGGTAACTGTCCAAACCACATATTTGTGACTATGACAGTTATTCTTCCTTTTTCCTTAAAAAACAAGTGCTGCTCCAAACTTTGCATGCTGCTACCATGTATAAGGGAGAATTTATACTCCTCTCTTGCATCTGAGTCTGTTGACACCACTGAACTATAATGATAGAGTCTGCCAGCTGCACACATGCAATGCGTATATACTGAATTGTTTTTATTCAAAACCAACACAGGGCTGAATGGTGAGACTGTCTCATACTAGAGAAAGCACGATTACTCTTCAATGTGCTGAAGTCCAATCATTTGCTAATATTAATCTGGTATTTTAAAGAAGGCTTGATGACTGGCAGCTACCATTCTTGGTTTGAGCCCTGCTGCAGCTGCCATGGCACTCCGCTGCAGAGGCACCAATCAGAAGACAAGTTTAATTTTTCATATTCACCGAGTCTTTCAAGTAGACCTCAAAATATGGAATAAGTCACATAAGCTCCATTTTCATGACACCCGTGAAGGGTGGCATATCCAAGGTGAAATAACAACCCTCTAGTTATCCAAGCAATAGGTAAGGTCCAGAGAGCAGAGGCCAAAGCTTCCTTACATGGATAAAACACCTTATTTTCCCCCAACTTTGGAGATGAAAGAAAGGAAAACCTTGGTGGAAGCTTCACTTTCTCAAGTAGCCTAGCAAAACGGAAACATGGTAACCATCAGAGACAGCAAGAGAAGGCTCAGCTTGTCAGCTGGACCAGTGGTAAAGCTCAAGCACTCTCTTTGTGATGTTTATGACATGTGATGTAGCCATGTGCCTTAGTGATGGTTTCCCTATAAGATGAAATTTACTCCCTTGCAGAGGGCCAGGACAAGGTGACATAAGTCCCACCTAATCTTTCAGTCGTGGCCTTGTGCTGGTCCCTTCCACAGGGCTGAATTTCACCCCCGCAGTTATTAAAATAAGAAATGCCTTGCACTATGAATGCTGTTGGTATTTGGTGGCAATGATATTATAATTCAACCCAAGTTTTGAACATTGGTATTCTAATAAAAGTCACATGAGTCAAAGTTCTCAAAAGACAGGACTTACTCTGCTGTGCTGAGTATCTGAGCTCCATAAATAGGGGCAGGCTCCTGCACAAAAATTAGCATTATACCCTTTAGGTTCATGAATCCATTTCCAGCCAAGATCCCTCTTGAAGTCAATATAAAGTGGACGCAGGCAGCAATTATCCTGCACATTTCTGGAAATAAAAATACAGAGAAATGTATTAGTCAGGACCATAGTGTGTGTGTGTGAGAGAGAGAGGAGGAACCCATTTAATTGCTTCCTGCATAAAGCTTCACAGGCAGGCTCAACCCTGACTGACCTATTAATTCACACTGTAAGATTCCACACAGTGCTAAGCAATGATTTCAACTTCAAGCACGAAGCAGCAAATCCTGGTCCCACTGAATTTAGACCCATAGATGCCTCACTGCTGATGGTAAGATGCAAACTGACAGGTTATCACATGTACATGGGAAGTACTAATCAGTCCCTAGTCTACCCCTATTGAATCAGGTGCATATATTTGAGAAACTAATCTATTGTTGTCTCCTGTGTGGAAACAACTGTACCTGGGAGACAAAAGATTTTGTGGCCATGCAATGGGGAATGTACAGAGCAACAAAATGTGGCATTTTGTGACTCAGCTGTGATTCTTTAAACCATGAGATATGCCTGGCGTTCAAGAAAAAAAAAAACACTTGGAAACTAAGAGTAGATGAGAGTATACACAAGAATGCTTAGCCACAACTATTTTTGTTCTTAGATACAACTATTTGCCAGACTTATTAGGAAGGATTCTTCCCCCTCACTCCACTCCTCCCCGCCGCCCCCCAGTCCATCAAGGTACACATGTTGCCAGGGTGAAATTTCCTCTGATGAGATTAGCTTTCTCACAGGAGCTATTTCCTGTGATGACATAACTGGTGTGGTTGATGACTAGTACTGGTAGATCTTGATTTCTTGTTTTCTGAAGGTCATGAGTCCTCTCAGCTCTCCTTAACTTCAATGGGAGTTGAGTGTGCTCACCTCCTATTAGGCGCAGATCCCACATGAAATGTCAGTTTTACTACAGAATGACCTAACCTGCCTGAGAACACGGGGAAGATTTTTGTGTTATCACCTAGTGAAAAGAAATATAGCAAATCACGTTCTCAAGAATCCAAGTTATACCTTTAGGCATGCAGGAGTAAATAGAAGTTGACTATATACATATATTTACCTAAAACAATAGGCAGCATCTAGAGCACGCTTCTTCCGCCGACTGGACTGTTGCGACTCAAGTCTGTAGGAGGGTAATAACATTAGCAGAAGATGTGGGGTCTTCCCACTGTATTTTTTCTTACTGGACCTGTAAGTTTTCCCATCACCACTGGACTGTATGTAGTAGTCATCAATACCTTCAAAAAATACATTTTGGTGATAAACATTGTGTTGTTTTTTTCTTCACAAATTATATAAACCATCTTTTTTAAAAAACCTCTCTCAGAAAACTGGTGGTGAGGACATCAACTGGTTGTGTCATGGGGGTGGGGAGTCACAACCTGAACTCTCTGCATTAAGGTATATACAGCATCATGCACCCTCATATTTGACAAAGTATTGCCCCCACTACTGCTTTTTAATCTATGTAGATGGCTTTTTGAAGGCAATTAATGGATCTGTCAAAATTAGTCATGGAAAAGACCCATTGGCTCACCTATCCATGTAGGAAAGTCCACTTGGTCTATCCTAGTTTTAAATGGCATACATGATGATGCTTTTGCCACTTTGTGTGGAACACCAATTCAACAGACTCTCTTTTCAGATTCATAGCTTTTTAGGCCTGAAGGCATCAGATCATCTTTTTTCACCTTCATTTTCCTCTGATTAATTTCATTCTATTATTCCTATTTTACCTTATTACTCCACAAGAGCAATTCCTCTTCCTCCTTCATATTTACATCTTTTAGAATGCTCGTACACTCTCATCTTACCTCCCATCATCTTCCATATCACCAACCAACACAGGAAGAAGGGCTTTCGAAAACTGGAGGGGTTCCTTTTGGAAGGTCCCATCTCCACAGGTGGCGCACAATTCGAAAAGTCGCACTTTCGAATCGCTGCGGCCACCATTATGCTAATGAGGTGCTGTATATTCATTGCAGTGCCTCATTAGCATCTTTTGAACCCACTCATTAACATGCCCCTTTCGAAAGGAAGGGGCACGTGCGGAAGGGGCATGTGTAGACCCAACCATCATGTTCACAGATAAAAGTAATGCAAATGGTCTGCGTGTGGTCTAAATACTGCCTCAATTACACCTGCCTACACCAGGGCTGATCAATGGTAGCCTGCACTATTTTAGTGCCAGTGTGGGCAGCAATACAATAGTTCTGACTGAAACAGTTTAGGATATAGTGTCAACTCAGTTATGTCCCATAATGCACTGGTGACCTTTAAAGCTTTCACCAAACCCACTGGCTTTGGGAGCAGCTGTGCCTTGAATGGTGAGATAGATACCGATGGGGCACTGAATTGAAAATAGTATGAAACAAGCTGGTGTGCAGGCCATGAACCATTTGTGCTCATGGCAATGAAATCCTATTGATTCAGTTGCAGAACAGTTCCATTTCATAGCATTGCCATGGCTTTACCTGTGTATCTTTATCATCCCATTTCATCCAACCAAGAGTCAAAGCTTCCTATTTCTTCCTCACGCCCCCAAATTAGTTTTATTTCATATTTTACAGGCACCCAAAAAGTTTCTTATTTATATCTTTTAATCAGCCAACAACAGAATCCTTTGTACAAACACACTGCTTCCCTCCCCTCCATTTTTATTGCTGTTTCATTACCTGCAAATCTTGCTTCTAGTTCTTCACTTTTATTGGGGATGATATAATTATTTGAAGGCACGAAGGTGCAGCATGGACAGTGTAAACTTATCTTAAATCCAAAGTTCCTCTCTGCAAAACATGAAAAGTGGGGTGAATCACTGTTTACATCTGGAGTGAGCTGGACATAATTCAGGCAAGGGAGGAAAAGACAGGGCAGAAGGTGAGAGGAAAGAGCATGAGTCATCACCTTTGTGATGAAGCCATTCATTCACTGTTTCAGTGACATCAAAAGACAGCCATTCCCCTTCAGCTCTTGTTTTAACCACCTTGCTATCAATGTAGCGCTGTCCTGGTGACGGTAGTTCTTTGGATTTAACAACCTGAAAGAAACAAAGAACAAAGTCAAGTATCTCTGTCAAGTACAGTTTTGCAGGCTTTTATCAAAATGGACACTCTGTGCTGCTAATTATTGTAGAGGGTTGCAGCATTATAAAGCAGTGTAGACCCTACCTAAGTATAGCCTTTTATTTGTACTGCTTAGAATGCTTTTTTTCTACCCAATTTTTTTACTACCCAAATTCATTCCTACTTAGTTTTTCTTTTATGCCTTTAGGTTTACTGGTACTGAGTACATATCTCATTAGAAAATCATTTTTTTAAACCAATGTAAGATGCTGCAGCACATTTCCAGATTCTCAAGTGCAACAAACTCTTCCCCTTATTTCCAAAAAACTGAGCAATTACCTCTTTGCATACAATCTCAGATTCACTCCATATACAGGAAGGAATCTTGGGCTCATGGCTATCTGTGAATTGAAATCCCAGTTGCCTGGCGTTACTACATTGATGCTTTGTGATTCAGGAAGCTGGAATGCCATGCCATGTTAAGGACATTTTAATCAAGATTGAATGATAACAGCAGTTTGCACCCATTGGTATGCCAGCTCCATGACTTCATGTTTTTTTTCACAATCCAAGTCCATCTCTAAATGAGTGACTGACAGACATATCCATTTTTCCATCCTGTGTTCTCAACCCAAGTCAGCACTTTGTTGGTATATAATCAGCAATTGAGATGGTAAAATTCACCTGAAAAAATCATGGACAAGAGGCATGAAAATAGGCCATGAGGTTCAAATATGTTCTGCATCATGAAATAAAATGGGAATTAAGTGACATACTACAGGTCAGGTGCAGCATTTCAGTGGAGGTTCTGCATGTATCACAGAATTATATTTGGATCTCTCCTCCAAGACAGCAGCCCTTGCACTGAACTTGTCTTTTGATAAGAACAGCAAAACATTAAGTCCTTATTCCACAGAAGGAGTGTTTCTTCTTCCCTTAGACTCCTACTGCAGGACTGGGAGAGAAGGGATATGGAAGATGTGATTGGTCCAATCCTGCAAGCTGCTGCACCCCTTCCAGAAACATGTGACCTCCTTCCGTTCCTCAATGGGGACTGAGGGTATTTGGCATCTCTCAGAAGTAGGGTCTTTTTATTTACAACACATTCTTCAAAGTAAGTGTTCACAAAACTCTAGAGTGAGAGAATGAAGGGAGCAAAGAGTTTCTTATTCCTAACAGTGCCTGAGTGAATCAGTATTTACAGAGGTGAAAATCCAATGCGTTCCCCTGGAATTTTACGGGGCCATTTCAAGTGTTCTTGAGAAGATAACACAGCTATCATTCTGTACGAATGAATTGATGGATGCTTCTTAGAAGAGAGCCAAAGAGGACCTAGCACTTCTGCTCATCACCTCCCTTCTGTGCAGTCAGAACTTCCCAAAGATCCAACCGACCGTACAGGTTTGACTTTCCATATCGTCATATGGCTCCAAAGTAAGAAACACGCAAAAAAACAAGTAGTAGTAATGCAAGTAGATGTGATATGGTTGGCCTGAGGCAAATTATGAATTTTCAGGTGGGCCCTGGGAGAGTAGAGAGGACTGGCCAAGGAAGAGAAAAAGTCCAAACAGCATGTCTTCCCACCCCCATTTTCTCCCCTATGGCAGCCAGCTGGCAAGAACAACATTGTGAAAAGTGTGTGTCAGGGACTATCAGCATTCACCAGGCATGTAGTTCACAGTGTGTAGTTCACTCCCCCAGCACATGTGATAGTGCACTGCAAGTCAGTTTTGCTTTCCAAACTGGAAGTATTACAGGCAATGTCTACAAACAGCAGAATTCAGTGTATGTTAGAAGAGGTGTGAAGGTTACATGACCCTTATTCCATTATTTGATCAAAAGACTTATCTCCTCCTTCCATACACAGCATCTGCAGGAAGAAAAGAAAGCTATGGCACCTCACAAGCTAAGCAGTACTCAGTCAAACTATGTTATCAACATCACAGGTTAACCTGTCAGGCTTGAGCATTATTTGGACAGGTGCAGCTGATGCGCACACACACCTACAGGTGTGGTTCACTATCCCATGTAGTGGTTCCTAGACCACTTACAGAGAGAAAGAATGAGTCTCCTCTACAGTTTTAGCTGAGAGACAGCAGGCTTTCAGTTATGACTGTAGAGGCTCCTGCACTGAGCTTCTGAGGTCCCAGGTTTGGGTCTGTCTGTGGGAGGTTACACTGCATTAAGTGGAATTGGGGAACCAGCAGGAGTGTTTCTCTCTTCCTTCTAGGTTGAATCAGCACCCCATATATTGTTAGGAGGTACATAAAATCAGAGTCCTGACTGCTTGTGATCAAGAAACACCTCAGGACATTTTTTTAACTCAACAGGTAGGGGCATTCTAGTCCCAGCTTGCTAGCCAAATACCTGTACGGATAGTTACAATCTACTGATCACATTCCTTCTGATCTTCCAATTAGATAAAGTATTTTTCTCTTCCTTTCCTACACTGCATCATAGTTTTGTTGCGCACCCTGATACAGCTGCCCAATGAGAGATGATCTAGAGAATGCTTTGGAATCTTTACAGGTAAAAGGCGTTTGTTCTGTAAACACTCCACATCCTCTTGCCTGTCTTTCTCTGTTGTCCTTCTCTCAGATTTCATTTCGGATAATTCCCTGCACTTGCAGTAAGTTTTCCATTTCCTGTAAACTATAATCATCTCTGTCACATACCCCTTAAACCTCTGTCCTTTTGGGAAAGCTTTTTCTTTCTATGGTGCTCTCCCCTCAGACAGAGTCTCAGCCCCTTCTCTGACCTGAAATACTGTGCTGTGACTTCCATCTGCCAGCATTAGACTGTGTCGCTTTGCCTGTTTAAATTGTCTGTAAGGGCAGCTGTACTCTTCCAGTGCAATAAGATACTCGTGGAAGATAGAAGAAAAGAAATAAAGTGAGAAAGGGGCATAAATGACTCTGGGTAGAGGAGAGAGGGCCATTGAGGTAAATTCACACTTTACAAGTCCTTCTGGCACCTTCCCTTGTCCCTCCCTTTTAACAGCTACAGAGAGTTTGATTTTCATTTGGATCCCAACCTGATTTTTTCTGCATCATCACCTGCCTGTAAAGGCAACAGATTGAATCACATGCAGGCTTAGGAGACAGAATTTACATATATAAAAACATCACCCACATGTACCAGCAATACATTTGATCATCTGTAACACAGATAGGTGACAATGATCAAAAGCATCCACGCACAGGTCAATGCATACACAGCTTTATCAGTGTAAGAGCGAAGGTTTCTTTTGAAAATCAGGCCTCGGTTATGCAAAAGGAGAGTGAAAGTTCTGTGAAATACCTGCAGCTTATAAAGATGTAAGCATAAATGAGCCTGTGTGTGCTAAAAAAATATAAATGCTCTTTGGGTCTAGCTGTCACATGAGCTTGCACAATAACATGATTTTTTAAAAAGGATTCTGCACACTAGCACAGTGTGAAAGTATATGTGATTCATCTGATAGAAAAATCACTCAGGTAAAAGAACTGTATCCCACGAAGTTTTAGACAGTTACACACAGTATCACTTTTATTTGGTAGTCCTGAAGTCAGAGCAATTTCTTGTTTTTTTCCCTCCTCTCTTTTTGTATGCAGTACACCTTTGTGAAGGCAATGACAATGAAGAAAAATCCTTGTTAATCTCTCTGATATCTCCACTAGTGGAGAATCTGAGCACCTCAGAATCTTTAACATATTTATTCTTTAAGGGATGGAATTATTTTAGAACAGTGATTCCCAAACGTTTTTTGAGGCTTGAGCCATGCCTTCAATGGCTCATTTTCTATCTGTGGCACTGCTCAAAAAAAGCAGTTCTGCTAAATATTTTGGATCAAGTTCCATTTTATAAACTCATGAATTGAAAATACCTTAACAAAACATAAAGTGGTCTCCCGCCCTGTTGCCTATGCCTTACATCAGAGGGGTGGCCAACATGCGGCTCTTGAGCCACATTCAGCTTTCTGAGCTTTTAAAGGTGGCTCATGAGGGCCACGCGCCAGGGGTGCTGCCTGCCTGTTCCACGCACGCGACCCACCCACTGCTTGCTGGGAGGAGCACGTGGAAGTGGCTCCAGAGGTGGCTCCACTGAGTTACTGACATTGAATTAGAGCGAGGGGGAAGAAGGCTCCTGAATCTGGGGGAGGGCATTGATTTAGAGTGGGGAGGGCAGGGAATGCTTGGTTCTGGGGGGGGCACCCTGGCTCTGAGGGAGGGCATTCATTTAGAGTGGACAGAAGGGCTGGGAGAGCTTGGCTCTGGGGGAGCCTGGCTCTGCAGAAGGCATGGGCATTCGTTTATAGTGGGGAGGGAGGACTGGGAGTGCCTGGTTCTGAGGGAGGGAATTAATTTAGAGCAGGTGTGAGAGGGGGCTGGGGGTGCCTAGCTCTGGGGGAGGGTGTTGGCATTGAGCCAAATATTATATATTTATTTATAAATCTATATATAGATAACATAAAAATAAATGTAGATCATAATGTAGATATATAAAAATAAATATGTAATACGTGGCTCTTTGTGCTCTACCCACTACTATTTTGGCTCTTCATCTCTAACTGATTGGCCATCCCTGTCTTACATCATATACGACCATGTAGTATCCAGATCCCATGCAAGAAACAAACACACACTGTAGTTCAACTGGAGAGACTGATATAGCAGTGTAGACAGAGACATGCATAAGACCTTGCGTGCCTGCACATGTTTAATGAACCCTAACTCATGCTGAGGAGCAGTCTCAGGATTAGTTATGGGGCAGGCCTACCGAAGGGGTAGGGGATGCCTAGGGGCCCAGTGTTTCAAAGGGGCCCAGATCTCCTGGTTCTGCTGCTGCAGCAATAGCAGCAGTTGCTGAAGGGAGTTTTGGGTCTCCTTGAAGTGCGGCAGGAGTGGGGGAGTGGGCACAGTGCCATGTTCTGGGCGACACTAAGGGCTGACTGCCCTTGTCTGCACCCCTTCTGCCCAAGGCTCCACAGCGCAGCTCCCCTGCCTCCATCTTGTCCCCAGGCCCACAGCAGCTGTTGGCTTCATTGTCACAATGACTTCAAAGGGGTTACTCTCAGGAATAAATCCTCATGGATGCAGGTAAGGGTTTCACAGTCTAGCCCTTTGTAACTGGTACACGGGCATCTTTGCAGAATAAACCCAAGGCAATGCAGAGAAATGGGACGTTGACATTTTTGCTGCTTATTGCCTACAAGGCCCAAAATATCGTATCTTATGCTCAAATTTTCTAATGGTGGTAGCAAAAACACTGAGAAAACCCAGATCCATTCTCCGCCATTCCCCCAGTCTGTTCTCACTCTCACCAAACACACAGTTCTTCCTAATTCCTAAAGGGACTCATGATAAAATTTGAACAGTTATGAAGTAATCCTGAAGTGCAAGGGGTGCATTCTTTCGTAGCAAGGGTGGACACATGTGGGCATCCCCCTCATCCATTGTGAAGACAGCAGACCTTTCTAAGGTGCTAGAATTACGAAGAGTAGGGTCGCTATATTCAATGGTGACGAGGGTTCAAATTTTATCACTAGAAGGTGTTAAAGGACATTAAAAATATCTTTCTTTAAAAGCCTGTACTTTCCATTGCTGTTGCCACTTGTTCCACTTTATTTTTCATTGACACTATCATGGATTAGGTTTCAAAAAGGCTTTTTAAAAATATCTTAGAGAACAAGATATTTAGCTGAAATCACCTGCTCAGTGTGCTTGTGCATGTGGCCACTCACTCCCAAAAGTGCACTGCATGTTTAGCAAATAACAAAGCAAAACATATCCGCAGCCAGAGGCATGGATTGTATTATTCTGTAGTTTATAAAGCACCGTGTACAGTACCTTAGTTATTTACATCAGCAGGGCCGACAGCCACCACGGATCCTGGGGCAAGGTGGGAGCAGGGGCCAAGCTCTGCACCCCCAGAATGGGTGTGGCCAAGGGCAGTCGGCCCTTAGCATGACCAGATCGTGGTGCCGTCGCCCTTTCTCTGACATGCGGAGCAGCAGAGCAGCACTGCTGTGGTGTTTGAAATGGACCCGGAACTCTGGCCACCACCGCTGCCACCTGTGAAACTGCTCCCCCCGCCCCCGGCTACCTCTCCTCGCCGTCAGCAGGTCTGATTTACATGACAATAAACAAGGGTGGAGAGTTTCTGAAACTAGCGGGAACACAGCCCTTGCTTAAAAGATAAGCTAGGTCCTAAGCAGTTTAAAGCAGAGGAGATCCATTTCACTGCTGGGGATTTATACGGATTTCCACCAGCTGAGAATCTGAGCATCTAACTTTTTAAATAGTGGGATGCAGAAATGCTCTGTTTTAACCTTTCCACTGGCTGTTTTTCACACACCGATGGAGATATGAATGAATGATGTCCAAAAACAATAACCACCTAAACCAGCTTATTTCCTCCCCCACAAAAAGAGGTAAAAATCCCCCAGAAAGACAGACAGAATCTCTCTTCAAATAACTAGAACCCCCAAAGCAACATTGAAAGAGTACATTAAGTAAAGCTGCAATCTAGATCCTGAACCTGCAAACACTGACTCATACAAATAGTTGTACATACATAGATAGCCCTATTAAATTCAAGTGGACTATTCACCTGCATAAGCATTTCCAGGATCACGATTATAGCGTAAACCAGATGCAGTGGCTTGGCCAACAACTACTAGCGCCCTAATAGCTACTACATAAAGAAATCAAAGAGCAGAAGAACTATAAAGAAGTGTTCCAGGAACCATGTAATTTATTACTAGGTAACTTTGGCTTAT
This sequence comes from Carettochelys insculpta, assembly GCF_033958435.1. Lineage (NCBI taxonomy): Eukaryota > Metazoa > Chordata > Testudines > Carettochelyidae > Carettochelys > Carettochelys insculpta. The sequence continues at coordinate 59,394,311 of NC_134139.1, forward strand.
AAATCCATTGCCTCCTTAAAAAACAAACAAAAAATCCAAATACAGTTCAGCAATGAGCATAAACAAATAACAGGCTGATTCTGTGCACATCAGTTAGAGCTGAGAAAATTCTGGGCACACATCAAAGGACAAGCTTTAAAAAAAATGAATGTATTTTATGTCTGGGGCTGGGTATTACGGTCACTAAGCATTAAAAATATTTTTGGCAACTTAACCTTCCCTTAAAAATTGGTCAGTAATTTTTCAAAACATAAAAATCAAATGGCAGCCTTAAAATGACGTGCCTGCTTTGTTAGCACCCTAAGTAGGCTTGCAACTACAATAAGTTAAGGTTTAGCTAGTTCTTCACTCTTTAGCAATGAGGATGTTCTCTTGCAAAAACACTCATCAGTAATCTGTTTCCCTTCTCCAGTAACTCTGGGCTCTCTGATCTCCTCCTTCTAGACACTTTTGGATCATTAATAACTTCCTTCCTTCTGTCCTCTCCTCTGCTGCTTCAGATCAGACTGTTTTGTATTATGACATTTCCTCAGACTCACTAACTCTTTCTTTATTTACTCGTCAGTCAACATCCTTTATCTCCAAGAGAACTTCATGGTCCTTTGTCAATAATGCAAATAACCATCTTCCAACTTTTTATCCTTGTACCAAGCAACCCTAAACAGTGATAAATTGGTCAGACAAAGAGCATGAAAGATAAGATCCCTATGCACAACACCAAGGCTATAAATGGTCGATCAGGATATCCTCTTTTACAGCTCACCGGTAAGATGCCAATTGTTACCAGATGCTATTTCATCCTGTACAATAAAACAGAGAAGATTTCCAAATTTTGGCACATGCAGCTTTTAGTTCACGTGATGTATGTGCCACTTGCACTAGTGAATAAGAGCCTCGTTCCCTGTCAGATACCAGATTTCACTGATAGTCATCAGTGAACCATCATCATATGTTTTGCCTAGTTATTTGCTAAACCATCTTTGACTTCACCATGCCCTTTCTAAGAAGCAAGGATGAGACTCCAACCCCCTAGTTCAGCAGTGGGAAACCCAGGCTAGTGGGTGGGTGGCGTATCAGTGGGCCACAAGAGAGCCATAACCAGGATTGCCTCCCGGAGTAGGGTAGTTTTGCCAACTGTGCGTGCATACCTATAATTGGTGTGATGTGCCGACTGAACCATACTAGCACTTTGATTGGGCGCACACAGCTCTCACAGTCAACGTTATGTGCAATCAGCATGCACCTCATTTCATGTGTGCTTGCTTTACACGCATGTCACTTTTGTAACACCAGTGGGAAAAAACTACGTGGATGGAAACCAGCAGAATCTAGTAACCCTGTGCTTGGGGAAGAGTAAACAATGTTTCACAAGCCACACATAGAACCCTGATGGGTCATGTGCAAGCTGCAGGTTGCCAACTACTGTGCTGGTTAGTCCCCAACGTCTCCTCACTCTTCTGCCAAATTCAGGAACTGGGATTCTTGTATTCTAGCAAGAAACAAATCCATGTCTGTTGCAAACCATGTCAGCTCTGATTGTTCTGCTCCTTTTTTTGCCATGACTCTGTGCGAACGTTCATGTGGTTAATCACCTGTGGAAACTTTTTGCAGCATATTTCACAAGATACCTACACATATCTCAGGCAACTTTTTCTTACCATCAGCACAAGAGATCAACCATTTATTTACTGTAAGATTTGTTGTCTGAGTTTGTATTTTCCAGATTTTTCTGGAGCAGGTTTTTCAAACTATTCATACCCCAAGTCTTCTCTCTGATTGATACAGCCCTATGCAATATTATAGAGCCACAAGTGTCTATGGTCATGATCCAAAACCATACTTGAAGTCAATGAGGAGCTCTACACTGACTTAGTGGGTTTGGATAGACACTGAAGTCAGAATTTGGTCCTTACAACAACACATGAGATGCAGAGTTCTTGCAAAGATACAAAGATATAATGTACTTGCCAAAATGTTTTTAAAGTTTACGGCTCTGTGATACATTTGCTTGGAACTTGCCAGACACGTTCTTCATGCAAGCTTCCAAATATAGAGAAGATACTACACATAGGCCCAAATCCACTTTATATCTTGCTGAAATGCAGCTTCACTGAGCACAGTAAGTGCCTACCTGCATCAGCCTGCTAGTTGCTTTGAAGGTACAGAGGAGGCATGGGGGAGTGGTTGAAACAGACCAGTTCAGGTGGTCATCTTGGACAGGTCTCTAAATGTAATGACACAGCACTGCATCATCTTGTGGTGATGGGATGAGTCAGGCCAAAGGTATCTTACCTCCAAAGGAAGGGCCAAGCCAGGAAATGAAGGCTACGTATGGGTGGTTACAATGTATAGCACGAGGAAGACATCCCTTGTTTTTCTCAGGTTCTTTTATTTAAATGGATGTAACCAGGAGGGAAGAATCTCCATTGTTTAAGTAACAAACAAGAAAGGATGAGCAGAGAATGTTCTCCTGGAAGATTTTGAACTGCAATTTCCTGCAGTTTATAAGAGCTCTCTGAAGCAAGATCAAAATGAAGCAAAACAAAATTCTGTAAATTTATCTAGCCATTTAACTGCAATCTGCCAGAGGCAAGTTATGTTTCATTAAAGTACCAATAACTAGGAGCCAAAGCCAACAATGCAAGAATGGGTTTTCTACACTCTCACCCCTACTTTTGGAGTGCTGTGCAATCAAGTACTCATTTTCCATGTAAAATTAGGTCTCCTCTTCTGCTGCTCCTTCAGACATGTCCCTGACATCTACAGCTCATGTTCACGTGCATTTTACTGCAATACTTTGACATCACACTTAATATCCATTTTAAAATGTTTTGTTTCATTATCTCTCTCAAGATCCTGTCTCCCTCTCCTTAAGTGACTCCTCTTCATTCCTTTCCATTTCTCAGACTGCCTTGTTTTCATCACACTCCAGTCTTCCCTTATGATTAATTTCCCTCACATCCAAATGTTCACTCTGTCCCCCTCAAATTTTCCTTCTCTGTTTTTCTCCTCTGTTCTTAGCCTTCAAATCTTTTCCACTCCCTTTTCTGGCACTTTTACTGATCACTGCCTCCCTATGTGTATACTGTGGAGTATCAACTGTAGTGTGGAGCCTAAGGGGCTACAGAGCTACATTGTTGTCCTAGGATCTTCTGTTCCAAGACAGAACGGGGGATTGGGGGGGTGGAGGTGGCATTGACAGAGCATCTCTTCTTCAATCCTTCTTTATTCTGTGAAGGGGAGTCTTATATTCATAGGGTCACCCCTTCTTCAGCGTCAAGCAATAATGCGGCCCCAACTCCAGTTAGGAAGACTAAAGCTCCACCAAACTCTTCCTACCAGGTACCTGCTCTTGCAGCTGCAACTCCTTCAGATTTTCCTGCCTTGGGAGTTCTCATTTCACAGGAGAAGAGGAAACGTGGGGAGATGTGTTTACTGCACAGCAGCAAGAAAAAAAAAAGGGTGGTATCCCTCTCACTTCTTTTAGCAGGGCTGGGGTCTCTGTGCTCTGTTACACTTATCCTTTATTGTTCGCTTATGCCTGGGTCCCTTTTTACAGATTATTCTAGCTTTCAAGACAGAGATGCATGACAGAAGCCCTCTTTCCTCAGAATGGCAAAGGAGTCCTGTGTGAGCAATAATCAGAGCAAAATGGAGACTCCCTTTGTCAAGGGACCTCACACCCTTGTCCGTGTTCAAAAGGTACTATAATACCACAGTGGCCATTCTTCTGACCCAGCTCTTTCTAGCTCAGTCATCTCTGTTCCTTAATCAGCCAAAAAGATGACTTCCAACAACTCAAGGCTCTTTATGGCTCCTGAACATCTGCCCAAAATTGAGGCTGAAGCGCTTTCCTCCACAATACTCCTAGCTCCCCATTAGTTGGTGGGTTGGAACCCAGCCCAACTCTGTATCCCACAGAGGGATAAATCCTAGGCCCTACAAATTATCTGAGTAATACACTGCACCTTTGTATTCAGTTGCTGTGACATTCTGTTGCTTGAAAAATATATTTGCCACTAACAGCAAACAATTTGTGTCAGTCAATGATCTAAACTTCTTTGTGCAGCGATGTACAGCTGTGTATATATATTCACCTGAGTCACTTTCTAATAGGGTAAGGATTGGTTTCCAGACTCTGTCCCCAGCAGTTGCTGCATTCCATCCAAGAGATAGCTGTACTTCAGTAGGTGAGGCAAAGTACATAGTTACATGTAATTTTTTTTTTTTAATGAGACTCTTGCTTAATCAACTGATACGCATTATTAGCCAGAGGTAATCTATACAATGTCTGATGTGTGCTAGACTTTGCAAGAGTTGTTGTGGTATTTGGAACAAAAGTGGACTACAGTACAAAAGAAAACAGTTAGGGAGAAATATATCCCATGTACCCTGGATATGCAAAGGCTGCCAAATAATTTATTTCTTTTTGCAGAGAAGGAAACTGTTAGATCCACATATTCAAAGTTTATAGTTTCACAGCACACAGTGTTTTTGACACAGTGAAAGATAAATTTCAGATTGCAAGACTGTAATTTCTGGAAAATATCATATAAATTGCAATAACTATAAAAATAAGTGGTTTTATGTGTCATTCGTTACAAAACCAGCCAAGTGAAGTCAAATGCCTCAGGTGAGCTTTTTAAGACAGATTTTCTGAGTTCAGATTCCCAAATCCAGTTTCTCTGACCAGTATTTTCTATGGCATGAAAAAAGTATTCAACAAACTCACTAACTCAATTGGAATTCTCATTTAAAAGAAAAATGAACCCATCCCCCCTAGTTCTGTTATCAATTACAGTAGGGTTAATCTGGGGTATTTCCACTGAAATCAATATAATTACTTCAAATTTACAATGATGTAACATGGCCTAACTTTTTATTGTCTTATTCGAACTGTACTCCCTAACTGAAAACAAGACAAGATGCTGTCTGAATTGTAAGTGTGGCATTTGGAACACTGGCTGCGGCTTATGTTTAAATCAGACTCAAAATTGGGTGATACATTCCACAGCATCTTCATCCCACATCTCAAAAGGAGGCCCTTAACATTTTTGAGGTAACTTAGTCTGAGGTACAGAATCTACTGTTCAGCTCTTAGGGGCTTATCCAATGTCACTGAAGTCTTGGACTGGGTCCTAAGACACAAAGGGTAAAATTCTGCTCCCGGTTTCTTCAAGTACTTCATTGTAATCTGATGTCCCCCTTGGGCTCTACCCTGGTGCTGTGTGCTTATTTCAGCTTGACTATTTCTTCCTCTAATGTTTCATGTGGTGCATTCCTCTCTTCCACTAGCCTATCAGGTACCCATATATATAGCAGCCCCAGATAGCAGTCACAGAAAAACCAGCGTTTCAACTGCATGTTTCACGATGCTTTATGATGTGTTACCAAAACATGGCGCCGGTTCCACAGGAAGTCATTTTAACATGTTATTGTTTGACAGTCTGTACCTAATAAAGCTACCTTAAAAACAATACCTCTCAGAACAACTATGAGTCTGCTGCACTTTTCACTTGTCCAGCTTTGCTAAGGTGCCTATTTAGTTTTGGAATGCTTAATCATAAAAGTTGTGCCTTTTCAGAAGAGTGTAGAGGCTTTATTCATAAATACAGAAGCACCTTAATAAAAGAAAGATGCGCTGAAGTCTTCCAAGCAGACAAGAGCACTGATGAACAAAGACATTCCCATAACATCCGAGCTTTATCTGATCAACTTCTAATAAAGCTTGCATTTGGCATAAATCTGTAAAAACATAGCAAGGGCCACTAGAGGATGTTAGGACTTGTTTGTTTAATCTTATTCCTCCTCCAAAAGTACTTTATCCTCCTAATATTCTCTAAAATCTCACTGTACATTCAAAACGGCACACACGAATGCTCTCAAGCCAAGGGCTATGAAGGGAGCAGGAAAGATTATTCTCTGGTGTTTGCGGCTGAACTGTTTTATTTCTTTCCAGGGCTGTACTCTCTGGAGTGCTGATGTCCAGCTGCCACCATGAACTAATTAAAGGGAGGGTTCACGGAGGAAAAGGAGCAGAAATTATGGCTCTTCTGACAAGTTTAAATCTCTCTGGGTCCTTCCACCTGTTACAGGCCTGGAAAGATAGCAGCATTTGTGTAATATGGAAGAATCTGGTTCCTACTCCCGAGAGCCTTCCTTTGACAATAAGTATGACATAGTTAGCATCTCTACAACACTTCATATCTGCACAAGGCTTTTTCAGGCACTCCCCAACTGATTCTCAGAATGCCACTGTCCAGAAGGGAAGTGTTGTTATACACTTTTGACAGAAAAGGAAACAAAGACACACAGGGTTTGATTCTGATCTCAGGTTACACTACTCAGGCATCGATTTCAGTGGAAGCATGCCAAACGTACACTGGTGTAAAAGACACCAGAATCTGGTACTAAGGACAACAAGGTTCTATCTACGCTAGAGAGTTTTTTAGACAAAATGCGTTTTGTTGACAGAAACTGTTAACAAAAAAGCTGTGTAGACGCTCCGGGGGCCCCTCTGGTGACAGAGAGAATCAAAAGATCGATCCGCTATTATGCATAGACATGATCTGTTGACAGATGTTTTGTCAGAACATTTCTGCCAATAGCAACTCTTATAGACGGATGCTTCTAGTGTAGACGTAGCCCAGGTGACTTGTCCATGGTCACACCGCAAGTCAACGGTGGAGCCAGGACTAGAACTAAGCCCCTGTTATCTAGAGTGGCCCCACTATGTCAGAATGGGGGGGATATCATTGGCAGAATGGATTCAATTAGGGCCAGATTGAGGCATGCCTAGGAGCAGCTTGTGGAGTCATGTAATTACCTTAGAAATAATCTTTCATTTTAAGTTTTTAACCATCAGGGCTATAAAGGAAATCTTGAATATACACAACTGATGTAACCAATTCAGTCATGTCTGCCTGAGCCCATAGGGAGAAGAAACAATAGCCCTGAGAAGCGTAAATTCCATGTGCATCTCAATGGAGTGTTAAATCTGTGATCTATTATGTGACATGAGGAAAAGAGTGCAGGAAGCCTGGGCCAACCCCTCAAACAGCTACATGTTGGTTACTGGAATAAATATAAAGAGGCTCCCTTGCGGCCAACCAGGCTTCTATGGGAATGGGAAAAGGGATCCTTCTGCTGCCCCTATGGAAAGGGAGACCCTTGTTACTGCTCCTTGCATGAGAATGGGGCTCCACGCTACTACTCTATCTCTCTGGGAAAGAAGATATTGGCACTATCACTCTGAACAGGGTGCTGTAGACCTGAGGAGCTGTGTTCTGATGCTTCTAGCTAGAGCCCTGGAGTTAGTGTCCTTATTGGGCCTTAGCAAAAACCAGTGCACTCATTTTCTGATGAGGCCCCAAAGGAAGGGGTGAGTAGCGCTAACAGAAGATCTTAGGAAAGCAAAGATGCTGTCTTCTATCTTTTTCAGCTTCAAGGGGTGGATCTGTCAGGTGAAGGATCTGGGTACATGGAGAACCAGTGGAAGAATGAAAGGAAAGCTTATCACTGTGATAAATGTCACATGCCAATTTCCTAGTCTCTTCCCCACTTTTGTATTTTTGACTGTAACTGTTTCCAGCATAAGACTAGGACACTAACTCCAAATACCAGGACCCAGGCCTGCTGTGCATCCTCCATTCACTTATAGACTACCAAATTAGGAACAACAACGAAGTGGCCTCAGTTGCTCACTCCAGTGCATACGCTGCTCCAATCATAGCCTCTTTCTGAGGTGATATCTGCCACAGGACAAAGTTAACCAGAGCTCTTAGGTTTCCGTGGCACCATCCAATCACTTAAATCATCCTTGCATATACAATATTGAGAAACACCTCCTTCACCTTGAAGTGGCTCCTGCCTCTCCCAGCTCCCCTGAATTCTGCTCTTTTTCCTGCCTCTATCAAACCAGAGAACTTAAGGACCTCCCATATGCAGGTTCTCCTTTCCACCCCCAGAAGCTTCTAGGTCTAGTTTCAGTTTTACCCTTGCCCTATTGTTCTATTCAGGCCTTCCTCCATTCCCAAGATATCGACTCGTTTTACCCCCTCTCTGCACCCCTTGAATTTCCTTTTCTCTCCAACTCTCCATGCTGGCCAACAATTCACCTTTGAACCAACTGAGGCATTTCAAAGCACTAGTCTTCTGAAGACCCCACCAAATGTCCTTTCTTCTGCTGCCTCCTTTTGGGCCTGAAGGCCTTGGGGTGGACAGAATTTAGTAGTACTTAGAGATGGTGGTAAAATAAGAATACCTCATAGCACAGATTCCTCACCACAGAGCTAGCTGAATGATCAGGGCAAACCCATTTATTGATAGCTGTTTATAAGGATGCAAGATTGGCAATTAGATCTCAGTGAAAAGGAAATTAAGAAACATGAAAGGAGGGTACTGGTCATAAGAGCATCCAAGAGCCTTTACGAAGTGAATCAGTGTCATACTTCAGTACCTTGGGGATAGGTGGCCCCCAAAACACTATCATTCCAAAAGGAGCATTGCTGGGGAAATGTTGCAAACAAATTCAATTTTGCACATTAGAGAACCTATGCCTGTAGTACATTGTCAGGCTTGGTGTCTTTCATAAGAGCAACATAAGCACCACTTATGCTTTTTATACAAAATACACACAGGTAAACTGGCTTTAGCCTTCTGCTTCTGAAAGTCTGACTTGATTTCACTCTAGTCTAGATTGATTACTGGTATAAAACATTCCTTCATTGTCATAGAATCATGGGATAAGTAGAGACCTCGGGAGATCAAGAAGTTCAACCCCTGTTCAAAGTAGGGCCAATCCCAACTAAATCGCTGCAGTCAGAGCTTTGCGAAGCTGGGACTTAAAAACCTCTAGGGATGGAGATTCCACCACCTCTCAAGGTAACCTATACCAGTGCTTCACCCCCGCTGGTAAAATAGTTTTTCCTAATATCCAACCTAGACCTCTCCCACTGCATCTTGAGGTCATTGCTCCTTATTCTGTCATCTGTCACCCCTGAGAACAGCCTCTCTCCATCCTTTTTGTAAATTCCCTTCAGGTAGCTGAAAGCTGCTATCTTATCCCCGCCCCTGCCCCCACCCTTCTCTTTTGTAGACTAAATGAGCCTAAATCTCTTTACTCCCTGTTCAGTACAAAGAACAGGCAGTCCTCTACAACAATGCTCTATATAGGGCCAAAGTACCTGTCTTTCCCAGGTGTCTATACTTTGTGTAGGGAATAAGCTTGCTGCAACCCACATCCCAGTTATGACCTCCAGCTGGCTCTCATTACTGGCTAGGTACTGAGTTAAGAAAAGGCACTTTTCTTAACCCTCCACATCCCTTACTACCCAAATGAGGAAATTCATTGCGTTTAGCACAGGCAACCCAAAATACACATCCTTCTGGCTGCTTAACAGCTACCACAGAAGCATTGTGACAGTAACTCCTGCTGATGGGGGCCAGGTCCCTAAATATCACTGAGGAGCTGGGCCCTTACAAGAAGTCTCAGTAGGGAGACCAAGTCAGTACACAGCCTGAATGTGCTCAGGAAGGGTGAGGCACACAGGGGTGATAGCATGGTGCAGCCTGCTATGTCACTCCCCTCTGGTCTGCCTATTTTGTTTACAAAGAGAGGGCTTAAGTCACCTTCAACGAGATGCTATTTTTTTTCTTTTAATGAATGTTCCAGAAACTTCAAAATCATATCATATACTTGATTTTATCTCCCACCGCACCAAGGGTTCCATCCTGCAACCAGCTGCTGATCTGTAGAGAAGTCATAGTCTCTTGTGAATGGTGGAGCAGCTATACCTAGAGCACTCAGTAATTTGTATGCAACTACTCTGCACATTTGCACTCCTACAGCTGGTTTCCAAGAGCATTCAGAAACCATTTGTTTTGCAAGCTGGGTGTTGGCACAGCAGAACCTAAAGACAATTCCACATATCTCTAGGCCAAATGATGACTATAGTGTATGGCAGCTGTGCAGAGAAGTTGGCAGCAGAGCTCCAATTTCAAGAAATCAGCACTAACCCTTCACACAAATTGTAATACCACTGTGCTGTATCTTACCCACGAGCAGTCTCACTGAAATCAATGGTACTGCCCAGAGCCAGCCCTGTGGACTTTACTGGGGTTTAACAAGCATAACCCACACCACAAAGCCTAACAGATGCACTGCTACACTAGCATGCTGTGGTTCCTGTAATACCTGTATGATAAAACACATGCTCCTTCAATGAGAACTCCTGGGAGCTGTGCACATAAGTCACCCTGTTATTAGCAGAAGTGACTGCTGATGTTTCAAGGTAACCAACAGAAAATCATTTTATTATAACATAAATAAGCCTCATGAGGACCTAGGTTAGAGAGGCAGAACAATGTAACTCTTCGCTTCTCTGTTTCTGAATCCGGAAGGAAGTGCATCTTCTGTTCTCTCTTTCTTTCCCTTTCATTTATGTGGCCACCATACAGAAACCACCTTAGAGCACAACGAATGAAGCCTCAAATGGTAATCTTGCTTTGAAATGTTATAATGATCATTTTGAGTAAGGAAGAGTAAACAGGCTGTGCTCCAGTTCAGCTGGGGGTTAACGTGTGTAACCCAGACCGCAATGCCTAACAGAGGCACTGCAATGCCTAACAGAGGCCTGAGAACAACAGTCCCATTTCTCATATGGCACATGTAAACTAGTGTTTAGATCAAGAGATTGGAGAGGCAGGATCCCAGATTCTGTTTCTTGCTCGTCACCAACTCAGTGTGTTATTTGGGGCAGGGCAGGTCGGGTAAAGTTTCGTAAGAACCCCCCCAATGTCACATGCCCAATGATAGACATCTGAGGTCTGATTTTCTGCTGAGTACATTACAGCTCCCACTCACTTCAACTGAAGTTGTTGGCCACCCAAAATTAGAGAATGCTTTTGAAAAGTGGGTCTTAAGCTCTTTTTGCCCATATCTACACTGCGGCTTTACTGCGCTGCAACTTTCCAGCTTAGGGGTGTGATATTCTCCCTCTGCCCGAAGCACAGAAAGTTACAGTGCTGTAAAGTGTGAATGGGCTCCCAGCAATGGGAGCGATGCACCTCATTTAGGTAGTGTACATAGAGCAGTGGGAGATCTTTCCCAGCACTGATGATGTGGCCACATGTTTACTTCAAAGCCCTTCAATATTTCAAGTGTAAACTTAGTCTTTGCCTCATTTTGTTCCATCTGTTTAACTGGAGACAATAAAATTTGTTTACTTCAGAAAGGTACTGTAAGACCTAATAAGTGAATTAATAGTTGTAAAGCACTTTAAGATCTTGCAATGAAGGAGATGAAGAGGTGCAAAGTACAGTCTGAACCTCTCTAGTCTGGCACTCTTTCATCTGGCAACATCTGTAATCCGACACAATTTTACTTAGCCGGACAATCACTTACCACATGTATGGCCAAGTTCACCGTGGTCCCATAAAGTTTATTTACAGCCACCAGTCCCGGCTCTCAGTGTTCTGTGCTGTTATTTACCTATACTTCACTGTTAAATGTCTTAGAGCCCAGTAAGCAGTGGAAGAGTTGGTAATGTGCCACACAATATTGACCTCCCGTGGTCCAGCAAATTCTCTCATCCAGCACCAGACCAGAGGGTGCCAGATGAGAGAGGTTCATCCTGTATTATTATTCATTTACTAGCTTGAAGTGTGAAGACACTTGAAAGTACTTTTTCAGCTTAAACAATATTTTGAGCACATGAAGCTTGATTCTCTCTTTGCTTACGTAAGTGTAAATTAGGAGTGATTCCACAGAAGTCAATGGAGTCATTTGAGGATAAATCAAAGTGAGACAGCAGAGAATCAGATGTGTGGAATGTTATCATAAGGATTTAGCACAAAAATCCATAGTAACAGTGAGAGCTTTACCTGATACAGTTCTATTCGTTGTTCAGATACCCGTGCCTTTGAATTCTGCAAACGAAAAATTCTAAACTCTGCCTTCACCAAGTTGGATGCATTTTTCTCCATCGCTGAGACGTCAAATCTCACGATTCTGTAGTAGAGGCTGTAATAGTTTGGTGGGATGGCATCTGCAAGAAGTTAGTGTAATCTTTTAAAATGATAAAGTACATTGTTCTTTCAAAGACTGCAGCACGAGATAGCCTCGAGAAATAGTAAGGAAAATTTGTGCACGATTCAGTTTCCAAAGGCCAATTTAATACAGTTAACTATTTAACCAGAAAAATAAACATACACGTTAGACTAGAGGACTAGCAGATTAACAGATTAACAAACCATTTCAAACTCTATTTCAGGGCATTCATTTAACCCTGTTCTTTGAAAGTAACAGTGGAAAATACTGGATGCTTTTAAATTGGAGTAAGTCCATAACAGTTGATATCTGGCAAATGACTTCAGACTTGCATAGGCTTAATTATATTTTCCAAGAAAACAGAATTTAATGGCAAGCACTTTGGCCCCTATAGGTTTCATTATTTCAAAACCCAGAGTAAAAATATCCAGCCCTGTACAATATGTTTTCTGTTTTAAAATATTCTGATTGTATTTAACTGCAAAAAATAATTAGAAGGGAAAGGGAATAGGTAAGCATGCGCAAAAAGAGAACTAGATATAGTAAGAACATAAGAACAGCCACACTGGGTCAGACCAAAGGTCCATCTAGCCCAGTATTCTGTTTCAGAGCCTGATGCCCCAGAGGGAGTGAACAGAACAGGTAATCACCAAAGTGTTCCCTCTCCTGACATCCTTTTCCAACCTCTGACAAACAAAGGCCAGGGACACCATTCCTACCTATCCTGGTCCAGCAAATTCTCTCATCCAGCACCAGTCCAGTCCAGAGGGTGCCAGATGAGAGAGGTTCATCCTGTATTATTATTCATTTACTAGCTTGAAGTGTGAAGACACTTGAAAGTACTTTTTCAGCTTAAACAATATTTTGAGCACATGAAGCTTGATTCTGTCTTTGCTAATATCCCTTGGTAGACCCAACTTCCTCGAAATTATCTAGTTCTTTTTTGAACTCTGTTAAAAGTTTTGTGCTTGGTCCACACTAGAACTTACAGTTGACTGCAGATACGCAGTTCTAGCTACGGCAAGGTCCGTAAGACCTCCAAGACCTTGACTATAAGGTCTGTACTCATTGAGGGAGGTTGACAGGAGTGTTTCTCCTGTTGACCTCCCTTACACCTCACTATCGTTAGGAGTACACAAGGTTGACAGCCAACCCATGAGAGACCACTTGCACATGCCTTTACCAGATGTTCAAAATCGAACTCCAGAAGATCAACCCTGAACAAGTCAATCTCCCAGTAAGTACAGACAAGTCCTTGGTCTGCACAGCTTCCTCTGACAAGTTCTACAGGCCTAGTATGTGCTGTGTAAAAAAAAATCTTCCTTTTGTTAGTTTTAAACCTGTTACCCATTAATTTTATTTGGTGACCCATAGTTCTTTAGTTATGAGAACAAATAAATAACTTTTCCTTATTCACTTTTTCCACTCCAATCATGATTTTATATACGTCTATCGTATCCTCCCTTCTTCTCCTTTTTTCTAAGCCGAAAAGACCCAGTCTTTTTAATCTTTCTTTATATGGAACCCATTGCAAACCCCTAATAATTTTTACTGCCCTTTTCTGAACATTTCTCCAATGCTAGAGACCAGCTATCAAGGATGCTTGATCCCGTATATTAAAGCAAACACCTGCAGCATGCTGGAGAGGGCTGGGAAAAGAACAGGCACTGTTTCCATATTTAGAAAAGCTGGACAAAAATCTTACAAGATAGCATTACAAAAATCATCAGTTTTACAGAAGGTGTATCTTCTTCTCCTAAAACTTATCTGCGGTTAACATGGCAAACACTCAACTCCATGTAACATATTGGGTTCAGCAATCATCGTAAACTGTTCTTCCTAATTTCATCCATGAGAACAAACAGAAAACCATGTGCTGCAGTGCTGAACAGTTGCTCTTCTTGTATAACAATCTCCAAACCCTGCCGTTTGGCAAATGGTCTTCCATTTGCAGAATGCTTAAAGTAAGCCAAAGGCAGAGATGAGCCTAAGTGACTTTACGGGCTTGATACAACTCCCATGAAAGCTCAGGGAAAGCCTGACTTTTCTTTTACATTTTTCATATTGAAAACTCTCTAGAAGACAACACACATGAAAACCATGTAATGAGGGAACACAGAACAAAAAACAGACAACATGGGTCATATCTTCCATCCATATAATTCCATGGGCTTCATCAAGATTATGCCACTAGAAAAGGTGGGCTGCCATCATGGATGGAGGTATAAGAGGCAGAGGAATGCAATGCCTTCCCAAATGGCCTAGCTGACCCTGCCCCCAGCCTCCTTCCCGCTTCCCCATTCAGAGCAGCTCCCCCAGTCTCCTGAGATTGCCTGGGCTTCTGCTCTGCAAAGGCTAGGACCATGTACTGCTAGTCTTCTCTGTACTTGGGGGCTGGGTTGGCTGGAGCAGGGGAAACTGGAGCCACACGTTGCCCATGCTCTGCGGTGGGGCAGGACTCTCAGTGCTCTGGCAGTGGGGAGGGAAGGCTGCAGGACACGAGCTGCCCATGCTCAGTGGAGGGTGGGGCTCCCCCTACACTGGAGCATGGCTCATCAAAGGGACATGACTGAGGCACCCATAGCCACCATCTTTAAAACACAACATTCTTCCCATGCTTCACACAACTCAATACCTGTCACGCAGTGGAAACAGTTGGCACCCAACACGTTATAGGATTGGGCCGCTGGACAATTAAATCCCAAGTGTGACTCTTGAGCTTTCTCAAATGTCCTGAAGAAGAGACTTGGTCAAAACCTTTCCTTGTAGTACAATGACTTTAGGGTATTAGTCCATTCTTCTACTGATGGAACAGAGTTCTTTCTTCCATGACAAATTATGCAGTGCCTAGCTATGGAAAAGCCAACTCCAGTAAGTTTAAGTATTTCTAAGCTACTAGTAGTAGAGGGTGACTGAACAGAACATGCTGCATTTCTACAATGTCTTTAAGGTATTTTTCATTGCTAGCAAAACATTTTTACAACCCAGCAGTCATACACAATTTGCTAAAAAGCACCAGCCTCACTTTTACATTCAGTCATTGTTCATTGCATCTATTTTATGCTTTCTGTCTGGATCTGAATTAAGTAAATAACAAACACAAGGCACATATTAGTGTAGGAAAGAGAAGTGCACCTTTAGCAGAATGTGAAATCAACTTCTATTGTCCTTATGCCTTCACAAGGGCATCTTCTCAAGACACACAACTCAAAATCTCATTAAAAACTGGAAAATGGATAAGCCTGAGAAGTAATTCTTAACCAGAAGAAAATTTCAAATGAGAAAGAACTAACTTAGAACATAGTTTGGCTTCACTATATGCAGTAGCTAACCAATTCTCATTATATGTACCAAAGCTCAGTGAAAAGAAGACTTCTACAATAAGCTCCACTCAACGAGGTCAAATGCCTTCTTCACACCTACTACATTTAGTATATTGATTTTCAAGTCTTTCTTATCAGTGCCATCAATTAAAAAAAAACTTTTCAAATGGGCAGATATCCCACATCCTAAAAGAAACCCTACTGATCACTCTGGTGGATAATGTCCTTGACACCCCATTGGCTAAAATTTTTGCAATAATCTTAAAATCAGAAGTCAGAAGAGAATTTGGTCTATAAACCCACACTAACAGAAAGTTCTTGAGTAATTCAGCGGTCATGGTCTCTGTCAAAGTACTAGGGAATTGCTGTAACAAGAGCTTCCCTCTACATATGAACCAAAATTTAGTCTCAGTATTTTTGAGAAATTCTATGAGAACAGGGGGCTAAATCCTATTAGGTGGTCTACACTAGGAACTAACTTCAAAGTTAACTTCGAAGTTAGGCACTACTTTGAAGTAGCCAGCAGAGAGTCCACACACATTTCTCCTTATTTCAAAGTTAACTTCGAAGCAGGGAGCCCAGCTTCAAAGTCCTTACTCCATTCCTGGGAATCGAGTAGTGCCCTACTTCAAAGTTTAACTTCAAAGCAGTGCGTGTGTAGACACTCTACTTTGAAGTTATTTTTGTAGTGTAGACACAGCCATTGAGAGCAGAAGCAGCCGTCTTGATTCCTTTTTCTGTTATAGGGAACTCCAAGACTGCTACCTGTCCTTTGTTCAACTCTTGTCCACTAGGAAAAGAAAAAATTCAGTAGGACCCTCAGATTTCACATTATGGGAGGAATATAATTTTGGCTAATAATGCATAAAAGTATGATTGATGTCTTTAGGATTAATTGTAAATTGTTCTTCCTTGTCTATTATTTAAGTTACCAGTCTACACTTTTATTCCGTATATATAAACCAAGTTAGGAAAGGGCTACTCCAAAAGTACACACATGGCACATTCTGTGTCAGAATTAAATTATGTTCTGATGTATTTCTGCATATTTCTACTTCTATTTCTTCCGAATAAGATCTAGGAAGGGCTTTCTATATAGGATGCTCAAGGTTGTTTGTAGAACTTATAATTCCCTGTCTCCTTTCTGTTTTTGTTTTGTTTTAGATACAGCATATTATTAATCCATTAATGCACTTTTGAAGGATCTGCCAGTCATTTCCTTGACACACCTCGCCAATATATTTTTTCTGAACAAACAAAATCAATAGTTTCTCTATTTATTTTAGCATTTTTTCATTGTCAAATAAAGTAGAATTCAATCTTCATTACATGAAAGGTGTAGGGATGTCAAAGGTTTGAAAATAACTGAGGATGGACTAATTAAATTAAAAAATTTTACAAACATTTGCAGTCTTGGAGCTTCAGAAATCTATCCAGCCTATTATACCAACATTAAAATTTGTGTATTGTAGACATCTTTCAGAGAGAAGAAAGATTCCCACTGACTTTAAAGAGTTGCATTTGGCCCCAAGTGACTCAAAGATTCTGCAATTTGTACCTTCTTCTGACCTCTTCTTAGCATACAAATTACATCAAATTAGGCACAGTTGGACTCCCTTCAACTCCCCCTGGACTATGGCCCAGTAATTTCACTGCATTTACACCAAGGACAAGTGTGTCCCATTTAGTTTCCAAGCATAGTCTCATTGTTAGAGAGCAGAAGCCCAAAACATTCTTTGAAAGAGCATCACAAATAAGTGGAACTAATTCAATATGTTTCCTGTTGTTAGGAAATGTAAACAACTTTTCTTTTCCCATTGGTAGGAATCATAAGGGCTGACTTCACACATCCACCCACACTGGAAAGGCTGAGAGCTTCAATCTAATCCTTCCATCAAGCGCTGGTAATAAATGCTCCAAAGATTTATTTTTATTCCCTTGTGTGTTTATTAAACTTTGGAGGGTTTTCTTTGGTTTTTATTCCTCCCCCCCCACCGCTCTTCTTTCTGGTGCTCTGCCCATTCTTTATTATGACAGTTACAAAACATGAGGTTCCTTCCCACCCCCCCCGGCCTCTCCCTTTTATTCTTCATAACTGAATTATATGAATGGCCATGTAGTAGGCTTTGAAGAAGCATATGCAAATATTTATACAAGTAGCTTGATTGTTATTAAATGCAGTTGTTATACTTTCTGTGCTCTGGCAGAAGTCCCTCTATTAGAGCCATTTAAGCTTTTTAAGTTGCAACTCACTGATAGCAATAAACTACTTTTTGGAAAAAAAATAGGCGACAGTCACTTATGCATAACATGACATTGTTTCTTCCCACCTCCTGTTTAGATTTCATTCCTGGCCCTACATATGGATTCTTGTCCAGAACAGACCCCCTTTAACAACAAAGGCACGTGACAACTGAAACTGTACGTACTGGAAAGTGAAGGAAAAGACAACTTGTATGCCATTACTGAAGCTATGTCTACACTAGGGAAAAAGTTGATTGCAAATATGCAATTCTAGCTACGGCAATTGCGTAGCTAGAATGGACGTATCTGCAATTGACTTACTTGGTCATCCTCACTAAAGAAGGTCGATGGGAGAGTTTCTCCCATCAACCTCCCTTACTCCTCACGTCTGTTGAGGAGTACGGGGTCAATGCTGACTCCTGATAGGTTGACTTTGACCATCCCTACCAAACACACAAAATTGAACGCCAGAAGACTGACCGAGAGCCGGCTGATATTCCTGGATAGTGTAGACACAGACTGAGTGATTTAGCAGCAGGATCCTATCCTTGCTCTTAGGTGCCCTCTTTCAGTGAAAACTTCTCCAAGGAATGCAACAGTTGTTTAACACGTCTGGATTTCAAAAACTCAAGGCTAATCATTCTGCTCATCCTTTGTGACTCCAATGTGACTGCAGATTTCTGCAGGAAGCAAAGTGCAGTCAGATGCCTATAGGCTACATTCACCTTTTCAGTGGTCCAACATTCAAATATTCAGAGGCAGTTCAGATACACATAGTCACCCCTATAATAAGCTGTTCTCTCTGTGATAAAGGCTTCTGAAGACATCTATCTGCTGTATCAGTGCCTCGAACCTCCATGGATCATACTGTGGCTGTAATGAGGAGCTGCTGCTGAGATCTAGTCAGTTATCATTCCCAATATCCTGCAGTGATGCCACAACGTCAAAAAGTATTCCACTAGCCCTGCAGTAGTTCCCTGTCTGGATCCACTTTAACACCCCAGTTTTTAACCTCAATAGTTGTCAATGGGTTGTTACCTGACTCCACTTCTCTACCCACAGTCCCCTGCTAACACTACCATCCTTCAGGGACATCATGTCTATGGAGCTAAGGGAGACATTCTCATGGGTGTACAGCAGGGCTTTTTCAGGGGAGGGCTCCTGGCAATGGAATTCCCTTTCACCACAGATCAGGATATGTTTGTGTCTTGCCTCTTTCAGAGCATAATGCACAGCACAACAGTTTGTAGGTGGTGTATGTAAAGGCATCTAGGTGTCGCTGAAATCCATCACTTATTTGAGAACCCAAGTCTCATTTTCTAAAGGAATTTAGGTACTCAGGCGCCTAAATTCCATTGATTATCAATGGGATTTGGGGTCCTAAGTGCCTAAATCCTTTACAAAATGAGACTAAGGTTCTTGTGTCAGTTAGAAGTTGCAACACTGACTACAGCAATGCCCAAATATCTTAAAAATATGTTCTGGAAAGCCAAAGCAAATTATCTATTCCACAGAATTATCCTTAGTAATAAATCCTAATCAGAGGGGGCAGCAGGGAAGGAAGGGAAGTGGAATACATGGCTCACAGTCTCATACCCTTGGGACTTTGAATTTGTGTGTTTGGTGTCATACATATCACAGCAATGGCTGTAATACATTTAGACAGCTAGAGATTCAGAGAAAGAAAGGAAGAGAAGTTTCCTTAGCAGAAAGGCAATAAGAAAGAGAAAAGGTTTGGGATCTAACTGCTGAATATGCTGCTGAAACTGGGAGAACTGTGTTGATGACAACTAAAATCAAATCAACCACTATTCCACTGATACTAGAGATTAGAGCAGTCAACCCAGCAGAATGGAAAAGAGACAATATGCTACCACTGGAGCATCAAGTCCAAATCCTTGCTATGAAAAAACCCAAGCCCCAAAACCCTAACCTTAGACGGGACTTCTGTTCCAGTAACCCCCAAATTTGGCTTTTTCTCCCAATCAGTTATATTTACACAAACCAGTCCTGATGAGATCTGTTTACTTAATTAACTTCTTTCCACAGTGGCTAATCAACTTCAAAGGAAAAAGTCATTATGGTCAATGCATACCCAGTAGGGAATCTGTGTACTTTTCTCTTTACCTTTTCATGAACTGCCTGTTGGGGACTCAGTGTACATCACAGTCCCTATTCTGCAGGTAATAAATAGATTTTCACCATAGGCAAGAGGATTACAGCAGGAGGACGTGTGTTCTACCCGTGCTGTGCCTGTACAGTTCCATACTGCCACGCAGTGCACAGCCAACTACAGCATACCATTCTAGGAGGTCATGGATTTACAAGATGACAATTATCCAATTTGTGCTGAATGTTCCACTGTTGAACTGCTGTTCCTCTGTAAAAATCTACAAGGCAATATGGAAAGGGGAAAAAAAAAAAAGTGGGAGCTGCTTGGAAACTTGATCACGCTTAGAAAAAGATGTAATTTTCTAACAGGGTGAGTAACTCTTGATAGGGGGAAGGCACAATTTAAAAGTTTGATTGTCCTCTTGAAAAGCACTGCCACCCCCAGAAGGCCTCCCCTTTATCCTCAGTGTCCCCTCTCAGAAAGCAGCAGCCCCACCCTACAGTGCTTATTTGTTGCTCCTGCCTATTCCCACAGGCTGCAGCTTGGAGGGTAGATTGCCTGGCCTCCAGAGTCACTTGACTGGCTCATCTCCACCAGCTGCCATGCAGAACAGGGCCCAGCAGCACCACATGACTGAGGGAGGTCAGCTCTGAATCAACAGGAAATTTAAGCGCGGGAGTGGGACAGCCCGGGCCACACCCCGAGCCACAGAAGGCTGGGTGGTTTCCTTCCAGCTGTGGTTTCTTAGCCTGCCCCATCACCCAGAGGGGGCTCCTGTCCATTAGCCACTCCAGTGGCCATGGTTAAATCACCCACAAGTCCCTGTGTGAAACCTGAACAAATACTGCGACAGGTGACCCTGCAGAAACCTGGGGGGGTGTCACTTGACCCCCCAGTGTTTCCCCCCTCCTCACATGTTGCACCTGACTGTGCATGGTCTGTCTCCCCCCTATTCCCATGAAGCTACTGGTATTTGCAGTCTCAATTTAAAACATAATTCAATCTGGGAAACAAAGAAGGCAGTAAATGGCTATACCCCGCCCCCCCAACTAGTCAGCACCCTCGCATGCTGCTCTGCAGGCCTGTCAAGCTCTTTACCCACCCCTGAGCTAGCAGAGTATGACTCCACAGCTTAATGCTGCTATTCTGTGCAATGAAACCCCCATACCAGCAACACAGGCTGCATACCGTCCATACCATTCAATTCTGGCACCTCTGGCTCCCTCTCTCCCTTACTGTGTGTTACCAAGTGGAGAAGGACTACCATGCAAGATAGCAAGAATGAATGCATGTCTATTTTCTGTGATCCATGGCAGTAAATGCTAGCCGCATTGCCAAACCATAGCCAGTCCCAGCAGCTGAGGAGGAGAGCATGAGAAAAGATAATGGCTCCTTCACTTCCTCAAAATGTGGGGAAGGATGGTGCAACCTCACACTAAAGAGTAAGGTTACAGGGAAACACAGGTGCACTGCTGGTTGATCTGAAAAGACAGTTTGTGTCTGGTGATGGCCAAAGACCTGAGCTACAGCTGACATTATTATCCCTTTATCAGACTCATACAGCCACTGCTTTCTGCTAGACAGTAGTTGCAATGACACAGTGAATTAATTCAGGTTTGGAACCCACACAGGTGCAAAGAAACCCCAGGGCCATTTGCAAACTGTGAAACAAATGCTAACATATTTTGACAGATATGCATTACCTTCTTCTGGTGCTTTCAGCCAACACGAGAAAGACACATGCTTAGGGATAGATTTTCAACATTGTTCAGCTCGCACAGATACCGAAAAAAGGGCCAGATTTTCCAAAGGCCACAGCAACTGGTAGTTGCTATAGTGACATTTGTGGCCTGATTTTCAAAAGCACTCAGCACATGCTATGCTCTGGCATGTATTCTGGTACTAAAATGGGGGGAAAATGCTCCTGAATACCTAGCCCCAACTGTGGGTGGTAAGACATACTGAAAATCTGACCATAAATCTTTACCAATCTCTGTCTCCCTTCTCCAAAAGGCACAAAAAAGAAAAAAAAAAAAAAAGGTTCTTCCAGACCCTGCTGGTTGCCCAGGGCAATGATGTCAAATGTGTGTTAAACAGACAAACTCCAAAAACATGCAAACAATTGTTGGACACTAGCATCTGCATAATCAGAAAGCCACACAGTGAGCTATAAAGTACCACACTGGGCATAGCTTAAATAAAAAGCCAAGAATGTTTTAAAAAAACAAACAAACAAAAAAAAAACTACTTATCCTTTCTTTACCTCTCTCTTTCTCTTGATACTGCCTATCATTTGCATTAACAAACCCAACGTTAATGCATCATTGTATGCTGTACAGTGTCTGGGGCGCCCATTCCTTCTTCCTTTCCTGCAGCTGAATGAACTGTTAAAAAAACAAGTTCAAACACTAAGTGCTGTCAAAGCAGAGACAGCAAGAGCTAAATAGTTTGCAGAAAGAGATACTACGCATGCCTGCTTCATTCCAGCCCACACACGCTGCCACCCACTGCGGGAGAATATTTACCAAAATAGAAAGCGATAGTGAAAGAGTCTGAATGGCTGATGGGTGAGGTGAGAGGAGAAGGTCTGATGGAGAAGGATGACCATATTTAATGTCAACAGCTAACAAAAGCCAATATTTTTCAACAGTTCCTATTCATTTCAAAAGAAGGGCAGCTCTAAAATTATTACCTGACTGTCAGTGTGCTTTTAGTAACCCGTGTGTCCTGCATTGCAGGGCACATGCCAATGATGACATTATGTGGGATTTAAGAGGCTCCCACAAAGAGAAACAGGTCACAGAACAAATTAGAACACACTTATGGAGACAGCGAGACCTTACGTACTATAGTCTCTTTGCCTGTTGAATTCTGCCTAAGCAGAATTTCGGGATAACCCTCTACAAAACAGAACAGGGATGTGAGCGTGACTCAGGGCTAGGAGGACAGTGAGAGCAAAACTGTAAAATACATACACACCATCACAAAGTCTTTCCACACACAAAAATCCCACTGATTGGAAAGTGAGTTGTATCTGTGCATCTACCCTCTACTTAGATTGAAAAGGAAAAGATCATGGAAAGCTAGAAGTAGAGGATTACCATGAGGATTGTGAGGGCCTTTTGTTATCCTTCTTTCATTGTCAGGCACTGCTACTTAGTCAAACACAAGGCATGATCCTGGCCCTTTAAAATTCCTCCTGTCTTGACAGTGCATTCCACTGAGTAAGACTGAGTTCCTGTAAAAATGACACCCCTCCTAACACAAGCAAAGTGGAATTGAAAAGGCCCAGGACTGTACAGAAGAGCAGTTCCACTACATAGAAAAAAAATCTAACAGTGTCGGATAAAACATTTTAGTGTGGTAGAACTAAGCACAAAGTCCTGCATCAAAATCCTGATCCAAATATCTCTGAGCTACAGAAGTGTTCAAAAGTTATACTACGATGGTTGAAACCTCTCGCCAGAGTGAGAAGGGGGTCTGTAGCCTCTCTAAAAAAATATTTCTTTCTCTGTCTTCCAATGCACACTCGGAGCTCCTCTTTCTTAATGGCTGCACTTAACTATTACATTTGCTGTGTGAGTGCTGTAGAACACTGCATCTCTAGCGTTATAAAATGATAAATGAAGTTATGTATTCCTGCCTTGACCGCAGAGAATCCAGCTGGGACAAAGCAATCACTGCTGGTGGCACAGTGACACACCAAAGAAATACTTAGTTTGACCAGCATCAAATGCTTCACTTTCGTAGAAGTTAATATGGAACCCTTCCCAGACTATGAATCTGCCCCTCTAAATTATATTTTGCAGGACGAAGCAGAACAGGCATCACAGGAGTGCAGGAGACTAGTAATTATTTATTCTCTCTCTCTCTCTCTCTGTGGAAGATCAGACACACACCCCTTTGCAAAAATAAAATACAATAAGGCCAGCCAGCAAACCAGCATGTAAACACCTGCAAGATTTTCACATATGTGTTCTGTTTTATTAGATGCATTCTGCCGCTGCCTCTAGGATTGCTTGGAAATGAATTCATTCAAGAGAAATTCCATGGCATACATTCACTCATTTCATTCCTTCCCTCTGCTTTATTTATATCTTTTTGTGCTGCTGTGTTGCTTTTCCTCTCCCAGGCTGAAACACAGGGTTGAGCTCTCATGATAGCACTTGATGCATAAGTGAGATCTATTTTCAGGTCATATATCAGGCTGCAATTGCTTGCGACTACTTAACAGGGGTTACCAGGTTCTCCAAGTACCAGTTGGCTTTCCACCCTGGACCACCTTTAAAACATACACAAATTAAAATGAATAAAAACTATAAAACTGAACTTCATTTACACTAAGGCCCCTTTATATCACCCTGATAAAAGACTACATATGAGAATCACACCCTTTAACTACTGTTTAAAAGTGGTAATTAAGACAAACATATGCTTGAGGCCTAATGATGGCTACACCTCTCCCTGAATATTCTACAATTATGAGGCAAAAGCAAAAGAAATCTGTACTACTCTATAGCTACATGAAGTCTGTACTACTCTATAGCTATGTGAAGTCTTGCTCAGGCTATCCTCTGGTCTCACGCCATTACTACAGTCACATGGTCTCATCATTTTCTGCTCCTGATGAGAACTGGCAGAAACCTGCTGAGAGGAGGCACAATAAATGAATGAGTGATGCTGCTGCAATCTTCAGAAAGTCCTCTAGGCAAGCTCTAAGGCTATCCAAACCCTCTTGGAGTAGGTAAGTGTACATTGCAACAAGAAGCAAGCCTCACAGCCTGGTAAACAGATGCTAGGTAACAGGGCTTGAGAAAGTGTGCTGCAAATAGCAATGTCAATATTCTGGCTCAAGAGTGAACTCAGGATTTCAAGCTCATGCCCAAGCTGGAAAACCCACACTGCTACCTTCAGCATGTTAGCACAAACCATTCCACCAGCACAAGTCTTCCCACCAGGCCTAGCACATTCACTTTAAAGCTCTGTGGTAAAATGCTGGCCATACTGAAGTCAATCCCCTTTACCTCTCCAGGGCCTGGATTTCATCCTGCAAGGTAATGATGGAAGAGTTTTTCAGCACACGATGACTGTCTTCATACTTCTTGCCTCATTTTCTCTCTTGATTGAGGTTGCCAACAAAGGTCCTTCAAGCTTCTGCCAGCTATTTTCCAAACGTCTGAGAAAAAGAGCACCCTTCCAAATTGCCATTAGTATCCTTTGAATGAAATCCCAGGTTATCATGTATCACCACTGAAATCAAATATGTAAATAGATGTGTGCTGTGTTTGGAAAATTCTCAGGTATGCACTGTGCTATTCTGCTTATACTGGAATGTAAGAAAAATACTCCAAGTGCCTTTCATCTCCTTCCATGGAGCAGGGCTCCTTTTTCAGCTAGGATTTATAAGCAAGAATCACAGGCACTACTGCCCATCTCCATTTAAGAAACTGATAGGGAAACACAAGTTGACCCTCTTAACTGGCCCTCTGAATGTGTTGTATTGGGTAAGCTGAGCATGCCGATGCTGAAAACATATCAGATTCATCTCCTGCAATGTTTGCCAGATGGATCACAGACTCCTTCATAACAAAGGCCTTTTCTTCCTTTCTTCCCCCGCCTCTTTTCTTGGTTGCAGACTACTTAAATGACATTTTCAGAAGGGGTCTGTAATAAGAGACATCTCCATTGGCAGAGGGAATATACAGGTACAATGGAAGCCCAGATATACTATTTGTAAACCATACTGCTTTACACACAGACTTCTTGAGGGTGGTAGTTAAAATAAAATAATAATACTAAAAAGCTCCCAAGAATGTTTTTCATGAAAGACAGTGTTTTCCACTCTCCTATCAACAGGAGATTAAGTATTGGGCTGGGTTTGCATGTGTGTTTATTATTTTTAAGTCCATCCTCATTTTGGCACCTGTTTCATATATTTAATTTATCCTGACAGTAGGATTAAACCTGGCTTTGGGATATTATCTCAGTGCCAATTTACTAATGAGCTACATTAAAAAAAAATCATCCAGACATAGTTTTACTGAATCCATCAGACTTCTTGCAAACATTACTTCTGTTACAAATCTATCTAATCTTCTATTCAGCACATGAGACTCTTGGCATAGCTACACCTAGCTGCACCTGCTGTACCTATCAGGCTTTTCATGGCTTTAAGATTTCTCAGGGTATTGGAACCAAGGCGTAAATTCAGAGAGAGACGCATGGGAATTGTGGAATCTTAACAACTTCAAGGAGAACCTGCCGCAGATGGACAGGATGCACCTGCACTTGGAGACAGGCTCTGATGCCAACAGGGCTGCTCAGGCCAGCTCGGAGGCAGCAAGAATGCAGTTGTCAATACACAGAACCAAGTGCAAAAAGATTTGTCACGCTTTCCTGTTAATAAACTAAATGCTATAAATATAAGTCAGAAAAAGAAAGTAACTTTATTTCAGCTACGTCTAAAGCCCTGAAAGGGCAGATTGGGCAGCTGGGGATATTTCTCAATGTCTTCAGTGGACTCCTTAGTATCTGACACATTCAGAGATGGCCTGAATATTTCTAACTGGGTCCATAGGGCCATTTTTCTGTTCTCCTTCCCTACCCTCTACTAAATATAAGTAACTCTTTCCCACTGTGATCACAGCATCATTCTCAGGGCCAGGTGTTTAGAATGGGTCAAAATGGTGATTCTGTGGGTTCATTTTACGTTAAAAGGGACTGGATCATAACGTCATGCTGATTTCCACTGGGGAAGTGGAGGCCAGCTGCTTGTGCGAGGGATGTAAAATTCAGAAATGTTTAATACCCGGGGCATATCCTTCAAATAAGACTGGGGTCTGAAGCTTTAGGCCTCAGTCCCTGTTGCACAAGCTGGAGAGTTTTAACTATTCATATCAAGAATTACTTCAATATTTATCATCACACTCCATCCAGTAAGTAAGTGTGGAGATATGTATTATTGCCTCCATCTTATACATGGATACATAAAAAGAGTGATTAAGTGACTTGATTCAGCCCCAGAAAGAATTCACTTCTGCCACCTGAGAAGGCAGGAAACCTCAGGTCTCAGGTCCATGCTAAGTCCATTTAATACTGTCCCCTTCCATGCTAGGGAGTTCATGTAGCCAGGCCAGCCAGCCAGCTGAGAGGATGCCTGGTATTGCCCTAATTTCAGCAGCTGCATCCCATGAGGAACTACCCCTCAGACACAAATTGGTTTGCAGTCCCCTTGATTTGGAGGGAATCATGGTTGTGTGTGTTTTTGGGGTACCAGAAGTCAGACCTGGTTTACTGTAAAAGGGATTGTGACTAATTTGTGATCTATACAGTAAAGCACAGGCACAAACTTTCACTCCCAGAAACCAATTCATTACACATTCTAGGCTATTTCCCACAAAAACTTACTCTCCTTTTAATAAAAACTGTGATTAGCCTGGATATTTTTATGTCCCTAACATCAAGCCAAGACCCCCAGTCAAAAATGGTTATGCAGCCCTTACAACTCCCAAATACAAACTGCCATCACAAAAGTGTCCTAGCCTCTGAGATAAACTTCTCATTGCTAAATGACCAAGACAGCGTTTTATCTCTCTGAACGCATCTGCATTTTAATTGTCTGTGGAAAAGGGCTTGTAAGTGCAAGAGCTATTGTACAACCCAGGACAAAGGTTGGAACCTCCGAGGTTACCTCCTGGTCATACACTGACATCATGACTCAGTGCTAACAGACAAGTCATATGATACAAAAACATCCCACCGCTGAAGCAAGCTGTGCTCAGGGAAAAAAACTGAAAACACTGTGAACTACTTAAAGAAATACTAAGCAAGCTTTCCTTAAATTCAGTTTTCTACAACAGTATAACAACAACTACAAAGCCGTCATACATGACAGACTTGGTGTTGAAATCAAGGAAATGGCAGTGAAAAGATATTCTCAGGCTATTTCACAATTCACTTTGAGCTGTTCAGACTGTTGTTTTTATGTCTCTCTATCTTAAAGCAAGGAATCCAACTGTAATCATTTTGTTCTTGTTTCATGGCATTGTTGTTTTCACATAAAACACTTTCTTTTCCCTTTATTAATCTGCAGGGAATTTCAACCAATTGGAAAAGAATATGTGGGAGATAAATGATAAAATCAGTCTGACTCTACTATAATGAAGTGGTATAAAAAGTCTGTGGCTCTGATTCAGGAAAGCACTTACGCCTGCACTGAACTTTACATTTATGTTCTGCTGAAGTCAGTTTAAGAGCTTTCCTGAAAAGGCATGGACTTAAGCATGTGGTTAAGAGCGCTCCAGAATTACAGCCTGTAACTGAAAGAGACAATGGTATGAATTTAGTACTGGATGGATAGCCCTAGTGGCTGAATCCCCCTATTTACCAATGGCAGCAGCAATGTGAGTTCCTCTGAGTGCTCAGCCAATGTTTTTGATTGCTGTTTTGATGCCCCCCCCTCACATCTGAGAGTAAGAGTATAGTTCAATCTACAGGACCATTCAATTTTTGCCCTCCCTTCTGAGGCTCTCAATCATGGATGACAACTAGTGTCAACTGTGGATGGGGAATCTGTGCAGCAGTGATTTATCCACTGGACTGAAATTCATCTGGACTGAATTTCAGTCTCAATAGAGCCCCCCTGCCCCCCCAAAGCATCTACCTTTGAAATAAAAAGTTGGGCTTTTCAACCTCAACAAGCAAGTACTGCTTTAACTGTCAAGCGAATTGGCTTACATGGACCATTCTCTTCACAGAGATCCCATTAAAAGTGGGCACTGCAGCCATTAGTGATTTACTGTTGAGCTGTGCCATCTGAATGAATCATGATCCTTCAGGGATGCCCCTCCCAAGCTACCCTCTATCTCTTCGTCTACATGTATGGCTCTCACCATGGGAGATGCTGCATGCCTTCCAAACATGACTCTCCACAGTTGGTGGTGGCTCCATCAGTCTTGCTGCCCCATCTCTGCTGGAACTCTCCCATAATTTTCTTCCTTCAAGCCACTGACTCATTTCCCCTCTTTAATTATTCCCTTAAAACTTTCCTTTCTGTTTACGCTCATAAAGTAATCTTTCAGTGAAGCATTTTGCAATGCCCTCCATTTGTTTAAGAAGGCCTATTTGTGCTGTCATGTTCTGTACAGGACAATTCCGTACATGTCAGAAGGAGAATAAATGGGAATATTTATAGTTAAGGTAAGACTGTTAAGTTTCAGCATCTGTTGGAATTGAAAGACAGTCAAATTAAACACATAATTGTAATAAATGAGAAATTAAGTAGGCTTCTGCAACTAAAAGTTGCCTAGGAAAGCAGTTTCCAGTGCTGTGGTTTTAATTACTACATAAAATGAATGGAAAATCGAATTAAGGATTTTGTACAATTGTAGCACATTGTATTTAGAATTGGAGCATTTTTTTCAGCGGCAGGGGCATGAAAAAAACAATAGAATGAAATCTAATTGAATTGGATCCAGCTTCTTTTTAATATTTCAGTTTACTGGATAACATTTGAAACCATTCTTCACTGACAAGTAGAGGGGATTATTAGGAGAAATTATGGAAGTAATTTTAAAAATCAATCTTGTTTTTTCCTCACAGTCAAGATTTTATTATTTGTTCAGCAGCAAAATGTTTATGGGACCCCGTCCACCTAACCATTTGGCTTTATCACATTTACTAGCTCTGTTTATAAACAAAAGATTTTCCTGCACTGATTGAGAAATTGACTGAAATGTCCTCTGACTGAGAGGAGTCTCATGGCCAGGCAAATTCTGGCTTGATATAAAAGTAAAGCTATGGGGATAAAAGTCTTAAAACCACTGTTGTGTCTTTGTAATAACCAGTCAACATGGGCAAATGAAATAAAACCCAAAGCTTGCTAAGAGGTGAGCAACCTTCAACAAAGCCTAGAGAGCTTCACATCCCCAGCTAGAGTCTCTCAATTCTCCCCTTATTTATATACATATACACACACACATATATTTGCTTTCATGCACAGTGATTTTTAGCCTGAATAAACTGCCCAGTGAGTGACTCTGTTCTTTACAATATCTTCACCTAAGTCAATTGCTCAGTAAGAATTTAGCAAGCTGTACCAATTCATTCAAGCCTTTTCTCCTTGAGCTCAAAATTCTCCCTCGCTCCCACTCCTTCACAGGCTTGCTCCTCATCCCCAGCTGAACTGAAAGCTGGTAAATATTACACTTACAAGGTAACTTGTTTGGAATGTAAAGCATCTCCAGTCTCTCCTTGGCACCTAAATGTATATATTTTGTTGCCCTGTGCCAAACTGCATTCAATGGGCTTCGTGCAATTCAAATAAAGGTATTAAAATCTTGGGCTACATAAACAGTCAGATTTTGTTTACCCATCAAAGTAACAGTTAGAAGAAATGCCTTCCTAAGGGAAACAAGGAAGTGCTACTTGCCTTTGTAGTTAGAGGCCTTAAAGAATGCTGTGCTTTGAATAAACCTTTCAACTCTGGAGAGCGGAACAAATGTTTACATTTCTTGGTACTATCTTCATCAGTACAAAACAATGGAAGGAAGATCAGGGCTGATTTGTTATGCTTTCCCCCTCCTGCAGGATCTTTCCCCTGTGCTTCTCCCCTCCTGCAGGATCTTCTGTGCCCTGTAAGTTGAGCAGTTAGGTGGCTGCCCAGGAGAGAGTCAGGTGCCACTCAGCTGATCAGCAGAACATCCATAACCAGCCACAGTCAGCAGCATGTTTCTATTGGTGGTGCACATCCACACATGCCGTGGTGCTCATAACACAATTTATTCTGCCCATGGATAGGAAAAATTAGAGGGAACACTAGCCATGATGATCAGGTGTGTGACATTTTACAACAAAGTTAATGGAGCAGCATCTTAAACTGAGTAAAAGGGCTTTTTTTCTGTATGCAGGATTTTTAAATCATTTGGCCACCATTCTGCTAGAACAGCCACAGATGTCTGCAAAGTGTGGTATGTAATAAGTTAGGAGAGCCAGGTTGAAGACATTTGCTTACAGTATCTCCCAGTAGCTGAAAAATGCCTATTTGGATGCATTAAGAAGGCCTCTGCCTGCTGCCTAGGAGACAGTGTTGATGCTGAAGAAGGGAAATATAAGCACAGTGCAGTAAGCAGATTCAAATATCTTCTCTTTACAAGCAAGAATTACTGAGTGCAAAAGTGAATATCATGGACTACTGCCTTCTGTATCACACAGTATGGACTGGCTGGAAGGATCCTTGCACACTGCTGTCAAAAAGCACATTTCTCATCTGCTAATATCGGGACAAGTCTTGAGAGGTGCTTAGCAAATGAAACTCCCAGGGGCTTACGCTAGTGTTGCAGGTGCTTTAAAAGCAGCATTTTGATCCTTAGCATTTCCACTTTCTAGTCTTCAGCTTGGGTTAGGATTCTTTACATTAGACACCCAGAAATAACTAACAAGAAAGGATTTTCAATTCACAGCACATCCCTGAATGCTTTTGTTGGACGTACTGAACGTGCTTCTAGAACTCTGAAAGGCTGAAGAAATATTTTAGGTGGGATGAGGAGAAACCTAGAAATGGACAGAACCCAAACAACAGGCAAGAAATATACCATCCTTTTTCGTTCTGCTGTAGCAGCCAACAGTCTCAAGACTTTCTTACTGGTACAGTACACTAATCTGACTAAAAGAGGACTACCCTTTTATTATGACATATAGAACTACCTCCCGATTACATGGGTCACCTGGAGAAAACTGGAACACTATATTCCTGCCAGTAGAGTTTGCTCGTGGAACAGGAGACTTACGTTGTACCTGACTTTAGAAGTCTCTGTTATTTCTACTCTAAAGATAATGATGACAGAAACAGAAAGTATTCCCACTGCTACACTCAGTCATGTAAGCTTTATACATCCAACTACAGCAGGAATGGATTATATGGTAGCCACACACACACATGCACAAATCTAACAATATTAAAACTTCAGAGCTTTCTAAACATACCGTAAACTTAATCTTACCACAAAAAGCTTATTATGAAAGCATCTCTTCTCATCATCTCCTCACTGGGGACTGAAAGAAGGAAGGAGGAATCTTTCTTTATTGAGGTTGAAGGAAGAAGAAACCACCCTGTAGAGATGTGAGTGTGAGAGGCAGATTTACTGTATGTATTGTTCTGTCTAATGGAATACTAAACAGGAAACCTGGCACCATTAGACTTGAATGTCCCAAGAGGTCGCATGTAGCATGAAGTTCTCAATGCAATTAGAAATGGCTTCCATGTATCCAAGAAGTATAAAACAGAATCATGATGTGGCCTGATGTAAGCATCTGTCAGAAATGGTGCAAAAGGGTTCCAGGGGATGCCTTATATTATCGGGAAGAATTTAAAAACAGCTGAGGGGGGCATCATACTGTGTTTCTAGCCTATACAACTATATGGCTATGGTTACACTAACTTGAATTGCCAGCAGTAGTATGCAAATAAGTGGTCTCAACAATGCAAATAGCCACTCATTTACATATTCACTCACTAACATATGCTGCCGCTGGCACAAAAAAGCTGTGTAAACATGGTTCTGCTGGCAAAACCCCCCCTTTCTCGGCAGCCTCTTATGCCTGGAAAAAAATTGGGCATAAGAGGCTGTCACCAAAGGTTGGAGTTGCCAGCAAAACCACGTTTACACCCTTTTTTTGTGCTGGCAGCAGCATCTGCGGGTGAATGAATATGCAAATGAGCAGCCATTTGCATTTACGAGACTGCCCATTTTAAAACTGCTGCCAGCGGTTTCGGTCAATGTAACTGTAGCCTATGACTCTGGCAGTTTGTTAGGTTTTTCCCATGGTATCTATCCTGACCAGGTTCTATCAAAAGACAGTAAAGCAAGTCTGATTCCAGACAGCCACTAGAAAACCCACAAAGATTTCTGACAAAGGTATAAGACAAATACAAGGTCAGCCAGTGAGTACTAAGTGCTTCAGTTTGGGGTTAAACAAGATATGGGAAATATGGACCAACTCTGGCTGATTGCTCTATCCCATTCTATCCTCACCTGTAGCAGCAGACCCACAATAGCAAAAACTAGGTATAGGTGAGCATAAAAATCCAGCACTTTCGTAAAACAGAACGAAATGAAATCACTTTTAATCAAAAAAGGTAACATAACTCCTGATACACACAATATACAAGGACAAGCAGCAATGGGCTTAAACTGCAGCAAGAGAGGTTTATGCTGAACACTAGAAAAAACTTCCTGTCAGGTGGTTTCAAAACTAAAATAAACTGCCTAGGGAAATTGTGGAATTCCCATCACTGGAAAGATTTAAAAATAGGTTAAATAAATATCTAACAGGGATGATAAAGATGGTGCTTGGTCCTGCCATGAGGGCAGGGGACTGGAACTGACAACCTCTCGAGGTCCCTTCCAGTTCTAGTATTTTATGATTCTCTGAATATCTATATTTATGTAATAATTCCATGACTAATGGCCAGATCTAACAATTGATCCTCAGGAGCTATTGTTTCAGGTTTTTTGATTTTCCAAACTATCCCTGGAAATGCTGCAAGCACTGGTATAAATAAATGATTCACAGTTCTCTTTGATTTCCACTAAAACAACATGTTTTTACACATTGTGATCTAAACAATTCCCCAGATTCAGAAGTCGATCTGGAAATGGTTTAACTGCATCCAGAAATCTCAGAAATGGACCATTGACAGGGACAACATTTTAAGGTATTCTCCAGTTGCAATGAACATGAGTTTTGTATTGAAACACAAGATCATTTGGTTGACAGAAGTCTAAGAACAATTGAGAGCTTGCTCAATACAATTTAAAATAGGAAAAAGTTAGTAAAAATGGCATATTGCCAAAAAAATTGGATTCAAAGTTTTCAAATTACAATACAATTGTTATTGCTATTACAAAACTTGGCTAGTCACTGTTTTTTTTTTAAATTTGAAAAAAAATAGAACATACTTTTGGAAACATTTATGTTGTCTAGCATAATCTATTGTGCCCCAGATAGTCTTCTGAAACTTTAAACTGACTTATTTCTAATGCTGGTTATTGGAGAGCTAGACAGACGCCCCACCTAGAGCAAAATCATATACAAATTATTTACTACAGACAATGTGCACTTATGCTACGTCTCCAGAAATCTCTTCATCAAGCACAAGATAGCAGAACACCAGTATGGAGGCAGGGCATTACAGCAGCTCAACTGTTATTCTGCAGTTCTCCTGTTCTTGCTAGTGATAAGCGAGCAACTCAAAGGTAATCATGAGTTAAGCTTGGAATTCAGATACAAGTCTTGTCTGTATTGCTTCTGGCAGTTTGCAGAATCGATTGAGCTTCCTAATTTAGAAAGCAAACTTTAGTTTCCCGAGGTGTGATTGCAACAGCTAAATGGAGCTGCAGTAGTTGGATCTAACTGAAGGATATGACAAATGTTTCACTGAGACGTACTTATGTTCCATCATTGACAGAGGTGGCAATTGCTTGCATCACATGCATCAGCAAAGAACTGGTTTCAAAGAGAACATTCTGCTAAATTGTCAAAGGCCTGGGATTTTTTTCTCTGGGCTATGTCTAGACAAGAGAGACTTGTCAGCAGAAGTCAACAGATCATGGCCAGACTACAGGGCAGATCGAAAGAGCGAGCCGCTCTGTTGAGAAAAAGAGTGATTCACTCTCTTCGACTGCTCTATTGGCAAACAGCAAATTGGAAGCACAGCAGACAGGGCTGCCCGGTGTCCTGGAAGCCCTTTCTTAGGACAGAAGTGCCCCCCGGAATGACCAGACCAGGTTTTTGTTGACAGATCTCTGTTGACAGAGGCGTTCTTCCTTGTGGCAAGTGGGGGTACAGGTGTCAACAAAAGTGCTGCATTCTGTTGACCTCCTGTCGACGGAACACCCTTGGGAATCTGGATGTGCCATGGGTTTTGTCAACAAAATGGCCATTTTGCCGACAAAGCTCCTCCATATACAGAAAGAGGTGTCAAAAACTTTGACAGTGTGACAGAAACCCTGCACATCTGAATGACCCTACAATGCTGAAAGCTATCTCAGTAGTAATGGGTCTGAAAGAAAGCCACAACTCCTCCTAGCTGGTATTCAGAATGCCCTATTTCTGCAAGTTTTGATAGAAGCTTTTAGTCCAATGATTGTCCTGAAAATGTCACCTGTTTTGTTTTTGTTACTTAGACCACTCTAACAATACCACCAGAATAAATTATCCTTCAAGCAACAATTGCTTCATTTTTCCAGGAGCATTCTTCCCATTATCCTGAACAAACAAACTGTAGAGGTGAGGTAGGGAAATAGGAGACATTCAGACAGAAAGGAAGAATCCAAAACTAACACAAACTGTGAACTGAGTAATAGTCTACAGAATGCTTCATAAAATACGATTATTCAGAAAATACAGATGTACAGCAGTGTGAGCAACAATACCTCTAAAGATCAGAACAGCCTACCAAGGCATCTGCTCTTGCTAAGAACAGACTATGGAGATAATTATTTATGAACACACTAATATAAATCCACAGAACAACCAAGAAAGCCTTTCAGAACAAGTTTTGCCTTTGTGTAATATATGCATATTATGGATATATTATACTAGTTACAGTTATCAGTAGGATAATGCAGCTGTTTAACTGATCAAACCTAAAGAAGCATAACTAAGCAATCTTCCCAAATGAATTTAGACATATGATTCTGTTTCAACTTACACCGGATACTGAGGGCTATTAAGTACAGTATATAGTGTTTAAATTGGCAAGGAATATACACAAAATAGGGAACACCCTTCTGTAAATGAGGATGTGAAAAGTGGAACAAATCCAGAAATTAGAAAATCGAGTAGCTATTCTCCCTTTGAGCAAACAGTCCTGAATTTGTAACCTCTGAAATGGAGTTAGATGGAATGTTTTAATTGTGAAGCATCATGCACATTTACATACGTTTCAGCGGTGCCCATATTTCATTCAGATGGAGGTGGAAACCTGCAAACTCCCTAGGCTGAGGCTGTGTCTAAACTGATGGGAACTGTCAACAAAAGATGTAGTTCTGTTGGGAGAGGCCTTCCCAACATTTGACCCCTCCACATGGGGCCAAATGTCGGGAAAAGCCCCTCTTCCAAGACACTCCTTTTGCCTTGTGGCACAAGGTGTACAAGATGTGTCAGCAGAATGGGTCTGTTTTTCCGAGCGTGGTCTCAGAAAAGCAGACGTTGTTTGGACACGGCAGACCTCTGTTGGGAGACCTCTGGACATAACCTGAAGGTGGCTGCAGAACTGTACAGCAGAATTCCAACATGTGCATGAGGTTGCAGAATGCACTTTACCCAGCTTAACACATATGACAAGAATCAGATGACACTATAGAATGACACACACAGGTCACTGAGACACATCTAATGCTGCTGGGATTCCTGTAATGCAAAACATGAAGCAGATTTGTCATTTCAAGAGGTTCTCCCATGTGCCCCTGCACATAAAAAGCT
This sequence comes from Carettochelys insculpta, assembly GCF_033958435.1. Lineage (NCBI taxonomy): Eukaryota > Metazoa > Chordata > Testudines > Carettochelyidae > Carettochelys > Carettochelys insculpta. Next base: position 59,430,525 of record NC_134139.1, read on the forward strand.
TCATAGAAACCTAGAAAGAGTAAAACCAGAGTAATTAACAAGGAAGTTTGAACTGATGGAAAATACGTCTGGGGAGAAATAATCCAAAATGCTAGTGTTCTGCTGGAGGGAGAGTCCTGGGAAATTGCGAGAGACAGAGCTGAGAGTGGCTAGCAGATTAGAGATGAATTCTCAGTCTGACTGTTTGCCCCAAAGCATGCCATCACAGAGCAGGGAGGCTGTTTATAGGAGGCAAGTCCATGCTCAAGCTCTGCTGAAGATGCACTATGCTGACGGCAGAGCACTCTCCCATCAGTGTGACTGTTCTACCTCTGAGTGAAGTGGAAGTTGTGTCAGTGGGAGAACCTCTCCCACCACAATAGCGCCAGTGTGGATAATGCTTAGGTTGCTGTAATTTGCATCCTGTTGGGAGTGGGTTTTCACACCCCTGAGTGATGTAAATTAAATCAACTTAAGTGGGAGTGTTGACAAGTCCTATGTGAATCAACTATGGCCACACTGAAAATAGGACATTCAGTTACAGGCATCTCTTACAAGAAAGATACGAGCTAACTGGAAAGAATTCAGAGAAAAGCAACCGAACAATTAGAGGCTTGGAGGATCTGATTTCTGAGGAAAACTGACAAGAGCTAAATATGCAAAGTGTGTCCCAATAACTATTAACAAACCTCTGAAACATCTAAGTGCTAGGAAAAAAGAGTTTATTCAGGACAGTATTACCATGACCCTGGAACATACCTTGTCGTTAGAATAACTTCTGGCACTGCCATGTGAATGTTAACAAGGTGCCAAAAACATTATCAGGTGTTTCTAAGCACTTAGATACAATGGTGGTAAGTGCAGAATAGACAAATCAGCTAGGCAGAAGAGAAGCTAAAAGTAGTGTTAAGGTTGGCTTAGACTGAATATCAGAAAAGTCTAACATCTCAAAACATAGTCATGCATTGAAAGTTGATGGGACTTAGGCTTCTAGATCATTTATGAAAATGAAACTTAAATTCCAAGCCACTGACGTGCTTTTGAAAATTTTTAATCATAGTCCCTCCAGAAAAGTTGTTAGTTCAGAAAGTTACCACAGGATTAGACTGAAGTGAACATACATCAAACACTGGCAGGAAAACGATCTCCCTGACCTTACAGATCTTTTCAGTCCTTAACTTCTCAGATCTATATGTTCTGTTACATATATATTTGAACTCTGCTTTAAAAAACAACAGGGATATTCAGTGCCTTCTAGAAATGTAGTGATGAACAATTTGCACCTACATGACATTCACACCCACACAAAAGATTAATGTTTTGTAGTTTTCCTGCCTCACCTTGGTCCTGATTATGGAAAAATTATGAACAGCAGAAAACAGAAGGCAATCTGCAAATAATATTTTATAGAAGTCCCTCAGTTTAAGAGGTCAAGCCGGGTACAGAAGGCAATGTATGGTGGAACTTACAAAGGTTATTCCTTGTGTTGTCATGTCCAGGGTTATAAAAGATGCTTATAGACTGCATTTAGCTCATTCTTTCATAATAAGGCTACATCTACACTGACTACAGAAGATCTTCGGGGGCACTGTTTCGCACATGTACAAAATGGCATGGCCCAGGGTCAACATCGATCCCAGAACTCCTCGCAAGCCATGAGAATTAAGGAAGGTCAACAGGAGGAGTGCTCCTGTCAACCTTCTGCTGTGAAGACAGCCACGGAAGTCAACAGCTGCAAAGTCCACTTTTGGTACATAATTGCAAAAATCATGTAGCAGGTGTTGATCTTCTGGGTAAGTGTAGATGTAGCCTAAGGCTATTTGCTGCTTATAAACATTCCAACAAAAGTAGAGAAATCAGTCCAAAAATCTTTAAATAGGGGTCTTCTAATTATTTATTTATAAATCTTGGTTGCTACCTACACCTCATTTAGACATTTCAAGTAAATCAAGGCACAGTTTGTCAGAAGTAGCCAAATCATCTCCTGCTTACATGTTATTCAATGCTAAAAGAATTATTGACAGAGCATTCCTCATTTGCCAGGAGGAACTGTACTTCCTTTGTAAAGAAAGTTGTGATCTTAGCAGAACAAGGAAACTAAACCACCATAAGGTACAGGAGTGAAGGCAAACTAGAGCAGGGTACAAATTAGGCAGTAGTTACATATTCAAAGAAGAGATGCCAAAGAACACACTGGCACCTGCCTATGGGTGATAAAGAGTTAATATTTCAGGCCCAGGCATCTGGAATTATAGTTCAAGGCCAGTCCTAATATTCTGGCATAGCAGTGGCTCTCAAACTATTGACCATAAGGGGGCTCAATATATGACTTGGGCAAAACTTCGAAATGGCAATGCTAATGGCCAAAGCAGAGAATACTAATGAGACGCTGAAATGAATATTCAGCACCTCATTAGCATGCTGCCAGCTGCGGCACTTCAAAAGTGGTGCGTTTTGCTTGGCTCAGCTACACAAGGGTCCTTTTTGAAAGGACCCTGCAAATGCTGAAATCCCCTTATTCCTATCAGCTGATAGGAATAAGGGGATTTTGATGTTTGCGGGGTCCTTTTGAAAAGGACCCCCATGTAGATGAGCCACGCACGAGTGAAACGCAGCACTTTCAAAGTGCCACGGCTGGCAGCATGCTAATGAGGTGCTGAATATTCATTTCAGTACCTCATTAGTGTTCTCTGATTTGGCCATTAGCATGGCCATTTTGAAGTTTTCCCCTAGTGTAGATGTAGCCACCGTGTGTGATGTGGGTTAAATCCAATACTACCTCTACGGTCCTGATGCTGTAACATGGGCCATAGCTCTGTGCTAATTCAGCCGCAAGCTGCTCATGGACCAAAAGTTGAAAAGCATGCTGTTGGAGACTACTGAGTCACTCTAAACAGCCTCTGAATTCAGCATGATCTCCTGGAAATCATGTCAAAGCAACACTGTTGCTGCTTCCATAAGGGTAAATTGGGCTTGGGATTCAAATGGAATCTACACACACTTATTTGAAGGGAGAATTTGGACCACAGTTAGATGTTACTGCTTCTTTTATAAAACCCTGTCCACCAGGGATTAGGACTATGTCATGAACATTTGGTGTCACAATTAAATATGATGTGCCTATGCTAATTTACATCAGTTGATGATCTGTGTGTAAATCATTTTAAAAGAAAATATAAAAGTATAGTTCATATCAATTAATACAAAGTGATTAGATATACACCAGATGCTCAAGAAAATGCCAGTTTTATCTATGCTTCCTTGCCTAAACCATTCCAGATACATTACACCTTTCTCCCCTGTCAGCCACCTGAAAGGTGCGGGAGGCTACAAATGCCTAGGTTCAGCAGTGACAGGTGCACTGGATGGAGACAAAGAGGTGGAGGGCGAGATAAAGGGAAGCAAAGAAAAGGTGAAGGAGGGAGGTTCACTAGCAAGGTGAGGCCACATCTGGAGTATTGCATCCAGTTCTGGGTCCCCCCAGTATATAAAGGATGTGGATGCATTACAAAGGGTCCAGCGGAGTGCAATGAAAATGATTAGGGAGCTGGAGCATATGACCTACAAGGATTTGGGCTTATTTGATAGCAGCCTTCAACTTCCTGAAGGAGGGTTCTAAAGAGGATGGAGAGAAGCTGTTCTCAATAGTGACAGATGGCAGAACAAGGAGCAATGGTCTCAAGTTACAGTGAGGGATGTGTAAGTAGGATATTAGGAAAAACTACTTCACCAGGAGGGTGGTGAAACACTGGAATGTGTTACCTAGAGATGTGGTGGAATCTCCATCCCTAGAGGTTTTTAAGTCCCGCTTGACAAAGTCCTGTCTGGGTTGATTTAGTTGGGGTTGGTCCTGCTTTGTGCAGGGGGCTGGACTCAATGACCTTGTGACATCTCTTCCAGCCCCAGAATTCTATGATTCAAGGAAATACACTAATGGCACCAAATGTAGAACACTCATGAGACAGTGTTTTGGAAATCAGAAAACAATCATAACACTGAATGAGGGTGGTGCTTCCGCACAGGCACTGCACCAGACAAGGCACCGAAAAAACATAACTCAAACAGTCCTGGGCCAAAGAATAAATCTAAGATGATGACATTTTCCATCTCTGCTAATCCCTACTGATACGCCTTAGTATGACAACCCTTGCCAGCACTGCACACTGAATGAATAAGGTCAGGAAGATGATACGACTTGACTTTGACTTGATTTCTTGAAGATCAGTTGAAATTAATTATTTTACAAACTCTTTTGCTCTTTTTGAGGTCAGAGGCAGGGATTTTCAGGCTGCTGCTACACCACCCATTTCCCATCAGAGGGGAAATGGTAGTGAGGCAATTGGAAGCAGGCTAATGAGGCACTGACATGCATATTCAGCGCCTCACTAGCATAATGGTGGCTGCATGAACAACCGTCGAAGTTCAGACTGACAGTGAAGATGGGGAGCAGCTTCGAAATAAGTGCCCCACTTCGACATTCCCTGACTCCCTGTAGTTCTGAGGGAGCAAGGGAACGTTGAAGTGGGGTGCTTATTTTAAAGCTGCCCCCATCTTCACTGTCAGTCTGAAATTTGAAGTTTGTTTGCACAGCTGTCATTATGTTAATGAGGGGCTGAATAAGCATGTCAGTGCCCCATTAGCCTCCTTCCAATTGCCTCATTACCATGTCCCCTCTGACAGGACAATGGTAATGTAGCAGCAGCCTCAGAGTCTACACTTTTTTTTCTTTTTCACCAGTTCTATTGTTCAGAAATAACTTCAGTTTTTTTGAGATGACATTTGTCAGATCTTCATTCCTTAACAGAGAGGAAACAATAATAAAAAGCACAAGACTGGCAGTCAGAGAAGAACTCTGTTGCTCCCACTTTCTCATTTTTCATGTACACGTGTAAAGTGCTTTGAAATCCTTGGATGGAAGATACTAAAGAACTGCTGAGTGTTGTACTACGGAGAGGCATTTAAAACAAAGAAAAAAAGAAAATTCTGGTCATGCGATTCGCATTCAAAAATCAGGTGCTGTACACGCTCAGCAACTTCTTCTTCCAAATCATGGTTTGCTACTTATTTTTCTTAGGGGGAATTCTGATACTTGTCCTCCTCTTCTGTGCAGACACGGCTGGGCCCACAGTCAGAAGAGCCAATCGAGTTCCACAGCATGTGAGGGGTAATGACCTGTTCTCTGAAAGACAGGAGAGCAGGCACAGCTAGAAATCTACAGCTATGAATTCCTCTAACCAGACCTTCCTGTCTTGGAGCATATGCAGCCACTGTAGATGAGCCTGAAGCTGCAGTTATTAGACATACCTACCACCTATTACAGTTACGTTGAAGGATAGGGTTGTAACAATGTGCCATTGTCTTGTGAACACCCCTTTGAGTATAACACAGGTATGACAATTTTCAGGCTCCTTTATATTGCCAAAGTGCTATAAAGACAATATGGCCTTATAAACGTTTCTGGTGCTTTAGAAATTAGAACTGGTCTACATTTTTGGACTAAAAAAATATTTCCCATCAAAAATATGCTCCATGAACTGCTTGCTATTGACCTTTCTGGAGATAGTCAGTAGCCAATAAAAATTGTGATTTTGATTCCCCAGACCTCACTTGCTCTTCAGTTGCTTATGACATACCACAGAGCATACGACTGAATATATTTGTTGACTAATAATTAGAAATGCAGGGTCAAAACTAGCTATATTATAATTAGACAAAAGACATTTGGGCTGTGTCTACACAGGCAGAAATCTTCGAAATAGCCATATTTCGAAGACTACTAATGAGGCGCTGAATTGAATATTCAGTGCCTTATTAGCATTAGGACACTTCCGGCTGTGGCGCTTCGAAAGCCCCGCTTTTGAAAGTGCACGGCTCGGCGCAGCTACACGGGGGTCCTTTTCAAAAGGACCCCACCCCTTTCAAAATCCCCTTATGCCAATCACTGATCCAAATAAAGTGATTTTGAAAGAGGTGGGTCCTTTTGAAAAGGACCCCCATGTAGCCGTGCTGAGCCGCGCACTTTCGAAAGCAGGGTTTTCAAAGCGCCACAGCCGGAATTGTCCTAATGCTAATGAGGCGCCTCATTAGTAATCTTATTTTGAAGATTTGTGCCCGTGTAGACACACCCTTGGGGATTTCTTTCAATGTCTTCCACTCCCATTCTCCATCCACTGCATTGTTGTTTAAACACATATTTATTGCTCTTAAAATTTGACAAATATGCAGAATTTTAGAATATTTTGCACAGTTTTTTAAGTTTTTGGAGTAAAATTTTAAATATTTTTGCACAGTATTCCCCCAGGACTGACTAACTAGCTCTCAAACCAACAATAGCAGCTCCTCGGGTTAAAAATGATAAGCCTAGGTAACAAAATTGGAGAAATTGGAGATGGTCCAGAGAAGAGCAAAGAATGATTAAAGATCTAGAGAATATGAACTATGAGGGAAGACTGAAAGAACTGGGTTTGTTTAGTTGAGAAAAGAGAGAAGACTTAGAGGGGACATGATAGGAGTTTTCAAGTACCTCCAAGAGGGTTACAAGGAGAAGGGAGAAAAGTTGTTCTCCTTGGCCTCTGAGAATAGAACAAGGAGCAATGGACTTAAACTGCAGCAAGGGAGGTTTAGATTAGGAAAAACTTCCTAACTGTCAGGGGTTAAACACTGGAATAAACTACCTAGTGAGGTAGTGGAATCTTCATTGCTGGGGATTTTTAAGAGCAGGTTAGATAAACACCTACCAGGGAAGGTCTACACAGTGCTTGGTTCTGCCGAGAGGGTAGGGACCTGGACTCCATGACCTCTCAAGATCCCTTCCAGTTCTAGTGTTCTATGAGTCTATGATTCTATGAAAGTATGCTCTCTATGTGTATATAGAGCGAGCGAGCAGCTACACACACACACACACACACACACACACACACACACACACACACACATTTACTTGGGCAACCATGATATACATTTCTGTTATTTGGCTGAATAATGTGATCTCTTATATTATTTTTTTATTAATGCAAAGAAATAAAGAACTCCAGTATAAGTAAAATAGAAAAAATATTCTGCAATAACTTAAGTTCATGATAAAAGCAACCCAATGTCAAATTCTGGCAAACATCCCATCCTCAAGTCCAGAATTTAACACTCCGCCCTCACTAGGTTGAGTAGCACTTTACTCCACGAGCAATCCTATTTGATTTCATTGGAATTACTCATAGAATAAGGTTATGCAGAACACAAGCAGGGTGGCAGAGTTTTAAGTGAGTTCATTAGAATGTGTGTGTTTTTGGAGTCATTGTAGGTATTTCATCCTTAATTTTAAACTTCCTGCTTTTGCTGATCTGCAGTAAAAGCCTAAAGCAAAACAGTCTGACAGTTTGAGCCAAAAGTTTGACCTACATTGCAACTGCTATAGTCTGATGGGGAATATACTCTAGATTCTAAATTCTCTTTGCAAACCTCACTCAGCTGACAAGAAATAACAATCATTAGAAGCTATCTGGCCACTGGTAAATAAGTAGTAAAAAGTAGACCCTGCAAAAAGCAGTAACACTGAATGATAGGTGACATTTCCAATATACAATTGTGTTTCTGCTGTAGGACTGCTCTCAAGGGGAGTACATTGGACTGGGATAGCTGCAGGATGACAGATATGGTCACCACAAAGAAATCTTTGAGCTGTATGAAAGTCTCCACTTTAGAGCACACTTATTTCTTCTTTAGCACAACATCATGAAGCATCCACTGGCTCGTCAATTTAAATTGCTAGCCTGTTAAGGCAGAAACGGTTTCTTACTATGAAAATGAGTGCACCTAGCATAAGAGAGGTCTGATCTCAGTTGAGGTGTCCGTGCTGCAAGCATTAAGAGATCCCTCACTTTGCCTCATAAAGCCTGTCTGAGATAGTGTTGTTAGCAACAGATGGAGGCAGCATATTTGTGCCAGGGTGTTGACTGTGTTTAGGTTTGGAGTGAAATGAGCCCCGTAAATACATGGCCAAATTCTGGCTGGCACATGGCTCCACGCAGCAGAAGATCCTCAGCCAGCAGCTGCTGCATGGAATGGAAACTGGGTCCTCCCATTCAGGCTCTTTACAGCATCAAAGAAGAGTGACAAGAGCTACGGAAGAGGGGATGCATACTCCCTGATTTGGCAATAACAGATAGAAATAATTTGCACGTGGAGGCCATACTCATCTATATTAATACCTGATCTTTTTCCAGTGGAGGTTACATAACCACTATCATTAGGGTATCTTTAAAAAGTTAAGAATTCAGGTCCAGAATATACAGTGGTTTGCCTCCATTTTTTTTTTCTGGAGCACAGTATTACTGCTTGTATAGATGTTTGGATTATTTTCTCTGGGGCATGAATAAAAATAGCAATTCCTTATCAAAGCAGTGTACTTTCATCTAAACACTGGCTGGTTTGTAGTTTGTCTGACCTCTCCTGCCAAGAAGTTTCACAGCCAAAGTCCCAACACGGAGAATGCTTTGTTGCCATTGGCTCACTGCAGGAACCTGCTCCTATTCAGTTGCACAAGTCCCTGTAAAGTATGGATAGACGTCTTGGGATTGCCTGGACACTAAGGCAGTCTCTAAAATGGATCTCAACCTATTAAGTACCTTACTTCTAGATCAGAGCCAGGCACTTGAGCTCTACACTGAAGACAGCTGGGGAGGACGGGAGCCAGTGAAAGTGGTAAAGCACAGATGTGGTGTGTTTGCATTGGGTATGTCTATGCAGGCTTTGGCTTTGGCCTCTTCAAAGCAGCTGTGTCCCACTTAAGTAGAGTGAGTTGCAGTATTCCAACCTGCGGGAGTTTAAAGCCTGGATCACTTTGGCTAGGTCCTTGCATGAGAGGAGTGAACATGGCTGACTGGTGCAGTGGAGGCCAGTGATGTTTCTTGGCACCGTGGAAAGCTATGTGCCAAGGGAGCATAAGGTTTCTAGCAAGACCTACCACTTTGATTTGACGTTGTGGATCAAAGAAGATATTAATGTATCAGTTAATTCCTTAGAAGTATTTCCCACTACCTACTGGTACTACCTTTTCTATGCTGAGACTCAGCTAATGACTCTTCGTCCTTTTGCTGATTTCATGCTGATATTGGGGGACCTGCTGATGGTAGAGGTCCCCCTTTGGGAAAAATTCTCAGTTGCACTGGGTAACAGCTGAGTCTGTGGCATCCCAAGCTCCCTCTGAGTTGACTCAAGAAGCTAAAGAGGAAGGGAGTAATTACTGAGACAGAGATATCTAGCAGTATCAGCAGACAGGTAATAGGCCTTGCGAATATTCTCCATCAGAGCCATTTTAATATTATGCCCTGTTTACATATGCCCTGAAACCTGTTTACAGTGAACCAAGGAGCCTAGCAGAAGACAGATGCTGCTGAATGCCTTCATCTTCTCATTCCTTTGTTAGCAGCAGAATGGCCCCAGCTACAGTGCAGGTACACTAATGGTTCTTTGCACCATGTACCTGTTTAGTGGGTGGGGCACAACACCTGATACTGACCCCATCCTCTGAGAGGGCAACTAACCCATATAAGCAGGTCAGATGGGTGAGATCAGTTCTGTAGTCTCTTGCCAGCAGCCCTGCAAATCACACATTTATCACTCTGTACCTTATTAATCAGAACTCTGTAAATAGGTCATAGTTGTAAAGTTGTAACTGATATTATCTGCTTGCAGTTTGCAAAGGACTATAAGAATCTTGAAGAATCTAATACACTATTTCCAGCAGAGGGTTTCATTCTGAGAATTGATACTTTTGCCCTTCAAAAAAGTGATGGGCACAAACTAAAACTGCAGATCCCAATTTCCCTTGAAAGCTGGAAAACAGCTGTTGTAAATCTGACTGTTAGGGCTTGTCCCTGCCTCTGAATATGATGAAACAACTGGGAGAATACAGGGCCTATTGTCCTAACACAATTCCAAGTGTGTGTGTACTGGGGAAGAGAGGCAGTTCACGCAAGGTGACAGGGAGGATGGTTCCAGCCACTCAGAATAGTCCATTCACCCTTACCAAGTGTTCAACATCACAATCAGCAGGCAGTCACTCACTCTTACACTAGATGCCTTCCCCACACCCCCACACGAACTTGTCTTTTTACACTATTACTATCTAGCAGAGTAGGTTGTTTTTCTTTAAAAACAGGGCCCCATGGCCCATCTATACAACCTGGAAGATTTAAAAGTAGTCAGTACATTTCTGCAATGGTTTGTGGAAAAGAGATGAAAGTGAGTCCCACGGTTTAGATCCTGTTCCTCTTGCCCCGCCTCTGCCAGGAAGAGCTCCTGCTCCTTTGGCAAGCCCTGAAGCTGGCTGGCTTCTGAAGCTTAGCCTGGGGCCCAGAGAACAGAATTTCTAAACTATTCCCTGGCAGTAGAAGGAAATGAAAACAAGTCATTTTCAAGAAAAGCAGGTTGGTCAGTCCAACCTTCAGCTCTAGAGACAAAACAAAATAAAAAAGCAGGAAATATGCAGAGAGAAAATGTGCAGTAAGGAAGGGAGGGAGAAGAAAGTCAAATGAAAACGGGACATTTTGATCGTATTGCAATCAAGTGGAAACGCATAGATTTTAATCTCAGCCAATACAATTTTAAATAGCTAGATAAAGATACTCCAGCTAAAGGGTAATAGACAAATGGCAGAGACAGAAGAAATAGCAAAATTTTAACTGATATGAATTTCTGGTGTTGTTTCTGTCTCACAGCACTAATTACAGCAAATGCAACACTTGCAAATTAGGACTGGAAATGCTCAGAATGATTTTGCATCGTCCCCTAATAATAAACCTCAGAAGAAACTACTGAGTAATACTAATGATATTAACTCTTGGAGTGATGAGATTACTCTTTATAAAACTTCAGAGTGAGGTTTCTGAATGTACTAACCCTAAGCTCGAACAGACCTTTCGAGTCTAATGCCCTCAAGCATAAATTTAGTAACCACAACATTTCAAGCAGGCACTTGTCTCTTCTTTAATGCTAGTGCAATCTGCAGCTATTTGATCTATCCGTGAAAAAATGTTTGCAGCATAATTGTAGCCATGCTGGTCCCCAGATACGAGGGAGACAAGGTGGGTGAGGTAATATGCTTTATTGGACCAACTCCTGTTGGTGAAAGAGACAAGCTTCTGACTTCAGCAGAACTCTTCTTCAGGTCAAATAGTGAACAAACAAATAATGTAATAATTATCAGATCAGAATGCAACTTCCTGAAGCACAGGACTCACTGTTACTTATTTGTGATGTTCAAACAACCAAGAGTGAGGAAAGTACTCTGGGTGTGGGTTTCTTTCCATCTTAGTGGCACAGAGCCAGCCTACAAGCTGCTGAATCAATACAGGACAGATGGGTTCAGGTGCAGGGAAGTACCTTACGCAGTCACTTGCATTACTTAGCCCACAGATTTGCAACTTGCAGCTCTGGAGCCACATTTAGCTCTTTAAGGACCTCTGAAGTATAAGTCACCTTTGAAATCAGGATTTAGGCTCATATAAGCCCAATAAATTCGTAATGACAGTGATACTTGCCAGGCTCTAAACCTAGGTCAGTGCATTTAATTCTACTGGATCCTAGGTCAATGCACTGCCTGTCCCCAACTACAACACAGTCAAGTTAGTTAAAAATGCAGCCAGACCTGGAAATGTATGGCCTGAGCAGAGTCTCTCTGCTCTGCTCATCTCAGTACCAACTGCACACATTAGAGGGCATTATGACTCCGTTTGAAAGCAACCCTTTGAAGGACAAGAGTGTAGATCTGTCATGTACACCAAGACGCCTACACAAGAGGCTGGCAATGAGTAAATGAGAATTAGGCCTTTTTGGCTTTAAATCCTACTCCAAGATATTTGGGTACATGCTCCAGGCTGATCAGTCATGGGAAATACTGCAATGCAGGGGCAGGGGTTTCCTTTGGACAAGCAGTTATACCACACCCCCACTTTGTTCTTGCCTCTGGTGGCAGCTGAGCTTTCACTGATTTTGTGCTTGTAAGAGCAAAGGATAAACTCTTAGTAAAGCATGTTCCTCTGTTGATCTATCATCTGAACACAGGTCTCCTATTTAGAAAGTGGGCCTAAGGGACCAAATCTCATTGCTGTTTGATGGGCAGCAGACAGCTAATTCCTTTAGGTTTCCTTGAAAATCTCATTCACAGTGACTACTTCGTTTGCTGAATTGGTCACTAAACAGACTCTGACCTCCATGACTCCAGTGAAAGTGTTGAGTGACTTCCCCGATTTCAGTGGAGTTACTCCAAGTTTTCCTCTCTGTAACTGAGATCAGAATGTACCTCCAAACATTTAGCTCATTACTTTGTGAGGCACTGTGAGACAGACCAAGCATGAGAGGCACTATATAAAACCACTTTCGCTTCCATCCCATTAATACAGTTCCTGATCCCAAACTCCTTTGCTTTCCAACTTGTAAATTTATCATATATCATCACAGCTGGTCAACTCAAGTTGCTGCTTTTAGCTGTCACTCTGCAGGCTCCAACTCCATTCAGGACTAAGAATGCACAGATGAAATGCCAGGACCTTGTTGACTTAGCCCTGGCCTTTCTTTCTAATCTCTTGCTTGCTGGGCTGCCAGATTCCATTTTTTTCCCCCAGCCTTTAGAATCTTCCTTGCTATGTGTACTAAGTTTTCATTTTTACAGTTGTCTGCAGAAAGGGTTTTAGATATGAAGCCTTTAGGGCCTAGATCAGAACTGGCTTTAGGGAAGATGATAGTAATAAATTACACCATGTTTATTTGAAAGATCTTCATAGTCAGATTCTCATTTCTGTTGGTGGGGTGGGGAGGAAGGTGAGGAATACCTGACAGATAAAGGCCATGAATTCATGCCTATATGCCATTACTCTGCATTCTGCAATCATCTGCTCTTGCCATATTGTTTTATTAGTCTACATCTTCTGTTTACTTCAAAGTCCTGTGGCAATGGGGGAGGGGCAAAGCGACAGCGGGGAGGTGACCACTGGGATTCGTAGTTCCAAACCCACACGTAGGCGGCCTGTGGACTTTGCTCATTCATCTGTGACCCCAGGACAACAGAGGAGTTCGGCAACATCCCAGGCGACTGAGCAGGCCTTTTTAGGAGCAGCACTGTTCACCCTCAAATGAGGGAAGGGACTTCAAAAGGGTGTCCCAAAAAATCGCTTGTCCCAACCAAACTGGCCAGCATGCTGCAGCTGGCAGTTTTACTCTCACAGTGGTTGAAAAACAGTGAAAAGAAAGATATTTGGAACATGGAACATTTGCACCCTTTTGGACAAGGAGAACACTATGAAGCCTGAGAGAAGAATAGCCCTCATAGCAAGAGAGCTGGCATGCTATAACATTGACATAGATGCCTGAGCGAGACCAGACTTGCAGAGGAAGGATCCATCTGTGAATTGAAAGGAGGTAACACCTCCTTTTGGAAAGGCAGGCCAGAAAATGAAGACAGAATCCACTGAGCGAGACTTGCCATCAAGACATCACTTCTGCACCAGCTTCCTGACCTACCAACTTGCATCAGTGAGCATTAAATCAACCTCCGCTTCCCCCTCAGCTCCTCTTGCCACGTTACAGTCATCAGCACTTACACCCTGACTCTGATCGGCAGCAATGAAGCAAAAGAGTTTCTATGAGGACCTTGACCATCTTGCAAAAGCAACTCCTCCAAGTGACAAGCTTCTCCTGTTGGGTGACTTCAATGCCAAAGTTGGCAAGAAATGTAGGAACTGGAAAGGGGTGCTGGGGCATCACAGCATTGGTAACATGAATGCCACTGGCCTTCTTCTGCTGAGCTTGTGTGCAGAAAGTGACCTGATTACCAACACTCTTCAGACAGGCTGATAAATACAAGACCACATGGATGCACCCGAGATCAAAACAGTGACATCTGATTGACTGTCATCAGTTGCAGGAGAGACATTCGTAATGTTAAGATCACCAGGGCCATGTGGGGAGCCGAGTGCTGGACTGATCATAGACTCGTCAGATCCGTCCTTATGCTGCACATCACACCACTGCACTGCAAGAAGCTCAAGGTTGTCAGACCCTCCTTCAACAAATCGGGAAGCTGTAACATACTGGTCATCGTGAGCAATTCACAGTCTGACTTGATGATGTGCTGACATCTCATGGACCTCTGATTTGGGACCCAACACAAGAGTGGGGCCAGTTTAAAACCCTGGTGATGGAGTCAGCCAAGTCAACACTAGGACTTTTAAAAAGAGGTCACCAAGACTGGTTTAACAAAAAATGACAAGACCATCATGAAGATCTTAGAGGAAAAAAACAGAACACATTTCTGGAATGGGAAAATGATCAGTCCTCAATCTCCAAACATGACTGTTTTAAGCACCTTCAGAGTCAGGCACAGACTACACTTCGCAAAATGCAAGATGAGTGGTAGGAGAGAAAAGCTGAAGAAGTCCAATACTAAGCTGACATCAAGAACTCCAAGATGTTCTTCAGTGCTATTAAAGCTGTATATGGACCTTCAAAGCCAAGTACTACATCTCTCCTATCTGCAGATGGCATGACCCTCCTGAGGGAGAAAAGCAGCATCAACAATAGGTGGACAGAACATTTCAACAACCTTCTCAACAGGCCCTCCGTTCTCAACCCTGCGGCCCTAGACCAGATCCCTCAGAAACTTACGATGGACAGTCTTGACCTGCCTCCCGCAATGGGTGATGTCAAAAAGGCAAATCAGCCAGACCAGCTCTAGCAAAGCCCCTCGGATGGACAGTATCCCTGCTGAAATTTTCAAGGCAGCAGGACCAGCGTCACTTGAAGCCTTTCACAGAATTTTGACCAGCATCTGGGAAGAACACATGCACAAAGACTTCAGGGATGCCACAATCACCTGGCTCTTCAAGAACAAGGGCATCAAAGCTGACTGTGGAAATCTCACTTCTCTCTACTGCTGGGAATATCTTGGCTTGAGTCATCCGCAACTGTGTGATCATCGGCATCTCAGAGGAGAACCTACCAGAGGCACAGTGTGGTTTCCACCCAAGCCACAGCACCAGTGACATGATCTTTGCTGTTAGTCAGATCCAGGAAAAGTGCATACAGCAGAACTTGGATCTGTATGCTGTCCTTATAGACCTGACCAAGGCGTTTGACACTGTCAACAGCAAAGCCCTCTGGATTATTCTGTCAAAGTTCAGCTGCCCGAGAAGATTCGTTAACCTCATACGCCTGTTTCACGATGACATGACTGGCTTTGTTCTTTCACATGGTGAGTCTGCAGATCCATTTGAGATATCCAATGGTATGAAGCAAGGGTGTGTGCTGGCCCCAGCATTATTCAGCCTCTTTTTCATGTGCGTCCTCAACCACACAGTTAGGGACCTGGACCATGGAGTCTACACGAAGTACAGACTTGATGGGTCACTTTTTGATCTTTGCCGTTTGAATGCTAAAACCAAGACACTTGAGAGGTTCACCCTTGAAGCCCTTTTTGCTGACGACTGTGCCCTTATGGCACACAAGTAATCTGATCTCCAGCTTATCATCAACAAGTTTGCTGAAGCCACTCGCCTCTTTGGTTTGACCATTGGCCTAGGAAAGACCCAGGTACTGTTTCAGCCTGCTCCAAGATCTGCTGCTCTCCCTGCTTCAATATCTATTGAAGGAACAGAGTTAAAAACAGTAGATGAGTTCAACTACCTCAGCAGCACAATAGCCAATGATGGCTCCCTTGACAAAGAAATCAATGCCAGGATCTGCCAGGCCAACCAGGCACTAAGACGTTTGAGAGCACAAGCGTTGAATCAGCACAACATCTGACAGTCCCCTGAACTGAAAGCATACAAGGCTGCATCCCTGACCAGTTTCCTGTATGGATGTGAAACACGAACCTTGTACAGAAAACATGTGAAACTGCTGAAGCGCTTCCACACACGCAGCCGGAGAGCAATACTGCACATTTTGATGGCAGGACAGAGTCATGAACCTGGAAGTCCTTGACAGAACAGGAACCACAAGCACTGAAGCCATGATTCTGAAAGCCCAGCTCTGCTGGACAGGGCACATCATACAAACGGAAGAGTCAAAAATCCCTAAACTCCTCCTCTTTGGTGAGCTGTCCCAAGGCAAAAGGAATGAAAGCAGGCCTTGCAAGAGGTATAAAGGCTGCATGACGACCAACATTGCTTATGCTGGATTAAAGCAAAACAGCTAGAGCAGCATACAGAAGATTGAACAGGCTGGTGTGCTCTCGTATGACACACGTACGGCAACTTCGAACAGCAGTGACACATATGCCTGACTGATGCTCGTGAGAGGAGAAAAGCACCAGCGGCAGCTGCACAGGCAGAGCCAGGACAATCCCGTTGCCCCTACTGTGAACGCCCATGCCGGTCAAGGCTTGGACTCCTCAGTCACATGCAGTCCACAACCAGTGAGCCTGTGCAAGCTGAAGACATCATCGTCAGACTCGACAGACTACCAAGAAGAAGCTGTTATAAAGGTGGCATCTGCTATCAGATGCTGCTACCAATAAACTACAGTGTGGTTTATTTTTAAAGCTTTTTACTAAGCCTTGTACAGAAGAACCACATAACAAAAATATGTCCCAAAATATCTTGAAAATGCATTTGTTTGCTTTTTTTTTTAAAATTGAGAGTAAAGCATCATGTGCCTCACGCAAAGCCCTGTGTAGTCAGTGGAAAGATGCCCACTGATTTCAGTGGGCTTTGGATTAGGCACTAATTGACTGGCACAGACTCTCAATAGTCATGTGGAAGCAGAATGTTTCTTGTGCAGCTGGTCTTATGGTAAGTGTGGATTAGACAGGACTCTTTCCAGCGCACCATAACAAATACTCAGACCCCAAAAGGAAGAGAACTTTTCCAACAAAGTGGATTAAGACAGATTCTGCTTTGGAAGGGTCTTATGTTCCCTTAGACAACAGATACTAGTGAATCAGCTACTGGCCATTTTTAGAGATCTCTTTTTCTGCATTCTTTTAGGGTCTTCTGTTCACAAGAAAGGAGGGTTGTGTGAAAATTCCATCTGACCCACTCCCAGTCAAAAAGATGGACCTAATCTGCAGCAAAGTTTGGGTGAAAATTCATCTTCTGAGAGAGCTCGGACCCAGGGTTTTGCTACAAATTCATCGTAAAGACATCTAGCTGCTTGTTTAGATCCTCAGCAGCCCAAAAGGTAGATCCTGAATGTAAGCCTCGAGTGGTAACACCACCAGGTCAGTGGATTTCTTCAAGAAAGACAGCATATATTCCAAGACATGCACACCTACTGCTCTGTGTGATGTCTGAGCAATATTCTGTTACTCTGTATTGTCAGTATGCAACAGGAGGGACAAAGAAAATAGCAAGCATCTTTCTGCACAACACAGGCTGAATAGGAGTCAACATTGTGATATCGTTGCAAACATCATTCTTGGTATTAAGAGGAGTGCTGAAAACAAGCCACAAGTAAGTCTTTCACTCTACTTTGCACTGATTAGGCCTCATCTGGAGCATTTTGTCCAGTTCTGGGTACCACATTTCAGGAAAGATGTGGACAAATTGGAGAAAGTCCAGAGAAGAGCAACAAAAATTATTAAAGGTCCAGAAGACATGACCTCTGAGGGAAGACTGAAAGAACTGGTTTTGTTCAGTCTAGGAAAGAAAGGGTGAGAGGGGACATAACAGTTTTCAAATACCTAAAAGGCTGTTGCAAGAGGTGGGGGTGGGTAAAGAAAAATTGTTCTCCTTTACCTCTGATGATAGGACAAGGAGCTTAAGTTGCAGCAAGGGAGGTTTAGGCTGGACATTAGGAAAAACTTCCCATTGGGGTGATTAAGCACTGGAATAAATTGCCTAATGAGATTGTGGAATCTCCATCCTTGGAGATTTTTAAGAACACATTAAACAAACACGTCAGGGATGGTTTACATAGTGAGAGCTTGGTCTTGTCATGAATGCAGAGGACTGGACTTGATCACTTCTTGAGGTTCCTTCCAGTCCTTTGGTTTTGTGTAACTATTCTGTCTCTAAAAGGGCACATCACAAGGAACTTGAGCCCAGGGAAGGAACATCACTGATACCCCTACCCTGCCAGGGTGCCTGGAGTCCATATGGCAGATCACAGACTGGGCAGGATCAGTCAGTGAGGGGGTGGGACCAGAGCATCTAGGACATGCACTGAGCCAATGCATCTCCTAGGCAACAGCCACCAGCAGAGCTGCTGTGCAACCCCAAGCCTATAAGTGCCAATCCTGCTGAAGGATGGCAGTAGTATAGTAATATAGCATCCACCCAGGGTGAATGCATCCTCTTAAAGCTTCTGCCAGCATGCAGCCAAGGGGTGCAAACTGCCCACTCTCACATGTGGGAATGTAGCTAGATCTCCAACCCTATATAGATTTCATTAGCTATATATTTGTTAAATGTGAGGTTGCAGTATTAGCTGAAGTTGGCTCCAGTATGAAAAACCTTATAAACAATAAAGTCTGAAATTAAGCTGCAAGCGAACAAGCTGGCGCTGTATTCACTGGGCTCACAGGAGTGAGTATTTCTCAGCTTTGCTGGTCTGCCCCATTCTTATTAGCAAGTGGGGGCTGAAAGTGGAAAACTCTGTTGTGTTCTCTAACAACCAGCAATGACCCCCCCGCCAGGTTCCCTTCTCACCATTCCAGGCTTCCAAGCCACTTCTGGACACTATTTCAACCTCTATACCTAAAGAGGGGAAATTTGTGCCTTAATATTCATAGGGCACTCTGAAGACTTAAACTGCTACAAAATCGTTACATATTAATCTTCCCATTAGAACTCTTGGCAATTTCAGACTTGTCCTTAGTGCCTGTTTTTCTAGAGCACAGAAACACCAATCCGTACAGCAAATTAGGCAGTGCCTGCTCAGGAGCAGCCAAGCTTTGAAATAACAAGAACTCTGGTAGGCTGGGTTTGGGATGCATTAGCAGACAAAAGCAGGCTGGCAAGCTTAAAACAGCATCTGCTCTCTAACTCTTGGGTCTCATTATTACCATTTAACATTCATACAGCAGGATCAGGGCACTCCATGCCAGGAGCTGTACAGACACACAAGACAGTGGTACCAATTCTTCAGCTTGATAAGCACAAAGCCCACACCCAATTTTTAATGGCCCTTCCCCCCACCACATTTTGTTTCCTCTGTCATCTCTATGGTTTTATCAACACTGCTTTAGCTGAGCTAGCTACTGAATTGCAAAGGCCAAATATAAACAGAAACAAATAAGAAAAAGGACACTTCAGCAACACTTAGCTTGCCTTTTAAAATTCAAGGCAGGGGGTTGAATGAGATGAAGCCAGTGAAAACACAAGATACTGACACTGGCCAAATGAGGAAAAATAATGAATTTATACAAGCAAAAAACTGAAACGGAAAGAATGACAGATCTACTGCTGCATTTGGTGTACGTATAATAACCACCGATAGACTTTCCCCAGGAAGTGTTGAAATTACCATCACTGAAATGAGTCCAACAATTTAAATAATCTTTCCCAGAACATTCCAATTTGGGCTTTGGCAACAAGAGAAGTTTTAATGCTCTTAAAGATGTTTATATACATTTTTAAAAAGCAGAATATTTCTTTCAAGCAAGACCTCCCTCTTAGCTTTTGCAAAGTCAGACTGGAGTTGTGGTCATTTCGCAGCGTCCATTTTCTGAAGCCAATGTTCAAATTCTCAATCATCAGATTAAGCAACAAATAGGGATTCTTACAACAGCTCTGAGTTATGAATGAATGGCTATTTGTGTGCTAGCCTGTCAAGACAGATGCAGTATTTGTCAGAGTAGTATGGGTTAGATATGGTGGGAAGGAGCCAAACAAACAGAGCCAAGGTCAAAGTCACAACATTCTCTCTCTCTCTCTCTCTCTCTCTTCCCCCCGCCCCGGTTTTTTCTGTTTTCTTTTCTACAGTGTTTGCTAAAATAATGACATACCAATCAATATTTTCATTCAGCCTGCCCTGTATTTTTGTCTGAAAAGCAATATGCAAGGAAAGCAAATTAATTTATAAATAAATTGATATAATCATAATAATATTTCTTTCTATAATACAAAGAAAATAAAATATATTGGGCCCGATCCAAAGCTCAGTGAAATCAAAGGAAAGATTCCTGTTGATTTTTATTGATTTTAATGACTGTACTTTATCTGTATTGCAGTATTGACTAAAAGGCCCATCATGCTAAAGGCTCTACAAACACACAGCAGAGAGACAAACCATTTTCCAGAAAGCTCATTCTCATGGCAAAAACTTCCACTGATTTCAGTAGGAGTAAGATTAGATTTACAGTGAAAACCCTGAGAGGTATCATAGCACCTTACTGTGCATTATGCAGCCACAGTCATAGGAAGTTTCTGTTTCTAGGGATACACCTTTCAGTCCTGCAGAAAAATGTGCATGATGGGAAAAGACGTTTTGAAAATTCCACCAGTTCAGACTCAAGGGGTTGCTACAGAGCTTTCTTCCTTCAGGGTAGAAGCATGGACATATTCACAGGATGGCATTCAGGGTGCAATGTTCATACTGCATGGGAATCCACAAGTTCAGGTGTATCTCCCTGGGCCTTGCAGTATGAGTGAGGGCAGGTAGTTCATTTTTTAAGCTTGTCAGATCCATCCTCTCAGGTACACTATCTGGCTCACACAGCAACCAAAAGCTTCTTCCCCTTGTGGAAGTAAAAGGCACCGAGAAAGCCTAAGCAGATTTTCACTGGCAACTCCACTGGACCTGAAAGACATCACACTGAAGAGAAAGTGCTTCCCAGCTCAGAACCAACTTGCACAGCACCTGTTGTATGTAACAACAACAACCCCTGAACAATTACACAAAGGTACAGACCAAAAGAATCAGGACAAGAACCCTAGTCATTCAGAGCCGAGAGCCCAGTTCATGGTCATAGAGCTAAACAAGAACTCCTGTAGTAATTAGTAAGAGCAGGTCCCTTCTACTCCCTGCTAACTACTAGAGGGCACCATCAATCAAGTATTCATCCATGACGACCAAGGGCAGCCAACCTGAGGCTCTCAAGCTGCATGCAGCCCTTTGAACAAAAACAAAAAAAAAAAAATGCAGCTTGGGCTCCAAACTGCACGCCAACAGTGCTTACCACTGCTCTGCACACATGCCCCTGCTCTTGGAGGGAGAAGCATGTGGCGATGGTTTCAGAAGTTCCAGTGAGTCGCTGGCATTGGGTTAGGAGCTGGGGGAGGCCTGGCTCTGGGAGAGAGGGAGGGCATTGAGCCATGTATTTATATATCTATCTGTACACAAATGTATAGCTATATATAGCTACATCTATATATAGAGATATATAAAAATAAATATGCAACATGTGGCTCTTTACGCTCTAGCCACAGCTCTTTTCGTTCTTCCACTTTAACTGGTTGGCCACCCCAATGTAGACCCTGCAGATGACACTGGAAGTAGGAAGATACGATGCTTGATTTTGAATGTGATCCACACCCCCTTCTGCAGAGTTGAGGGGAAATACAAAGGCCACTTCTTCTTGACTCTTCTGCACCATTCAACTGTATGTTGTACTGCTGGGTTCCCCCCCCCCCCCCAGTTATTATATATCAGGTAGGATGGTTTAGATGGCTTTGGGGGAGTTGTTTCAAAGGGAAACATAACTGCTTTAGTTAGTATCAGAGAGGTTGCCATGTTAGTCTGTAGCTTTGGGAACAACAAGGAGTCTTGCGGCACCTTATAGACTGACAGATATTTTGTAGCATAAGCTTTCGTGGGCAAAGACCCGCTTCATCAGATGACTCATGCATCTGATGAAGCGGGTCTTTGCCCACGAAAGCTTATGCTCCAAAATATGTTAGTCTATAAGGTGCCGCAAGACTCCTTGTTGCTTTAGTTAGATCATTCCAGGAAGCAAACTGGTAGCAAAGTTGCAGTGAGGCACCTACTTGTGATATCTTAGATTTAAGAGAAACAAACACCAAATTGTGGTAGTAGGCAGGATGCAGATTGACTCTAAACAAAAGACAGAAGCAAACTCTTCAGCCTAAACAAATCTGTTCAGTGTCCATGATGTATTATTAAATTAAAATAATACCTGCAGAACACAATTCCCAGGCTAAAAGCTGCCTGTTTAAATGTGTAGCATATGGTTACACAATGGGAATGGAAACATTTGTGCATATTCTTCACTAATGACTTGTTTTGTCCAGATGCACTGAGAGTTTCCTCTTAATTTGTAATGTGGAAGCATTTCTTGCAGAGAGACTCTTGCATAATTCAGAAAGTGAGCTGTCCAGCTGGAACCGACTCTTCGGGATAAGAAATATATTGAACAGAGAACTCCCCCCCCCACCCCACAAGCCCCCCTCCAAAAAAAAAAAAACCACACTCAAAGTCTTACCTCTGCTACTGGTCCTAATGATTAAGGATACATTTTCGAAGCACAGAGATTTTAGCTGCATGACTCCAAAACTCTGTTCGTACCTCTACTAATGTCCCACAAAATCAGGGGCCAGCTCAGCAACCTACTTAAGCTTTAATTGTTAATGGGACTTTCACATACTTAAAACTATACATGTGCATCTTGCAGAACAGGGACCTCCCCAACAAACAAATCCTAGAGTTCTTGTTTAGCTTTTTGTTCAGATCTTAGACACAAAGTCTTCCAAATTTAAAGCAATAACAACCACCACCTATGAATATCCCACTCTGAAAATATTTTATCTATTGTCCTTACAAGTCACACCTAAAATGCCTAAGACTCACAGAGGGTAGTAAAAGCAAATAGTTTATTTAATATGTGTTTGGCCGCACTTTCAGTATAGTCACCTCTGCTCTCTCCACTCTGTAGCCATTTGCACCTTGATCCTATAACAGATTGAAGCCAGGAGAACTTCATGTGAGGGCAAGGATCCATTTAGCCAATCACATGCAGCACTGGCACTTTAGTCAGCAAGTTTCCACCATTATTTATGGAGCTGTTTCACACAGAAGCAGAAGAAATATCTAAAAATTGTCACCTGTGACAGTAAAAGAATGGTGGACAACTCAGGGTGGTGCTCTGAAACCACTGGGAGGGAAGAAGAGGAGTAGTAAGTGTGGGGCTCCAGTGCCTCAGTGCACAAGAGGCATGAGGGAAGGGGAAAGAGTTGGGGTGCACAGGCTGCAAGTGAGACCCCAATGGACGCTGGATTACCCACCACTGGATAGGTTCAATCATGCAGCCCACCGAGATGAAAGAGAGCCACCACTGCCCTCTACTCACTAATCTTGGTTGCCCACCAGTGCTGTAAATTCTCAGGACTGGCAGAGGAATAGGAGCTGGGCGGAGTACCGGAAAATGCACTTCTTTAGAAAAGTGACTGGACTCCATAGGGTTGGTGTCACTTTAAGACGATGATACCAGTGGGAGTTTTGCTTGAGTAGGCACTGAAACAGGGCTGCAGGATTTTAGTCCTAGGTGTGGGGGAGGGAGAGGGAGAGTCGGCCCTGGATAGTCTTCCTCTCTAAAAGCCTAAGGTGTTCCTTCCATCTCTCTTTTCTTCAGTCTCCGTCCCCTCAAGTTACAGAGTAAGAGAATTTACCATGCCACATCAGATGACTGAGCTCCCAAATCTGGTACTCAACTATTGACTGTGGCCAACACCTGATGGTTCAGAAGAAAGTGAGAAACAACCAGGATGCACTCTGCTGTTTGTGTGATGAGGGTACAAGTGGAAGGAGAAGTGATTCCTTCCTGACTCGTATGCAGTGAAGCAAGACAGCTTCAAGAATCTAGAAGGGTGTTACACGGAGGGGAGAGAACAATTATGTTCCTTAACCTCTGATAAGACAAGAAGTAAGGAGCTGAACCTGTAGCAAGGGAGGTTTAGGCTGAATATTAGGAAAAACTTCCTATCAGGGTGGTTAAGCTCTGCAATAAATTGACTAGGGAGCATATGGAATCTCTATCATTGATTTTTAAAAGCAGGTTAAACAAACACCTGTCAGGAATGGTCAACATTGGCGGGGGGTGGGGTGGTGGTGTGGGAAATCACATCAGCAGCCCAGATCCAGCCTGCCAAGCATTTCTCTTTGGCCTGCCCAGCTGATTAGCGGAGCATGCATACTTACAGCCAGCAGCATGTGTTTAGTTGCCCCTCCCCCGACTTTGTTCCTGCTCCTATAATTCCCTGCTAGCTATGCTGAGAGGAAGCGGGTGGAGGCAAGAAGATAGTGCTGAAGTCAAGGTGTTCCCAGTCTCTGCTCTGCAGAGATGAGGCACAGGATAGGGAGAGAGGGAGACACACAGCAGAGCTGCTCCACTTTGAAGGCTGGATGGTAAGTGACTCGGGAATGCAGAGCAGGGGAGGGAGGAGACAGAGCCAGAGCCAGCTGGTGACTTCTCTCAGAACCTTACCTAGCAGCAGCAGCAGCACACATACTCTGTCACTGTCACACATGCCCGGTCTGTGCCCCACACACAGTCACTGTCACAACTCTGTCTTTCACACACAGTGTTTCTCTTTCACATTCACACACTCTGTCTCTGTAGCCCTCAGCCCCACTCCTTCTGCTTGAGACCTCACCCCTTACCGGGATCCAAAACCAATTGACAACCTGTACTAAAATTCGTGGAGTGACCCCCCCCCACTCCAGAAAGTATTGCCCACGCCTGGTCTACATGGTACTTGGTCCTGCCATGAGTGCAGGGCACTAGACTTGATGACCTCTTGAGGCTCCTTCCAGTTCTATGATTCTATTAGTCGATTACCCTGCCCCCCCATGTATAACTGCAAATTATAAGATTGCTCATAATATTATCATGCCCCCTTTTCAATCCATCTGCAACTTCTTAGCTCTAAAGAGCAGAGGAGGATTTATGAATGCTACTCATTTTAAGCCACACGGCATCATTCCCATCACCTCCCTCTACCTTACTGAAAGCCTCCACCAGGATGCTAAATTCCTTAGAAGCTGGACACATGGGGAAATCAAACTCCAGGCAGGTGCTGAGCACCACAGTTAGGACATTGGGTCCACACCGTTGGAAGGTTTAAAATATATGCCTTCAGACCGCCTCTGTATTTTTAACAAAATAGAAAACCCTGACAGATTAACTTCTGGGCTCTGCTAAATGCAAAACACACATGAACTGCACATCAGTAACTGTTAACATTTGGTAATGATACAATCAGTAAAGGCATACAGCATTGCCACTTCTGTATTAGTAACTCAATTATTCTGAGGACAAGAAGTCCACATGCCTCTGTTCCCTGGTAAATCAGTTCCTTGTTTCTAAAGCAGAAGCAGAGCCTTGTACCCAGCCAGTTTATATAGGATTTTTTTTCCCCATTAAGCAAATACTTAGCAGAATGGCAGTCTATGTAACATAATATTCATATAGTAGAGTTCATTAAAAGATAAGTTATATCAATAATTCCCATAAAATTCATGTAGTGTAGAGGCAAGAACGAGGCTCCATGGGGGCAGTGTGTATAAAGCTAGCATAACAGAGTGAAACAACTATCAAGAAAAGGAACTGTAAAATTTCAGGGGGTTGTATATTTTAGCTCCATCTCCTCCAAAGAGGATAGAATACTCAAAGTGATCACTTACTTTCATAGGGCGCAACCCATCCCTTTTTACTGAGTCATGGGGAGTTTTAGATGAACAGCAAATACAGAATTGAGCCTTTATATGTTTAACACAAATCAGCCTTCCAAATTCCTGAAAATCTGCATGGCTAATTATACATATGTATAATGAATGTCCCAGGTATGTGTGATTATTATTTGCAATTTGTAACTGTACTGATATTACATTTCTGCAGATTAACAATGCCATGTTTGATATTACTAAAATTGTGATAAGCATTCAATTTAAATATCAGAACCTGTCTAATCAGCAATTTTATGCCAAAGACATAATTATCTTCTAATATGACCCAATTTTAATAAAATTAGGGCTTTGGAACTGGAAAGACAATTGCTGCTCAGCACAAAGCTTTCAAGCATCCTATCGCTGACCACCTTCAGATTTCACATTCAATCTCCTTTTTATGTCTCTACAAAAAATCTGTTACTGACAGTTTGGACTCTTATTACCAAACCCAAAATAAGGTTCAGAGGGACCACTACACAAAAGTTCAGCTGCTGTTTGAGTTCCCAAAGCTTCTTGATACTATTTTCCTGCCACTAATTTTGCAGTCTATATGCGTCTCTCATTCTTTGCTTCTTTGAATTTCCACGTATAGTCTGACTACAAGTGTCTTTAACCTCAAATGGACTCAAGCAGATGCCAGATGTCCCCTCATTCCCTCAATGCAAACAATCAGAAACCTTAGCATAACTTTACTTTGAGATTTAAACTAACAGCATGTGAAAAGATTAATATGAATAAATTCAAAACTAATCAGATCCCTTCTTTAAATGTTGACACAGTATTATTTATATCCCATAAATACCTTCTTGACTAAAAGTCATCCCAGGAGATTGGCATCTTGCCAGTTCTATTCATATTTACTGTATTTATATAGTACAGTTGGCCAAGGATAATATTTAAGACAAAATATGCCTTAGGGTATATACAATATCTCTTATAGTTTTCCTTTTACTTCTCCTCATTGCTAAAAATATTTAGTCTGAACTATATAAAATGCCCCACAAAGACCTATCAGCAAGCTCTAGTGATATATAGCTGACTATGAGTATAATTAGTGTATATTTGTAGTACTTGGGCTGTAGTCAGTTACTGAACACTAACAACTTTGTGGTTAAAAACTGAACCACTGATCTTTCCCATGCCTTCATCTCAGCCGCTTTTGACCTTCAACGCATTCATAATTATATCCTTCTCCTTCCTCATCACTGTCCCAATGGGATCAGAAACTGCAGAGTTAAGAAAATTATTCAGTGAAGTCCAGGAGAAAGTGTATATAGCAGCCAGTTCTGCACTTTCTTTCATTTGTTTAAAATATGGGGGAGTGATTCCTTCCTTTCTGTCTTCTTTGGAAAGGTTCACTCAATCCAGTATAACTACAGAGCAATGGAAAAACAGTTAACCTACTTACTATGATGTTAGCCACAGCTCTTGCACAGTAGTAGTATTGGATCTGTTGCTAAATGGCCTTCTGATCCCAAAGTTCAGATGCACTCTGTTGGTAGATACCTGCAGTCGACTTTACGCTGCCAAAACCCCTCCTGATACTTTCATACCCTTTTGGCTCTTACCAATGTTTTAAAAATAGACTCTGTTCTGTCAACTTTGACATCACACACCTCCGATATTTGGATGTTTCAAAAAGTCTAAGTGTAGGTTTTATAGTAGTAGCTCCTTTTTTGATTTTCTTTTGTGGAAAAGGGGGTTCATTTGTGGTCTGGATCACTGTACCTTGCCTTCAAAACCCCTTTATGACAAGGTCAGACCCATCTATCAAGGTGTTGCTACTATTTTCTGTAGCCTTTGTTCACAAATACTCACTACCACACTCAGGAAGTGAGATGTTGGGGCTCAAAACAAAGTTCTGACTTTCACCAAAACACCAGAAAGGGTGGCAGGGCAGTGGGAGCCTGTTTTGAAGGGAAACTACCATGGTTTCTACATTCTGCCTCAATGTTATTGCTGCAAATTACACTGAACCTTCTGCGCATAACCACTTGGCTCCAGTATACATAAAAAAAATCTTCCTTCCCAAGGGTAACAAGGGTGGAGTATATTTATCCTAGCTGTTACTGCAATTACAATAATAAAATGGCTCTGACTGCCAAGGTGTCCTGTACCTGATGGTGTCATTTAACAGTAAAAGAAGAAAAAGGCAGCTTCAAAGAGTGGGGTCCAGACCCTTTGGCTGGCATCATGGCTCTATGACATGCAAGCCCCAGCAAGTCCTAACACTACAACTCGCTAAACTAAACATAAATAAAAGAAAATGCAATTAGAAACTCTAGGATAAAGTTACCAAGATGGCTACATTATCCATTTAAGCCAGAGGTATGTACTTTTGAAAAACAGACAGCAAATACATAGGGCATCAAGTGGAGGGTGATGGAGGAGGGAGGAAAAGAAACATTCAGCGCTGGAGTTTTGGATACGCTGAAGGTGACGTTACTTTTCTCTCACTGGTGTTTAACCTTCCTTGGCATAAGTAGCTTTTTTTTTTTTTTTTTTTTTTTTTTTAAAAAAAAAAAGGCGTTTTATGCTTTTCTGCACACCCACTGCCTCTGCCAAAACAAAGAGGCATGGTAGGATGATTTTTATTCATCAAACGTGAGATGTGATATCAGCAGAAAACATTTTCCCCCTTTATTGTTCAGAATGAGATGTGTATTATCAGTGTCATTCAAAAACAGTTCAAGGGAAAATATGAAAAGGCTTCCAGGAACTGACACTGAACAGAAAGGAGGACTTATCTGTACCTAAAATTAAAGGCACCATGAATTGGAAGAGTGGCTATTAAATTCTAAAGGGAAGGGAGAGGTCTCTACAGCTGTTCTTTCTGAGAGTACCAATTTAAGTTAAGAGCTTAAGAAGGATGTTCAGGGGGACTCGGGAGGGAAAGAAAGCCTCTGATTCTTTTTATACTGCTGAAAAAGGCAGAGCTAGACTGAGACAAGTTAAGAGAAAGAACAGCTGTGGAATGATTCAGGAGGGTGTTCTCCAGAAGGAGGAGTGTGGGTGGGTGGGTGCCTGTCATTTTACCGAGCCAGAGTTTTGTATGCCCGGGTCCTCGGAGCACACATAGTGAGTTGTGTGATTTCTTTCAGAGCGGGAGGATGAGAGATCAAACACAGCAGGTTTGCAGAAACCGAGCTCCCCCTCCCATCCCCGTCCAAAAAGTATGAAAAACTGAACTGAGAGTGAAAGTAACAGCTGGGGAGGGCATTATCATAACATATATCACATGAGGCAGGTATTTCTAGGCACTGCGGAGGCTTCGGGGGTGAACTCACACTCACTCACGCACGCACAGGACTTACTTTCGGGGAAAACAGGCAGCATGTCTATTTTGTAAACCTCTTTGGCATAATACTCCTCATCGCTCCTCTCCCTTTCGCAAGTGGCGGCTCTGTGGTTGGCTTTCTCCTGCAGCAGGTCCCTGGTGCTGTTGTAGATGGAGATGACCTCCGGGGATACCTCCTCGGGCTCGGGGAACTCTTCGGGAGGGCTAGTGAGCTTCAGTTTGCTCAGGATCTGCCCTCGGATGGCCTCGATCCTCTTGCGCATAAACTGATCCATGTCTAGGGTGCTGCAGGTAGACAGGCTGAGCGCCACCGTGGCCAGATCCAGGGTGAGCACCACGCTCAGGAGATAGCAGTGCATTCTCGGGCTTCGTCCCAGCGCCCCGCAAAGAGGGACTGAACCAGGGGGCGGCGGAGGGCGTCCCGAGGAGGGGGAGCGGCTGCGGCTGGAGAAGCACAGCGGGCTGCCAGGGAAAAGGCAACGGGTAGGGGGTGCAAATAAAAAAGGCCCCCGGGGTCCAGGCAGCTGCAAAGCAAAGCGCTACCTCTGCGCCGGGGGGCAAGGAGGAGGGGGGATTTCCACCAGCCCCCAAGGCGGCAAGAGGCACTGGCGAGCCGGCCGGTGGCGGGCAGCCCTCCTGCAGCAGGGGGCAGCCGGGCGCTCAGCTCCGGGCCGAGGGGCGATGGCAGGGGCGGGCGGGGAGCCGAGTGAGCGGCGCCCACGTGCGTGTGAGCGGGCAGCGTCGGGCCTGGGGTTGCGGGGTACCGCTGGGCTCTTCACTCCCGCCTCCGGCGCTGATCCTCCCGCAGGCACCGGCCGGGCCCCCCCCTTCCTTGCGGTGCAGCTTCCCCGGCGCCCTCCTCTTCCTCCACACCAGCGCCAATCCCGGCCGCAGTCAACACGCCGGCGCTGCTGCAGCCTCCCGCGGGCTGGAGCCCGGCGGCGCTTCGCAAAGGTGCTTGGCCCTTTCCACCCGCCGGGGCACCTCTCCCCGCCTGCTCCGTGCCAGGGCTTACGATCCCCCGCTCCCCTCCCGCCCGGAGCCCCTTCGCCTTCCCGGCTAGGAGCGACCCTTGGCCAGCCGAGAACATCGCGGTCGTGGCCGGGAGAGGGAGATTTATAAGGGCTCCCGGCACCACGTGTTTGCCTCCCAAGCGAGTGACGTGGTGGGGCTGCCTGCAAGAGCGGATTCCTCGCGTTTTTCCCGCGCGGGGCGCTCTGCGCCGCAAGGTGCCGCCCTGAGCCGGCGCGGGGAGCAGCCGAACGGCCGAGGCTGCTCTTCCCTGGCGCTGGAGCCAAAGCAGGGCGCTGCTTGTAATGCTGGTGCAGGCAGGGGCCTGGCACCCGCGAAGGAGCCACGAGCCTGCCTTCCCCACCCTCGGAGCAGCCCTGCCTACTCCAAGAGCGGCTGCATATTACAGTTGTGAGAAGTCCTGGGACGTCTCATAGACTCACAGAGATTTTGGCGCATGAGTTTTCGTGGGCAAAGACTTTGCCCCAGAAGGCTTATGCACCAAAATCTCTGTGAGCCTATGAGGTGCCCCAGGGTCTTTGCCCCGGAAGCTCATGCGCCGAAATCTGTTAGTCTTTGAGGTGCCCCAGGACTTCTTACGGTTTTTGAAGATCCAGACTAACTGGGCTCCCCCTCCGATATATTAGGCGTGGGGTTCAATGTTTTGTGCAGCAGATTGGGACCAGGCGACAGCTCCACTAGACACATCTGTCAGATGTCTGTCCGAGCAGATTTGCCAACAAAACATCTGTCAACAGTGCAGGGCCCTACACTAAAGCGGATTAAAAAGCGATTGGCTCTGTCAGCAGAGCGTTGCCGTACTGCCCGGCCCTGTCTCGACAGAACAACGGACCAGAAGCTCAGCAAACAGAGCTGCCACGGGGAACTGGAAGGCCTGTCTATCGACAGAGGACCCCCACCCCACCCGCCAGAGAGTCCACACAGCTTTTTTGTTAACAGAAACTGTAGACAAATACATTCTTCCTCATCTGGGAGAGGCGGAAAGTTGTCAGCAGAAGCGTCAACAAAATGCATGTTGGGTGTGGACACCCTCTAGTGCAGCCATAGCCCCATTGTTTTCATGCAGCTGACGAAGCACGTCTTTGCCCGCAAAAGCTTATGCGCCACTATAGTTGTTAGTCTGTATGGTGCCATGGGCGTTCTCATTGTTTTTGCAGTTGCAGACTAACACAGCTACCCCTCTAAATTGTTTTTATCGTCAGCAGAGGGCAGTTCTGGCTTTGCACAGTTCATCCCTTGTACTTGACTCCACTTCCATACACATTCTGGGGCCTGCTCATCCTCTCCCCTCTGATGGGTTACTTGGTTATCATTATACTGCTTAGGACTCTTGAGAATTCTCTCTTGCCTCCTCCACGGTGTCCCATATTATCAGTCTGCTTTATCATTTGAGGTGTCTTATCCGAGCAGGAGGTGGTGTGGGCATTGTCATTTGTACTAGGCCACTCAGTTGCTCAGGCTGGGAGCTTTTTAATTTCTCTCAAATTGGCTTTCTCAGTTCTGTCCACACCAGAAGATCACAGGATCCTATGTGTTATATATAGAAAACCTGCTGGGTTTACCTTGTCCATTTTGGTTCTAATGGGTGATCATTCTTTAGGGAATTGCTAGTGGTTTGACCTAAATGCCTTCTACCCATACTCCATTCTGGCTCTAACTGAAAAATTATTCTAGTCAAATAGCTCTCATTCTTAACTTCATCTCCTCCATCTTTTCTTTCTCTGTCACAGTCCATTTATCACAACTGCACTGTACATTAGCAAAAACTTCATGGAATGATCAAGTAGCATTTATTCCTTTGGCACCACTGATTCCATCCCTAAATTCCCTTAAGCATTCAGATGTAATTTTTCACTAGATATGTTAGGAGAGAGAACGATTTGGAAAACTCTACTCAATCATCTTGCCTGCTCTCTTATATAGTGACAGAGTTTTTTCTAAACATCCTGTTATGGCATAAGAGAAGACGTAGGAGAGTTCATCGCAGTAGGACAACATAAAAAGCATAATGGTTAGGATCGCAGTTGTAGCATTTGTAATTATGTTACAAAAAATCTGCAGAAGAAGCCAGATAGGGTGGCTCAGATATCTTAAAGATAGAAGCCCAGATCCTTTGGTGGTGTAAATCAACCCAGAACCATTACGTCAAAGGAGTTACACCAGTTCACTCCAGCTGATAATCTATTTTAAGTACAATCTACTGATTCCAGGAAGCATTAAAGAGATTTCTAAGACATGCTAGTTACTTGAAAGTGGTAGTCCCTGGATTAACAAGATTTTAATTCTCAGTCTATCTGCTAGGAAAAAAGCTTCCTCAGAGTACTTAAGAGTCAGGGAAAGGGTGAGATAAAGGGGCCTAGCAGTACTGAACTTACTTACTGCTTGCTGTTTGCAAAGGCAGGGTTCTCCTTAGAGAGCTGTTACCAACTAACCCATCATTGCTGTGGGTACAAGCAAAGAGGGGCATAAGAATACTGTATTTTTAAAGGCCTTTTTTTTGCAGTTTGAGAGTAAATTGGTTTCTTTAACTCTTTAAAACCAGGTGTAACTGGATCGTACTTGAAGCCACACAACTGACATCCGACCAGTTTGGAATATCACATTGAATAGCACCTGTCTTTTTCAACTTCTTTGAATTCCTACAAAGAGCTGTGTAAAAGTTTGTCTGTCACATTTTTGTTTTCTGTGTCAATGTCTACATGACCCAAAAGTTACAACTCCACTGATAGAGATTTGAGAAATAAATAATAATATGAAATAAGATATAATATGGGTGGGGGAAATGAAATTGAATTAGTAGAATCATTCGATTTTATTTCTTTAAGACACCTGTTTAAAAACAAAGTAGCATTTCCTCAGCTAGCATAAACTGATCTTAATCTATTCTCTTCTCTGACCAGCTAAAGATTTGGCTCTCCCATCCATTGTTCCTCAGGTGTTCTGGTCGTGGGCTAATGAAATTAATGTCTCCTCCCAAAACTGTACCTGATACCATGAAGAAATATACTATAAAACATGCTTGTCCACTTAAAAATTTACAGTTGTCACTAGGCTGCACCTCATGCCAATGCAGAACTTCACAGTGACCACAAAGCTAGAACTCGGGTCCTCCTACTGAAGGATAAGCCCGTACCACTTGAGCTAACAGAAACTCTTCATGAGCTGTTGGCAGCGATAAGACGACCCAGTCAGAGGGTATTTCAGGGTTTGATATTTTGAAACTTGCTTTTTGTTGCAGTGAGGACAGAAACCAAATATTTCAAAATGCTCTGTGAAAGGGAATGGAGTCCACCTGGTGGGCAGTGGTGGAGCCACAGACCCTGGAATCCCTAAGATGTCTGAAGTAACCTGTTGGAGGGAAAAGGGAGGCTACTTCAGAACTGCAGTTTCTTCCCGGTGAGCTGGCAAATAAGGCAAATGAGCAGGCAGGTTTCAAAACCTGGCTGTTTTTCAGCTAAATGTCAGCAAAATCGATTCACCAAACAGGCAAATTCCAAAAGAAGAATGTAGTGACAGAACTTTTCCAACCAGCTCTTATTGTATGCCTTATAACCTACAACAGAGCAGTTCTTATGCAGTTCAGTGGAGAGGCGTACAATGGTACACACATACGCTAGCAGGCCATTATACATTTTCTTAGTTTGACAAATCTGAACCTCAAATGTCTGGCATTCATGGGTAGTTCAGCTCTCAATTCAGCATCAGTGTAACAAATCTGTTGCTACCTGAGGCTTCTTGGTATCATTATGGTGCAAATGATTGCCTGTCAGAAGTTTTCAGCGGCAGCAGGCATAGAAGGTATATTCCTATTCCAAAAGTACAAACACCTACCATTTGAGGTAAGACCTTGCCACCTATAACATAGGGCCTTACACATACAGGCGAGCAATTTTGTTTCTCCCTGGGCTAATAGAAGACAATGTCACATACTCACCAATTCATTACAATATATACAAAACACACAAGCACTAGGTGTCCATTTTGAAAATACAGAACTCTCTTTCTCCCTCTGTCTCTCTCACAACAAATTGTTTGATCCTACTGTCTATGTGCAACCAAAGTGCTGGCTTCCACATACATCTTATGGATATACAGACAATGCAGAATTGAACCCCGAAGAAATTATGGCCCAACCTCTGTTTATTATAGACAAGTGAGCAATTGCTCTGAGTAAGGCAATCAAGATTTGGCTCTGTGACTTCTGCCATATTATGTGCATGGTTCAATGCTATTGTGCTGGAGAAAGTGCCATAAACTAAACATACTTTCAGAATTAAGTAACCACATGCCTTTCAATACAGGTAATTTGGTTTCTGAATTTTAACTTTATTTTCACTCTGCACATATCTAATAATCTAACCTGTCATAATTAACCCCTTGCATATTATTTTGGGATGGTACCAGTTGTATTTATTCAATTCCAAAGAGGGAATCAGAGTGAAAAAGTAACAATAGAAAATCTTTACTAAATACAAATGCAGTTAAATTTGATTTGATCTATATAATTTTTTGAAGTGGACTCCATCCTTATATATTATACATACAAATGTGAGTAAAGAAACCACAGAGAATGAACAGGACTTATCTGATCCTGTGCTTTCAGTTCAGTACATTGCTGTCTTTTTATATGTTGATTTTTTAAAAATAAATAGTAACTATTTATTACAAAAACAGGGACACCTGGAAAATTACTTCACTAACTGAAATGTAAGGCTTTCATATTTCCTGTTAACTTAAAAATTCTGTGGTCAGGATTTTAGAATTTGTGGGTTCTTTTTAGATTGTTTTGGTTATACACAAATATCTTGTGCAAAATACAATGGCAATAATCTTTCTCAAACTGCTGATGACCAGGTAATTAAATAAGGTGGCTAGCCATATTTCATAAATTAAAGAACATTGTTGGAAAAGGCATAACTTTTAAATTTTAAGAGGTATATTTCGTAAGCTTCACACTGATGACGAGCATCAATTGACGAACATTAATTGCACAATTAATACTTTGTGCCATAACCAGGATTTTGCAACAGTTGCTAGGCTCATGTTGACCCTTAACTGTTTAGATGCAGCGTGCCAGGCAAGATAATATCTATATAACACACAACCATTCCATTCTAGAGCTGAGGTAGCACTTTTTAATGGAGAGATGAACAGCTGACAAAGAGAAGAAAAATGTGTAGTAATAATAAAAACAATAAATAATAATAAAACAATTTAATTTAATAATAATTATTATTAAAATAATAAAAAAACAAAAACAATAAAAGTATAAAAACATTTTATACTTTTGGGGTAGCTGAAGGTACCATTCCCCCACATTTCTGTGTGGTGGTTTTCATTAGTGAGCAGAGTGATTCCTATGTGTAGTTGATACCAACATCCTATTGAGCTTACTTATGCAAGTGGGCCCCACTGCCACTTGGATGTGTCCCTTATTTCACACAGGACTCTGTCCTACAGCCCTTACATTTCAAAGGTCTTGACTAATTTGTGTCCCTTGCTGTTTAACACAAAATTAAACTGCTCCTCCCTTAACACAGTAGTTTTTGTTTTAGAGGCCCAAAGTTCTTTGCAAACTTCACAAAGGGGAGGTCTGATCCTACACCCTTTCCTCATGACAAGTTCCAGCTCATCCAAATAGACCTCTTGGCTTCTTTGGAAGTGTTCCTCTGAGAAAGAACAGCCTTTGGTCCAAATAACTTTGCCCACTTATAAAGTGCCAGCATGTCTGAGTTGAAAGGTGGGAACCACGCTCTAGAATATACCCTGACAACACAATTTCAGGCAGGAAACAGGGAACAATAACATAAGGAATTGAAAGAGAAGTGCAAATTCACATGGGACTGTGACCAGGATACCAGCATTAAGACACCTACGGCCAACCCAACCACAGATTTCCCTTACTGGAGGAGCATGCATTCCAGTGTAAGTGCTGAGCTGAGGTAGCTCTCTCTTGGACCACTCCTCCTGGTGACTGTTGGAGGAAGTCAGGGAGCAGAGATCAGGGTATGGCCAGATTGCTTGATACTCTAGGGACTGTTATGAACCTACCAATCCATAAGCCACAACAGCACCTTTGTGGCACAACCCTCCACTACTCAGTGGAGATCAGGTTCTGCAGAAGATTTGAGGTACTATTCTTACCAAAATTTCCAGGGAACCATATATAAACACAAAAGGGTCAGGACCTCTGATCTACAGTGGTATAAATTCATAGATCACTGCTTTGTATGGCACGTGTGTGCAATCCTTTCAGAATATTTCAAGGGCTTAGAAGTCTAGTGGATATCATTTTAGACTTGTAGAGAGACAATGTTAGTTGTGCTCCAATAAATAAATGATAATCGTACAAACTATTGTAGTTCTAGCAGAACATCTATATGACAAGATGCAGGAAATTCAATTGTACAACTTCAGTGAAAACATGCTCCCAGGCGGTACTTGTGGGTTTTTTGTTTTTTTTTTTTACGAAGAGGATTGTTTATAAAGCAATATTAAGTAAGTGGCAGCAGCCTCAAAAATAGGCCTCTAAGTAATGTAATATCTTAAGCCATACATTGCAGCTGCACAGGAACGGAGGTCTTTAGTTCACAAAGACTGCAGGGTTCTTGCTTCTCCAGCAGCCCACACAAAGAAAAGCCTTCAGTAAAACAAAGATTCCTCAGAGTGTAAAATCCTCAAAGTGGCTCATTTTTTGAGGACAGCATGGAAGAAAAACTCTACAGTTAACAGACTTTGATTTACGATTTCAGGCTGTCCCAGCAGAATGTCCACACTGGTCTACTTCAGGAGATGAGAAGTGGCGGAGAGGGAAAGGAGAAGTTACTCACTTGTAGTAATGATGGTTCTTCGAGATGTGTCCCCGTGGGTGCTCCACAGTAGGTGTCGGGCTCACCCTGTGCCGCAGATCGGAATTCTTCTAGCAGTTTCCACTGGATGTGCACCGCTCCCTTGCGCACCCTCGGTCATGTGCGCGATCAGGTCCCTGCCAGTTCCTTGACCAACCGCCCCGGATGCTCCTGAAAAACACCGGACAGAGATCCAAAGCAGGGAGGATGGGCGGGTAGTGGAGCACCCACGGGGGACACATCTCGAAGAACCATCGTTACTACAAGTGAGTAACTTCTCTTTCTTCTTCGAATGGTCCCCGTGGGTGCTCCACAGTAGGTGACTACCCAACAGTAACCCCAAGTAAGGAGATGGGTACTCGATTCATGTGCAGCTTGCCCCCGAGAGGACTGCTGTCGACAGATGGGTATCCTCATTGAACACCGATGCAGGGCATAATGCTTGGCGAAGGTGTCGTAGGATGACCAAGTCCTTGAGGAAGGCCGATGATGCTGCCACCGCTCTAGTGGAGTGAGCCCTGGGCGGGGCTAGCAAGGGGGTCTTTCGAAGCTCATAGCACAGTTTTATACAGGACACAATGTGCTTTGAAATTCTCTGGGAAGAGAGGCCTTCCCCTTTCGACCTGGGAGTGAGAGACACCAGAAGCCTGTCTGTTTTCCGGAAGGGCTTATTTCTGTCTATGTAAAAGGCCAACGCCCTCCTCACATCTAGGAGATGCAGGCGCGCCTTCTTGCTGGAGCTGTGAGGCTTTGGGTAAAACGAGGGTAAGACTATTGGTTCGTTAATGTGGAACTCCGAGGAAACTTTTGGAACGAAGGCTGGGTGTAACCATAAGATCACCGCCTCCTTTGAGAATACTGTGCAGGGTGGCATTGCCATCACTGCTGCAAGCTCGCTCACCCTGCGGGCTGACGTAATCGCAAGAAGGAAGGTCGTTTTCATGGTAAGTAGTCAGAGGGGTACCATGGCTAATGGTTCGAAGGGTGGTCCCAATAGCGTGTGGAGTACCAAGTCCAAACTCCACGATGGCAGTAGCAGTTTTCGAGGAGGGTACAGGCTTACCAGCCCCTTCAAGAACCCTGTGACGAAAGGATGGGTGAATACAGTGGGCCCTTCCTCTTTGTGCCAAAAAGCCGATATAGGTGCAAGGTGGACCTTTAGCGAGGATAGAGAGAGCCCATCTCGTTTGAGGTCCAGCAGGTATTCTAGAATTACAGTTATAGGAATGTCAAGAGGAGCTAACTGTTTGGCAGAGTACCAGGCTGTAAAGCGTGTCCATTTCTGTTCGTAAGTCCTCCTGGTGGAGGTCCTTCGGCTACACTCTAGGACTTGTCGTACTCCCTCCGAACACGTGCTCTCTAAGGCGCTGAGCCATGGATTAACCATGCTTGTAGGCAGAGTCCCTGGGGGTGCGGGTGCACTATGGACCCCTGAGCCTGCGTAAGTAACTCTGGCGCTACCGGTAGGGGGAGTGATGGACGATCCGACATGCACAGAAGCAGGGGAAACCATTGCTGTCGGTCCCAAGTTGGAACTATGAGTATCATGCGAGCTCTCTCCCTTCTGGCTTTCTGCAGAACCTTGTGGATAAGTGTTGTGGGGGGAAACGCGTAGAGTAGAGGGCCCTTCCATGAGATCATGAAGGCATTCCCTAGGGACCCCCACCCTATTCCTGCTCTGGAGCAGTACTGGGGACACTTCTTGTTGCGCTGGGTGGCAAACAAATCGACTTGGGGAAACCCCCAGGTGCGAAATACGCGTCGTAGCAGGTAGTAGCGGATCTGCCATTTGTGCGTGAGTGCAAAGCACCTGCTCAGTTGATCTGCCTTCACTTTGTGGGCACCCGGCAAGTACGAGGCTTTCAACGTTATGTTGTTGGCAATGCACCAATTCCACAATCAGACTGCTTCTGCGCATAGCGCACGGGACCGTGCCCCTCCTTGTCGATTGATGTAGAACATGGTGGAGGTATTGTCAGTATTGATCCCGACTACTTTGCCGTGCAGGTATTTCCAAAAATGTCTGCACACATTGAACACGGCTCTGACCTCCAGTATGTTTATGTGCAGTGTCTGTTCCGTGGGGGACCATAGCCCTTGCGTCACCTTGTTGCCAATGTGCCCTCCCCATCCTATGTGGGAGGCGTCGGTTGTAAGAAAAATGGAAATTTGTGGTTGGTGGAAGGGCACTCCCACTAGCAAGTTCTTGGGATCTGCCCACCATGCTAGCGACTTCCGTACCTCCATCGTGAGCGATACTACCCTGTGGACGGTATGGGCTGCCGGTCTGTAAACACTTGCCAGCCAATGCTGCAGGCTTCGCATGTGTAACCTGGCATTCTGTACCACAACCTTAGCGGCCGCCATGTGCCCCAACAGTTGCAGGCATATTAGGATCGGCACCGCGGGGCTGTACATCATGACTTGCACCAAGGATTTCATGGTGCGGAAGCGGGCATCAGGCAGGTATACTCTTGATGAGATAGAGTTTATGCGCGCCCCTATGAACTCTATATCTTGCGTGTGTTCGGTCTTTGACTTTGCAAGGTTGATAACGAGGCCCAGCGAAGTAAACATGTTCGC
Source organism: Carettochelys insculpta (assembly GCF_033958435.1). Classification (NCBI taxonomy): domain Eukaryota; kingdom Metazoa; phylum Chordata; order Testudines; family Carettochelyidae; genus Carettochelys; species Carettochelys insculpta. Next base: position 59,469,882 of record NC_134139.1, read on the forward strand.
GGTGATGCGTATCATGTGTAGGACCTCTGCCTTTGAGGCCCCTTTCAGTAGGCAGTCGTCCAGATATGGAAAAATAAACACGCCCTGCCTGTGCAGGTAAGCTGATACCACTGCCAGGGTTTTGGTAAAGACTCTGGGTGCCGAGGATAGGCCGAACGGACGAACCCTGTATTGGAAATGTTCCCCGCCGACCGTGAAGCGGAGGAAGCGTCTGTGTGCCGGCTGGATTGTTATATGAAAGTAAGCGTCTTGTAAGTCAAGGGCTGCAAACCAGTCTCCATCGTCCAGTGCTGTAAGTATGGAGGCAACTGTAATCATCCGGAAGCGCTACTTGTGCAAGTATCGGTTGAGGCCCCGTAGGTCCAAAATCGGCCTCCAGCCTCCTGTTTTCTTCTCTGTTAGGAAGTAGCGTGAGTAGAAACCTTTCCCTTGGAATTGTTCCAGCACTCTTTCCACTGCCCCTATGAACATGAGGTGATCTACCTCCTACTTCAGCCACGCCTCGTGAGAGGGGTCCCCGAGAATAGGCTGGGTGGCAGGTTTCGTCGGTGGCAGTGACTGGAAGGGGATCGTGTAACCCGTGTCGAAAATTTCCAGCACCCATTTCTCCGTTGTGATCTTTTGCCATTAGGAGTGGAATGGTTTGAGGCGATGATGGAACATGAGGTGAGAGTGGCATTGAGCGATGGTGTTGATATCGCAGTCCTCGACATACCCGTCAAACTTTTGTGAAGAACTACAAAAAGATCTCAGCAAACTGAGTGATTGGGCAGCAAAATGGCAAATGAAATTTAATGTGGGTAAGTGTAAGGTAATGCACATTGGAAAAAATAACCCAAAATTACACGTACAACATGATGGGGTCAAATTTAGCTACGACAGATCAGGAAAGGGATCTTGGAGTTATAGTGGATAGTTCTCTGAAGATATCCACGCAGTGTGCAGCGGCAGTTAGTAAAGCAAGTAGGATGTTAGGAATTATTAAAAAAGGGATAGATAATAAGACAAAAGATATCATACTTCCCCTATATAAAACTATGGTACGCCCACATCTTGAGTACTGTGTGCAGATGTGGTCTCCTCACCTCAAAAAAGATATATTGGCATTAGAAAAGGTTCAGAAAAGGGCGACTAAGATGATTAGGGGTTTGGAACGGGTCCCATATGGGGAGAGGCTTGAGAGACTGGGACTTTTCAGTCTGGAAAAGAGGCGATTGAGGGGCGATATGATAGAGGTATATAAAATCATGAATGGTGTGGAGAAAGTGAATATGGAAAAATTATTTACCTTTTCCCATAATACAAGAACCAGGGGACACCAAATGAAATTGATGGGTAGTAGGTTCAAAACTAATAAAAGGAAATTTTTCTTCACACAGCGCACAGTCAACCTGTGGAACTCCTTGCCGGAGGAGGCGGTGAAGGCCAGGACTCTATTAGGGTTTAAAAAAGAGCTCGATAAATTTTTGCAGGTTAGGTCCATAAATGGCTATTAGCCAGGGGTAAAGTATGGTGCCCTAGCCTTCAGTACAAGGGCAGGAGATAAATCACTTGATCATTGTCTTCTGTTCTTCTTCTCTGGGGCACCTGGCATTGGCCACTGTCGGCAGACGGGATACTGGGCTGGATGGACCTTTGGTCTGACCCAGTATGGCCATTCTTATGTTCTTAACTTGCTGCCTCTGGGCTTGCCCCGAGGATGTACGACTTTGTTGAGAACGTTGCCTGGGGGCCCTGTACTGCTGCTGCTGTTGATGACGCCCTTGGTCAAAGCCTCGCTGATATTGTGCGCGTTGTGGTTGGTTAGCATAGCGCCTTTGCTGAGGATAGAATTCCTTTTTCTTGTATGGAGGAGTGTATATACCCAAGGTCTTAAGTGTGGCCCTCGAATCTTTGCTAGAGTGGAGGACCGAGTCAGTTGATTCTGCAAACAGCTTTTACTTGTCAAAGGGAAGATCCACGATCTTCGCCTCTAGATCTCTAGGGATACCAGACGTCTGGAGCCAGGATTCCCTACGCATTACCACTGCTGCAGCTGTTGAGCGTGCCGCTATGTCCACCACATCCAGGGCAATCTGCACTCCCGTTCGCGAGGCCGCATAGCCCTCCTGGACGATCGCCTTTAACACTGGCTTCTTGTTCTCCGGGAGGGAATCCATGAGAGAGGTGAGTCTAGAGTAATTGTCAAAGTTATGGTTTGATAAATGTGCCGCGTAGTTTGCCATGCTCAATAATAAGGTAGAGGAGAAGTAGACCTTCCTGCTAAACAGCTCTAATTTCTTAGCATCTTTATCTGACCCCGATGATTTGTACTGAGGCATCTTCAACCTCTGCTGGCATGATTCGACCACCAAAGAATTGGGCTGTGTGTGGCTAAACAGGAATTCCATGCCCTTGGCTGGGACGAAGTATTTCTTATCTGCCCTTTTATTCGCGGGTGGAATAGAGGCCAGAGTCTGCCATATGTTAGTGGCTGACTCCATAATGGCTCCGTCCAGTGGGATAGCAATTTTAGATGAAGCCGGGGGTCTCAAATTTTTCAGGAGTTTATGATGCTTCTCCTGTACCTCTGCTATTTGAACATCCTGTGTGTATGCTACTCTTTTGAACAGCTCTTGGAACTGTTTAAGGTCATCCGGAGGGGAGACATCCCTGGGGACAATCGCCTCATCTGGGGAGGATGAGGAGGAACCGCTGGGTTAACCCTCCCCCAAGTCCTCTGGCTCCCGAGTTCGCTGGTATGCGTGCTCCTTCGTGGGCTGTGAAGGAAAGTCTCAGGACTCTGGACCTAACTCTCCCTGGGACAGCTGCGTTCCTCTCCCAAAGCGAGAGTGGATGCGGAAGTACTGGCGAGGAGTGGGAGGGGATCTACCCCTGGATCTAGACCTCCGATGTCGGTGTTTGGTATGATGAGGACGGCCATAACAACATGGACAAGAGCCCGGTGATGGAGACCTGGACCACGATCGGAGAGTGTACCCATGATGTCTAGGAGAGCAGGATCTCCGTGACGACATGGATAATGGTGAAGCTGGTTTGTGATAGTACTCATAGGGATCCATGCCCAAAAAGGGTGAAGGAAGCCTGAGCCAAGGCGAAGGTGGTTGGAGGAATGGAGAGGGAGGTCCGAAATAAGCCGGTGGAGTTGCCGCCCGGCGACGCGGTGTGTGTATCTTGGGGGTGGGGGGGGGGTTGGGAGATAAGGGCATCGCAGCCCTGTATGGAGATGGACTGAGGTGCTGGGTTTTGGCTCTAGCTTTCCCCCGCCCCTGCAGGGTGGGCGCTGCCCCCTCCCATCCCAGCGATCTCGGCCCCGCTGTCGGCGCCGCGCTCGGTACTGTCACAAGCGGTGCTGTGCGGGTAGCTTCCTCCGGCGCCGCTGGGCCCCATGCTGGGTGCCCCTGCGCCGTCAGCACCGTGATAGCTGGTGCCGTGTGAGGCGGCGCCACCGATTCCGGCGCTTGCCGCGCCCTCCGTGCTGACTGCTGCAAAGTCGGAGGCCCAGCCCCGGCCACGTGCACAACCGCGCTGCCACTTTCTTCAGCCCACGGCTGAGGGCTCTGCGTTCCACTCGTCCTGCTCACTGGAACCGCCGGCAAGGATCGAGCCGGAGTTTCTTTTTCTTTTGCACAGAGGGGGTCAAAGACGCTGCCTTCCTTTTATGTGACCCAGAGGGCCCCTCTGTGTGAGGCTTCTCCGGCGGCTCAGGCTGGAGGGCCTTATCAAACAAGATCATTTTAAGCCTCATCTCTCTGTCCTTCCTGGCTCTGGCTGTAAGCTTAGTGCAGTGCGAACACTTCTGGGTAACATGGGACTCCTCCAGGCAACGAATGCACTCACTATGTCCATCAGAGGCCGGCATAGCCTCACGGCATGACTCACACTTCTTAAACCCCCAGGAAGCCATCGCGGTGAGTCTTTAATGTTAATAGGGTACTCAGCCGCTAATCAGTGCGTTCTACCATTCTACAACCCAAACAACATTCACGGCCTTCAGGGTAGCGGATGGCTTAACAGCCTTCTTTGTCCACCCTTCTCTCCTCCGTTCCTCTTCTCTCTACTATTTTATATGCTCTTCTTTTTTTTTGTTTTTGTTTTTGTATAATAGTGAAAACAACGAACCAACAAGTAAAACAACTATCTTATCTGTCTCAGGCTTTAGAGCCGGAGCAGATTCCGTCTGCAGCCATTGGCGGTTGGGAAGGAACTGGCGGGGACCGGATCGCGCACATGACCGAGGGCGCGCAAGGGAGCGGCGCGCATCGGTGCATGCGCGATCCAGTGGAAACTACTAGAAGAATTCCGATTTGCAGCGCCAGGCGAGCCCGACACTTACTGTGGAGCACCCATGGGGATCACTCAAAGAAGAAGAACAACTTCTTGGGTTCTTCCCCCTGGCCAGAGATTGCAGGGTTTAAAACAAAAAACAAAGCAAAACAAAACAAAAACAAGAACATGTCCACTGTACATGTTTGGGCCAATGAAGTCAACAAGAGCTCAGCAAAATAAAGTCTTTCAGGATTGGGTCCCTTTAAAATGAGATGCTGTAACTGAGGAAGCTGCAGTCATTTGTCAAACTGAAGAGACAATCCTCCAGCCAATTGGATCAAATTTGCCTCTGCATAGAGTACAGAACGCCTACATATTTTGCCATCCTTACTGCTTTTAAGGGTTACACAAGCCTTATGTGCTTCCTCTGCATAGAAGTGCCTTTCACCCCACTGAGCAAAGTGTAATAAACTTTGTGGCTCACTGTTTTTCCTTACTTTCATTGTGACACTGGGCATCCTTCGTCTACCCTGTCATGGCCTAGGCTTCATGCAGCCAGTCATCCAGACATGTGAGAGAATCAGCATTTATGTTTCTCTATAGCTAAGAAAAACACTGCCTTCCCAGAACATTTACACTGAGAATCAGAATGAGATTATTTAATTCATACGTCAGTCATTCCGGTATCAGTTTTGTTTGATTGTTTTCGTACAGCAATTCCCCAACTAATTTGTCCACGGAACACTTTTAGGCTTGGAATATATTGACAGACACATACATGCCTGTCCAGGAGGCAGTGGAGAGGAGGGTTTCATACCGAAAAATTTCCACATGTAATGCTCAAAAGTTGTTTTAAAAGAGTTATTTAGCTTTTGTTTATTTTACAAACAACAAAAAAATAAGAGAAAATCATCTTAAAGAACAACTAATGTCCTTCTGATAGGAAGGCAGTTAGCAGCCCTATAATTAAGTATAAGAATTAAAAATTAAGTACAAATCCAAAACAAAACATCAATATAAGAGCCAAAAGAAGGATGGTTAGTGTTGTTCTTTTGTACAAAAATAGAAAGGACAATATTGTTTGAAATAGGATTGTTCTTCCTTAAAGCTTAAAAAAACCACAGTTTTATGAAAAAGAAACACAAAACAAAGTATGCAGGGAAAGTATTTTTAAATGTTTTTATAAATTTATTATTTTTACAAAAAACTACTGGAAAATAAAAATAAGTAACTATTGGTATTTTTTTTTAATGGGAAGAGTGTTTTTGCATCCCCGTTTCAGCACAAATTGCATAATAACTATAATGAGTGAGTATTTTAAATACACACGTAATTTCTTATTTTAGAAGGCAAGATACTGCTAGCATCAACATTTTTTCACAGAACACCTATTTGTATCTCGTGGAACGCCATTGTTCCACGGAACAGAGTTTGGGAAACGCTGTTTTAGGGAATGCACTGAGAGAAATTGACATGCTTGAAAGCTGGAATCTTTCCCTTGCCTCTCAGCAGAGACTGCCATCAAAAGTGTCACCAAGCTGGTGTTTTTGTGATGTAGATAGAGCAGAACCTTAGAGTTGCAGATACCTTGGGAAGGGAGGTTGTCTAACTCTGACGAAGACTTCAGTGGGGCAGAGAGGGCTTTGGGGCTGGAGACATAGGGTGTGGGAAAGGGAATCCACATTGGGGGTAGGAAATTGGGACTTCTGGCCTTTAGAGTGCCAGGGCTCTGGGGGAGTGAGGGGCTTCAGGGCTTTTTTTCCCCACAGGAGCTCAGCACTTTATAGCTGGGAGGAGTTCTGGGACTTGGGGCCTCAGTCCCATAATTCCACTCCCAGCATTAGTCTTCATGGGGACACTGGGACTCAAGAGTTTCAGCTCAGGGAATTAGGGGGCAGACCTAGGGGTCCCCAGAGCTCTGCTCCTGCCTTCAGCAGGGAGACAGTGCGTTAGGGCTTGGAACTTTAGTATGAGAGGCGCACTCTGCTAAATCCCTGAGGCAGTACAGTATATGCTGCTAGGATGTATTTTTGTTTGTTTGTCCGCGCTGCGCCTACTTGAGGCCTTCCAGTTCCACAGCGTCTGGTTGACCAGTAAGTCCGTCACTCTGGTGTTCATATTTTTGTACATTCCCAGTACACACCAGTCTGAGTCCAAAGTGATTACACATAGGCTGTTAGACAGCCACTTTTGGTAGTTACTCCACCTGCACTAGTGACAGAGAAGTTACCTGTAGTAACGATGGTTCTTCGAGATGTGTCCCCGTGGGTGCTCCACAGTAGGTGTCGGGCTCGCCCAGCGCCGCAGATCGGAATTCTAGCAGTTTCCATTGGATCGCGCATGCGCCGATGCGCGCCGCTCCCCTGCGCGCCCCCGGTCATGTGAGCGATCAGGTCCCCGCCAGTTCCTTGACCAACCGCCTCGGATGCTCCTGAAAAACACCGGACAGAGATCCAAAGCAGGGAGGATGGGCGGGTGGTGGAGCATCCACGGGGACACATCTCGAAGAACCATCATTACTACAGGTGAGTAACTTCTCTTTCTTCTTCGAGTGGTCCCCGTGGGTGCTCCACAGTAGGTGACTACCCAGCAGTAACCCCAAGTAAGGAGGTGGGTACTCGATTCATGTGCAGCTTGCCCCCGAGAGGACTGCTGTCGACAGACGGGTATCCTCATTGAACACCTGATGCAGGGCGTAATGCTTGGCGAAGGTGTCGTAGGATGACCAAGTCGCCGCTCTACAGATGTCTTTCAACGCGATTCTCTTGAAGAAGGCTATTGATGCCGCCACCGCCCTGGTAGAGTGAGCCCTAGGTGGGGCCAGCAAATGGGTCTTTCGAAGCTCGTAGCACAGTTTTATACAGGCCACAATGTGCTTTGAAATTCTCTGGGAAGAGAGGCCTTCCCCTTTTGACCTGGGAGCGAGAGACACCAGAAGCCTGTCTGTTTTCCGGAAGGACTTGGTCCTGTCTATGTAAAAGGCCAACGCCCTTCTCACATCTAGGAGATGCAGGCGCGCCTCCTTGCTGGAGCTGTGAGGCTTTAGGTAAAACGAGGGTAAGACTATTGGTTCGTTAAGGTGGAACTCCGAGGAAACTTTTGGAACGAAGGCTGGGTATAACCGTAAGATTACCGCCTCCTTTGAGAATACTGTGCAGGGCGGCGTTGATATCACTGCTGCGAGCTCGCTCACCCTGCGGGCTGACGTAATCACAAGAAGGAAGGTTGTTTTCATGGAAAGGAGTCAGAGGGGTACCGTGGCTAATGGTTCGAAGGGTGGTCCCGATAGCACGCAGAGCACCAAGTCCAAACTCCATGACGGCGGTAGCGGTTTTCGAGGGGGGTACAGGTTTACCAGCCCCTTCAAGAACCTTGTGACGATAGGGTGGGCGAATACGGTGGGCCCTTCCTCTTTGTGCCGAAAAGCTGATATAGTGGCAAGGTGGACCTTTAGCGAGGATAGAGAAAGCCCATCTCGTCTAAGGTCCAATAGGTATTCTACTATTACAGTTATAGGAACATCAAGGGGAGCTAACTGTTTGGCGGAGCACCAGGCTGTAAAGCGTGTCCATTTCTGTTCGTAAGTCCTCCTGGTGGAGGTCCTTCGGCTACACTCTAAGACTTGTCGTACTCCCTCCGTACATGTGCTCTCTAAGGCACTGAGCCATGGATTAACCATGCTTATAGGCATAGTCCCTGAGGGTGCGGGTGCACTATGGAGCCCTGAGCCAACGTGAGTAAGTCCGGCGCCACCGGTAGAGGGAGTGGTGGATGATCCAACAGGCGCAGAAGCAAAGGAAACCATTGTTGCCGGTCTCAAGTTGGAACTATGAGTATCATGCGAGCTCTCTCCCTTCTGGCTTTCTGCAGAACCTTGTGGATAAGCATTGTGGGGGGAAACACACGGAGTAGAGGGCCCTTCCATAAGACCATGAATGCGTCCCCCAGGGACCCCTGCCCTATTCCTGCTCTGGAGCAGTACTGGGGACACTTCTTGTTGTACTGGGCGGCAAACAAATTGACTTGGGAAAACCCACAGGCACGAAATATGCGCCGTAGCAGGTAGTAGCGGATCTGCCATTCGTGCGTGAGTGTGAAGTGCCTGCTCAGTTATCTGCCTTCACGCTGTGAGCACCCGGCAAGTACGAGGCTTTCAACGTTATGTTGTTGGCAATGCACCAATTCCACAATCGGACTGCTTTCGCACATAACGCACGGGATTGTGCCCCTCCTTGTTGATTGATGTAAAACATAGCGGAGGTATTGTCGGTATTGATCCCGACTACTTTGCTGTGCAGGTATTTCCGAAAATGTCTGCAGGCATTGAACACTGCTCTCAGCTCCAGTATGTTTATGTGCAGTGTCTGTTCCGCAGGGGACCATAGCCCTTGCATCACCTTGCTGCCAATGTGCGCTCCCCATCCTATGTGGGAGGCGTCGGTTGTAAGAAAAATAGAAATTTGTGGTTGGTGGACGGGGACCCCCACTAGCAGGTTCAGGGGATTTTCCCACCACGCTAGCAATCTCTGCACCTCCGTCGTGGGCGACACTACCCTGTGGATGGTATGGGATGCCGGTTTGTAAACACTCGCTAGCCAATGCTGCAGGCTTCGCATGTGTAACCTGGCATTCTGTACCACAAACATCGCTGCTGCCACGTGTCCCAACAGTTGCAGGCACGTTAGGACTGGCACCGCAGGGCTGTACATCATGACTTGCACCAAGGATTTCATGGTGTGGAAGCGGGCGTCGGGCAGATGTACTCTTGATGAGATAGAGTTTATGCGCGCCCCTATGAACTCTATATCTTGCGTGAGTTTGGTCTTTGACTTTGCAAGGTTGATAACGAGGCCCAGCGAAGTAAACGTGTTCGCGGTGATGCGTATCATGTGTAGGACCTCTGCCTTTGAGGCCCCTTTCAGTAGGCAGTCGTCCAGATATGGAAAAATAAACACGCCCTGCCTGTGCAGGTAAGCTGATACCACTGCCAGGGTTTTGGTAAAGGCTCTGGGTGCTGAGGATAGGCCGAACGGAAGAACCCTGTATTGGAAATGTTCCCCGCCAACCGTGAAGCGGAGAAAGTGTCTGTGTGCTGGGTGGATTGTTATATGAAAGTAAGCGTCTTGTAAGTCGAGGGCTGCAAACCAGTCTCCATCGTCCAGTGCCGTAAGTATGGAGGCAACTGTAATCATCCGGAAGCACTGCATGCGCAAGTAGCGGGTGAGGCCCCGTAGATCCAAAATCAGCCTCCAGCCTCCTCTTTTCTTCTCTGTTAGGAAGTAGCGTGAGTAGAAACCTTTCCCTTGGAATTGTTCCGGCACTCTTTCCACTGTCCCTATGAACATAAGGTGATCTACCTCCTGCTTCAGCCTCGCCTCATGGGCAGCGTCCCTGAGGGGAGGCTGGGTGGCAGGTTTCGTCGGTGGAAGTGACTGGAAGGGGATCGTGTAACCCGTGGCGATAATTTCCAGCACCCATTTGTCTGTTGTGATCTTTTGCCATTGGGAGTGGAACGGTTTGAGGCGATGATGGAACATGAGATGAGAATGGCACTGAGCGATGGTGTTGATAGTGCAGACCTTGACATACCCATCAAACTCGCTGCCTCTGGGCTTGCCCCAAGGGTGTACGTCTTTGTTGAGAATGTCGCCTGGGGGCCCTGTACTGTTGCTGCTGTTGATAGCACCCTTGGTCATAGCCTCGCTGATATTGTGCACGCTGTGGTTGGTAAGCGTAGCGTCTTTGCTGAGGATAGAATTTCTTTTTCTTGTATGGGGGAGTATAGATACCCAAGGTCTTAAGTGTGGCCCTCGAGTCTTTGCTGGAGTGGAGGACTGAGCCAGTTGAGTCTGCAAACAGCTTTTGCTTGTCAAAAGGAAGATCCACGATCTTCGCCTCTAGATCTCTGGGGATACCAGACGTCTGGAGCCAGGATTCCCTACACATTACCACTGCTGTGGCTGTTGAACGAGCCGTTGTGTCCACCACGTCCAGGGCAATCTGAATTCCTGTTCGCGATCCCAAGTAGCCCTCTTGGACAATCGCCTTTAACACTGGCTTCTTGCCCTCCGGAAGTGAATCCATGAGAGGGGTGAGTCTAGAGTAATTGTCAAAGTTATAGTTTGATAGATGTGCCACGTAGTTTGCCATTCTCAATAATAGGGTAGAGGAGGAGTAAACCTTCCTGCCGAACAGCTCTAATTTCTTAGCATCTTTATCCGACCCCCCTGATTTGTACTGGGACGTCTTCGACCTCTGCTGGGACGATTCGACCACCAAAGAATTGGGTTGTGGGTGGCTAAACAGGAACTCCGTGCCCTTAGCTGGGATGAAGTACTTCTTATCTGCTCTTTTGTTCGTAGGTGGAATAGAGGCCGGAATCTGCCATATGTTAGTGGCTGACTCCATAATGGCTTCATCCAGCGGGATAGCGATTTTAGATGAAGCCGGGGGTCTCAAATTTTTCAGGAGTTTATGGTGCTTCTCCTGCATCTCTGCTATTTGAATGTCCTGCGTGAATACTACTCTTTTGAACAGCTCCTGGAATTGTTTAAGGTCATCCGGAGGGGAGACATCCCTGGGGACAATGGCCTCATCTGGGGAAGATGAGGAGGAACCGCTGGGGTAAGCCTTCCCCAAGTCCTCTGGCTCCCGAGTTCGCTGGTATACTTGCTCCCTGGTGGGCTGTCAAGGGAAGTCTCGGGACTCTGGACCTAATTCCCCCTGGGACAACTGCGTTCCTGTCCCAGAGCGAGAGTGTGCACGGGAGTATTGACGAGTAGTGGGAGAGGACCTGCCCCTGGATCTGGACCTGCGGTGTCTGTGTTCAGCGTGATGAGGACGGCCATAGCAACATGGGCAAGGGCCCGGTGATGGAGACCTGGACCATGATCGGGGAGTGTACCCATGATGTCTGGGAGAGCGGGATCTCCGTGACGACATAGATAGTGCTGAAGCTGGTTTGTGATAGTACTCAAGGGGATCCATGCCCAAAAATGGTGAAGGTGGCCTGAGGCATGGCGAAAGTGTTTGGAGGAACGGAGAGGGAGGCCAAAATAAGCCAGTGGAGTTGCCGCCCGACAGTGCGGCGTGTGTATCTCGGAAGGGGGGCTGGGTGATAAGGGCATTGCAGCCCTGCCTGGAGATGGACTGAGGTGCCGGGTTTAGCTCTAGCCTTCTCCCTCCCCTGCAGGGTGGGCGCTGCCCCCTCCCGTGCCGGGGATCTCGGCCCTGTTGTCAGTGCTGTGCAGGTAGCTTCCTCCAGTGCCGGTAGGCCCTGTGCTGGGTGCCCCTGCACCGTCGGCGCCGCAGGAGCCGGTGCCACATATGGCGGCACCGCCGATTCCGGCGCTTGTGGCGCCTTCCGTGCCGCCTGCTGTATAGTTGGAGGCCCAGCCTCGGCCAATTGCGCTACTGCGCTGCCACTTTGATCAGCTCGTGGCTGGGGGCTCTGCGTTCCGCTTGTCCTACTCGCTGGGACCGCCGGCAAGGATCGAGCCGGGGAGAGTTTCCTCCTCTTCTACACAGAGGGGGTCAAAGAGGCTGCCTTCCTTTTATGCGACCCAGAGGGCCCTTCTGTGTGAGGCTTCTCCGGCGGCTCAGGCTGGAGGGCCTTATCAAAGAAGATCATTTTGAGCCTCATTTCTCTGTCCTTCCTGGTCCTGGCTGTAAGCTTAGCGCAGTGTGAACAGTTCTGGGTAACATGAGACTCCCCCAGGCAACGAATGCACTCACTATGCCCATCGGAGGCCGGCATAGCTTCGCCGCACAACTCACACTTCTTAAACCCTGAGGAAGCCATCGCGGTGAGTCTTTACTGTTAATAGCGTACTTAGCCGCTAATCAGTGCGTTCTACAACCCAAAATAATATTCACTGCCTTCAGGGCAGTGGAAGGCTTCAACAGCCTTCTTTGTCCGCCCCTCTCCTCTGTTCCTCTTCTCTCTACTATTTAATATGCTCTTCTTTCTTTTTTTTTTTTTTTTTTTTGTATAATAGTGACAAACAATGAACTAACAAATAAAACAACTATCTTATCTGTCTCAGGCTTTAGCCGGAGCGGATTCTGTCTGCAGCCATTGGCGGTTGAGAAGGAACTGGCGGGGATCGGATCGTGCACATGACCAAGGGCGCGCAGAGGAGCGGTGTGCATTGGCGCATGCACGATCTAATGGAAACTGCTAGAAGAATTCTGATCTGCGGCACCGGGCGAGCCCGACACCTACTGTGGAGCACCCACGGGGACCACTCGAAGAAGAACTAGAAGTTCAGGGCTCTGATCACCAGTTTCTTAACCCATTCAGTCCCCCGCTCACATCCAGTACCTGTCCTTCAGAATCTGCAGTAGTGTTACTACATTTACTAAGGCCTGTAGGACCTGCAGCACAAACACTCTCATACCACAGTTTGGCTCTGATTGATCTGTGGGTCTTTCAGCTCAGGCCAAATGTCATTTCATGTCACATGTGCCCTCTGTCATTGGAGGCCTTTTCAGGTCACACAGAGATGGTCCTGCTTACATTACTATAAACATACTTTTTCTATAGCATGCAGCTTTGAAGGCTTCATATAAAGCACTTCCAGGCAGCTGTTCCAGTTATTCATTTAGGCTATGTCTAGATTGCCGAGAACTCTTGGCAAAAGATACACAAATTGCACAACGCATTTGTGTATCTTCTGGTGACGGTTCTGTTACTAGTGGCTTTCCTGACATTTGGCCTGTCCACACAGGGCCAAATGTTGGGAAAACCCCCTCTGCTGAGACATCCCTTTGATAGGATACTCCCAATGTGGCAGACTTCTGTTGGGAGATCTCCAGACTCCCAACAGAAACCTGCAGTTTAGACACAGCCTTAGAGCCAATCCCTCATTTTGTAAGGTCAATAAAGGCAATTCTACAGCATTCCAAGTTAAGCCCGATTTAGAATTAATTAGCAGATGCAAAGGCCACCCACACAGAGGGATGTAACTCTCAGTTGTCCCTGTTTCTAATCTAAACTCACATTTGCCCAAGTCCCATACAAGTTTGGTGCCGTTCCTTTTATTACAATAAATTTTTACCATCAGAAATGCAGAATCAAGGAACAGAGGTTACAGAAAGATATTTCCAAAGAAGTACATAATTCTCCATCTATGAATACCTTTAAAGTCCTCTAGGCTCTATCTATCCCATATCCCACTGACTTAAATAAGACCAGGACTGGCCCACCTATTGCTTCCTGCTTCCTTCGTTCTCTGTGTCCTTCATTGTATTCTACTTTGGTGCTGCAGCTGATGGATACTCTAACATGGTACTTTCTTCCCCTTTCTGAGGCCTGCAGATGCAGGCAGCTCAGGAGACCTACATAGCAATTAGGCCACTGGTCACAGAGCATTTCCCAGTCCAGCACTTGTAGGAGTCCATTAATTTCAATGAAGAACACCCATAGGGCAAGATGGTGGCCTGTCCTGTATGGGTGCCCACAGCTGGGGTATTGGATGAAGGGAACACGACATTAGGAAGTCACTACTGCTTGCACACTTCCCAGCCACAATCTGTCCCTAAGGATTTTACTCCTTGGGCGATGGACAGACAGACACATACAAAACCCTGTAAAAAGTTGAACACGCTCCCACAGCAAAGCATATACACATCTTGCCCAAGAGGTACTGAAATTGCACCAGATAAAATATCCTCAAGGGAGCTCCACTTTTAGCAAGACCTCTCTTCCACCAAACCAAGTTGTGGATTAGAGACCCCCCCAGTCTTTACATCCATAAGGAATACCACAATAATTGCAATATAGTTTGCAAATCTTTGAAGCCGAAATTTCTCAGCTCATACTGAAAAAATAAATGTATGGAGATAGAAAAAGAGGAGTTCTGTGCGAACTAGATTTCTATACCACTGAGATCCAGGACAGAGAATACCAAGAAAAAGACTGTACTGGCAAATACAAAATAATCTGCCCTTTGGCCGTTATCTTAGCATAGGAGCTTACCTCCTACCTAGCTGGAGCATTTCTGATCCAGTTTATGGAAAGTTTAGACTTAAGAGGAAATTGTCTGATGGACTCCTTGTATAAACATTTCCCCCATGTAGTTTTATCTTTTCTTTTTGCATCTTTCCTATGGGCCCATTCAACACTGTACACAGCTACTAGACTAAGGCGGCTCTAAATGCTTTCTTGAATTTTATTCATTACATTGAAATCTTGACCCAAACTCTATTCAATTGTTTTTTGTTTTCCTTCCTTTTCCCCTTTGTTGACAATATTTACATGTAGTATCATTGACTGGAAGATTTGTATTTTTACTGGAAAAATCTGGCTAAAACTTTATTGCAATCCATGTATTAGGGTGAGAAACAGATAGAAATGAATTATATATATTCAACAGATTGGATAACTTTGTTAAGATGATGAAAAAGATTTATTAGGAGTATATTTATTGGACTTGATCTTTTATGTTGCATTAATATGCATGCTTCCAAGTATTTTTTCATCGTGTTTGAAAATATTGAGTAATTAGTTTACAGGGATATTTTGCCATCTGTAGGTTACTGAATAAAGTTGCTGAACGATAACTTAAAGAAGTGCAGTACTGACATTGACACATGGGAAACACTTGCCCAGGATCACTCAAAATAGAGAGAAGTCCTACATGATGGTCCCCTGCATTTTGAATTTGCCCGCCGACAAGTTGGGGCAGACAAGAGGCACAGGAGGAAAGAGACTGGCTTTCAGTCATGGTGGTCAAGAGCTTCCTGCTGTACTAGGAAACATCTGTCCTAACTGTTAATAGAACTAGTGGTTCAAGGACAGGCCTTATCAGCCACCTGAGGATCTACAATTCCTGAGGAAGATGATCACACTCAGCAATGAGTGATCACTGGACAAAGTACAAATGCTGCTACTATTAACAGTTGTTTGACCACCCTAACTGCAATAAGCTTAATGGTCTCAGTGCCCAGATGTCCACATAACAGAACGTATCTACCATTCATGCACAAACATTGTCAGAGCACAGCAAACAAGGATTGAATGCAGCATAGAGACTAAATGGCGGAAGTCTCCTCTGGCCCTGTAAATAGACAGATTTCAGTCAACAGACCTGCTGCTTCTAGAATCTTTCATGAGCTAAATCCTTTTCCTTTCCATCCCCCTTCATTCCAAAACACAGCAAGAATCAGCAATTTTGTAAAACCTCTTCATTTTAATTTTTCATAACCTTTTGGGGCCTCAGATGCTGTAGATCTATGTAATTATTTACTGCTTTACAAGCAGGGGCACGTATTAACTGCATGGTACAGCTGAGGGATGCTAAAGGCAGAGAAGTGATTTTGCTTGCATCATTCCCAGAGCTTTGGCGACAGCTCATCTGTCCCAAAGCTCTGTTCACCAGTGAAGATCACTGGCAGCGTGTATCGTGGTTTGGCCTTATACGTGACCTACTGAATCACCAGAAGCTCAGACGGGTTGTGCACATTCCAGTCTCAGAGGACTGGTCTGTGGCTTTTACTGTCAAGTAGCTAGTCAGCATCACACACCCAGCTGCCAAATTCAACCTGTGGGAAGGAGACTGCTACAGCCAGGCCCAAGAAAGTTTCCAAAATCAGACTTGCTATCAACTTACCTTGACTAATTGGCCCCCTCATAATATTGGTCATCCTATTACAATCCCTGAAGGCATCTACCAGTAACATATGCTAGCAGATCATGTACAAAGGACACATATCACCCCTTGGACTAGGTATGGCATTGTACAGGAGGCCAAAATTGAGTTCTCTGACTCTGCAGAAGAAAACAATTTGTCCCTTGAACCAAGTTTACACTGTGTGCATTATATCCACTCCTGCAGAATGGTTCAACAACCTCTGAAACCAATAAGGTTGGGGGTGCTGTGTATCCACCAGCATCAAGTCTTTGGCCTTACATATGTAACAGTGACACCTGATTAATATTTACCTCACAAAAAAGCAAAGTTTAAAGGGACTTGAATTTAAAAGCATACAGCCAGGTTGACTTTCCTATCTCATCTACCTAAAAACTTAAAATCTGTTGAGGAATGTTCTTCACACACGAAATATATTTCACTGAATTTATTTTTTAAACCTCCACTTTGGGATCAGAAACTTAAAAACAAACAAATGAAAAAATCCCAAGGCAATGAAATATGACGGAAAAGTACGCATGTAATACAGCACATTACAATACATACTGAGCTGATGTGGAGATTACAAACAGGTATGGAGTTTGCACATGATCCTGCAAGGTGTTGCAATGTGAGAAAAAGGTACTTAGCCAGAACTGGGGCCTTTGCTACAAGCTCCAAGATTCAATTTTCATGTATTACTTCACTGTTGCCTGTTTTAAAATATTATCTGACATGCGTGCTTATTCTCTGTGGGTCTTCACACCGTGGAGAGGCCTGAGGGTATGTCTACACTAAGTGGAAGATTGATGCTATCATGGTCAATCTTCTGGGGTTTGATTTAGCACGCCTGAGGGTAGCCCTCTCAACTGTGGTACTCCTCACTGAGGGAAGATGACAGGAGACCTCCCACAGTGGGGCTACATCGAAAATTCAACCTTTAGTAGGTCAACTCTAGCTACGCACTACTAGTAGCTGGAGTTTCATAACTTAACGTAAAATTTCTTTTCTACTATAGACCAGCCCTGAATGTAGCTGAGAATCAGACCCTATGGTCTTAAGTCACTAGCATTAGCAGGGTGCTACTGTGCTATGATGCTAATCAATAGCAAGCTAGTAGCCTGTAGGACTTTTCTGAAACATTTTATAACGACATATTCGGTCATGCTCCTGCAAAATAATAAATAGCACAGAGATTAACAGGGTGTCACTGAATATTTCATTCAGTCTTAAAAACTTCTTATGCAAAGCACACCAGGCACACTTTCTGAATGTTATTAACATCCTGCAGCTACATAGTGTCTTTTATCCTTGAATCTAAAAGCACTTTGGAAACATTTATTAGAGCCCTGATTATGGCATAGCTCTGTTCAGACACAGGGAACAGGGAACGCTCTTGTCTTGAAAAACTCTTCTGAGCTCAGTCAGTCAGTGGCAGAGGCGGGAATCAGAGCTAGAAATAAAAGCTAAAAGGAACTTCATGCCTTGTTCTAGACCTGAGACTGCACTTTTCTAACAGATTATTTAACATGTTTATGTCTTATATGTATTTAAAATCTACATCATATACAAAAATCAATTACTTCTCTCAGGTAAAGAAATTATTGTTAAGACATGCTAACAAATTCATTATGTGACTTGAGATACAGATATGCTAGGCAGAAATGTTTAATTAATGACACTATCTCAGGCAAGATTTTGAGAAAGAATATACTTCAGAATTCACAACTGCACTCTCTCTTCTGAGTGGCATAACAGAATTGCAGTGGACAAGGAGACAAACTCACAAACTACATGGTCATGCCTCATAGTAAAATGAGGTTATAAAGGGTTAAGAGATGTTTTAGTGCATTTTACAGATTTGGACAGGACAAGATGTCACTTACAATCATGGCATACAACCCGCTGACAACACCTTCTACCGATGTACTTGTAAGATCTTATGACAAACACTACTTAAGTCTGTAACATGCTTAGTTATAACATTTGTTGATCCTGTACTAACCATTTATAAATGGGATTTTAATCTCAAATGCAACCAGTACATCTCTGCTTTAAAGTAATTAGGACTGTAAACCTGCAAAAACTTATGCATGCAGGTGACAGAATGAGACCCCTTTAGCATAAGCTTTTGCAGGATCCAGACATATTTAGCAATTTTACAATCAATATAAATGCTGAAAATAGACTTTTAAGATTGTTACTGAGATTTCATGCATTCTGGTGTATGAGAATTCCCTCATTCGTTGAAGTAAGGCTGTTGGTCATCTCACTGGAATGGACGAACTGTCATACACTACAACCCAATATTGTTGATTTATCCAAAGCCACCTAAAAGGATTAAAAATCCCACTGAAATTATATGATGCTAAATCCTGCAGGAGCTGTTGAAGAGGTCTCTCCTTATCTTATTACAGCATGTGTCAGCATCCAAGTTACATACGTGCCAGGGTGAGTGAACTCAATCTGAAGATTGAGCTTTTGCACGAGGATAAAAACAGGTATTTTATTCAGTGTTGAAGCTGCACATTTTGAGTCAAGCTCCAGTCAGTCAGTGTACCTAAAGATAAGAGGTGATAAGGAACACCTGCCTTTGAAAGTAGACCACCTGTCCTAAAACAGCTAAGGAAGCTAGTCGATACTCCCTCAGCCTCTAAGTGTAATCTTCACTGCAGTATTTATTATCTTATTCAGAACGTTCTGCTTCAGGCATCTCCTGTGTAACAGAAAGCAGGGGAGTGAAGTCACCAGGTTTTCAACTGCCTTTTGGAAACCACCATTTACAGCCCTCCCACCTGCTGCAGAATGCAACCCATGGCTAAAGGTGTAAGCATCTGTTCATTGTCTAGATGTTTAATGTGCGTTTCATTTGGCTTTAGGATCTCTGCACCTTTGCTCCAAGAATGATCACAGTTTACCAAGATACCAAGGCTCCCTTACATTTCCAGCCCTCCCCATCTCTTATCTTGCAGCAAGTCCTGGATGGGTCACTGATCTGTTTGCAAGGGCTGGAAGAAAGCAAAGGTGATGACTGCTCAGTCAGGTTATTAAGGACACCAGACCCATTTAATAAGAATTAACGGTTTGTCCTTCCTCTCAGCACTGTGCAAACAGCCAAGTGTGAGACAGCTACTTTCTCCCTGGTGCTGACTGCAAAGGTAGCTCAGGAGACATGCAGGTCATGCAGCTACACAGGGCAGCCTATTCCAGGAGCACACCTTGCCCATAACACACCTGTTGCCCAAAGCAGTTTAATTTTTTTTTAAAAAGAAATCCCATTTTGACTATGAAATAGGCAGGGCCCCTCTCAGCCATGTCCCATTCAGGGAATGCTCAGTTTGCTCTACTCATCTTGATCGGCACACACATCTTCAGAAGGGAGAAGCATCTCAGCCCACACCAAGGTTGTGTCTAAATGGCAGAGAAATGTTGGCAACAGACATGCAATTGTGCAACGTATTTGTGTATTTCCTGCCAACAGTTTTGTCGGGAGAGGCTTTCCTGACATTTGGCCTGCGCACACAGGGCCAAATGTCGGCGAAAACCCCCTCTGCCAAAACATCCCTTCTTCCGCGTGGCACAAGGAAGACAGGGATATCAGCAGAATGCTCCCAACACGGTAGACTTCTGACGTGAGACCTCCAGTCTCCTGACAGAAGCCTGAAGTTTAGACATAGCCCAAGAAATCCCCAGCTAGGAAGAGGCACGGCAGACAGGAATGCTCTCCACTCAAGCAGCCACGGAAAGGAAATTCCCAAAATTTTCCGTGTGCCCCAGTAGAACTAGTATGGAATATATGATAGACCTGAAGAAGACCCTACCACAAGTTCTCCTACAGGGCCAGACTGAAGATAAAATGGCAATTCAATGCTTTAGACATTTACAAATTTACTATAAAACCTAAATAAATACAAAAAAGTTCTGACAACTTAAAGATTATTCAAATGTTTGTTAAAAAGAACTTTATAAAATTTAGTCATTTCAAAATATACTCTTGTTTCTCAACTAACTTTCTGGTGACAAACCTCCCACATCCTTTTAAAGCATTGATCTCAACGTGGCACTGGTCAGAGTCAGATACTGC
Organism: Carettochelys insculpta; assembly: GCF_033958435.1. NCBI lineage: Eukaryota > Metazoa > Chordata > Testudines > Carettochelyidae > Carettochelys > Carettochelys insculpta. Next base: position 59,489,865 of record NC_134139.1, read on the forward strand.
TGCTAGCAAACACAGCTTATACGTCAGATGAAAGTCAGTACCCAGCCTTAAGAACAAATCATAGAAAAAATTCAAATCAGCATCATCAACACTTTGTGCAGTAAGGCTGCCCACTAAGGTTTTACTTACAAACTAATTAAACTTGACAAAAAACAAGAAATGTGTGTCTACAATGGTATTTTATAATACTCAAATTTTGCCATATTGTAAAAATACTTGTTTACAGTGCACTGATGATATGCCAATTGTCAAATCTTCAGAAGTAGGGATAAACGTACATCACACTTTTGTGATTTTGCCACTTTACACTTTGGATATATGCCTTTGTTTGTGATAATCATGATCAGGCCCCACAAGCTAATGTCTCCTTAGATATTCAATACACTTAACGCTCAGACCAGCTTGAAAATGTAAACGTTTCTGCTTTAAGCTTTGAATTCTTCTTGAAGAATTATGCTACAATATATACCAGATGCATGAACAGGCTACAGTGTAACAGAACTACTGCCAGTTGTTAGGGGCTGGTTTTATGAATTATATGTGTATATTACATTTACATGCTATAATATATACAAATCCCTCCACACCTCTTATTTAAGAAATTTAAATCCATTTGACCAATTTAACATTTATAGTTTACATCTGTCACACCAATGAAGCTTTTTATAATTTCACTTAGATATGCTGAATAAGGGACTGGAGGTTTTTCTTTTTTTAATCTGTGAAGGCACTCCTTAGCGCCCTGCATGTAAGAAGATAATCAGATGTCTCGGTGCAGGAGAAATCCATAGCAGCAGACTCCAGAATACCTGGCAGTTGTAACACTTTCCAGATCATCTCAATGTGGTTGAAAAAAAAAAATCAATGAACAAGACCTTAAAACCCATGAAGTATTATCTTCATTTTCCAATGGGGAACTGAGGTACATGAGATCTCCCAGCAAGCCTATGCAGGGGATGGGATAGGGAGAGAGAATTCAGTCCCGTTTCTAACATCGCTTCCTTATCCACACAGCTATTTTTTCTTTACATGTCTATATATTGTTCTCATTGTGCCTTAAGGACCAGAGAACCAGCTGGAGTAAATTGGTTAGGAATGCCAACAGTGCAATGCTTATTTATGCAGGCTGAGAATCTGACCCTCATACTAATAGCAATTCAAAGCAGAGACTTTTCCTTGACACAATTTAATACCATGTATGGACTGCACCTCATAAAACCAAGAATTAGTCAAGCTGAAGAGCTGCCACAACAATCATGCCATGGACCCCGCAGGTGAGGTTCCTTTTTGAACGTGGAATATTGGAATATCAGCATTGTTGATTATAATTTTTGTCTGGGTTTTTTTTTTTTTAAATACATGAAAGTGAGTCCCTCTTCTCTTTCTCACCAGTCTCACACTGCAAAAAAATACAGAATATGAAGTCCTTTCATAGCACTCAGTTTCTTTCTTTTTAAAATTAAATTTCCATGATTGTCTCCCACCAAATTAATGCTCACAGACCAGTACTATGGCATTAGTGGTTGCCAGTGGTTCTGTATAAACTGAGCACTTGGGCAGCTGACCAGGAAATATTCAGATGCCACCTAGCTGAAAAACACAGAACCCACTGATGACAGCATGTGTTTCCCTTGGTGGAGCACATCTGCACATGCCTCCATGCACATAACATTTATTCTACCCATACACAGAAAAAATTAGAGGGAAAACTGATGGTTATTTTTTGGCCAAAGTACTTGCAAATGTTATAGGCGATCAATAACTTGACAAGGCGCTGGAATCTCTATGTTTATTGTAAGCCATTTCTATTATGAACTGATAACACCTTTTCCAAGGTGCAACCTAGATTTGGAAATGCAGGCACAACAATATGTCAAGAGCCGTGATGAATGTTTAATGACCTTGGCAAAATATATTTTTTGTTGGGCAGGTGCCACTATTTTGACTGTACAAATTGTTTTGGAAATATGTTGAAAATTATACATGTTTTGGAAAATATTTCAGCATTTCAGTATAGGGAGTGAAGTTTTGGTAAATAAAAGTTTGAAGCCAATGAGGACACAGGCCTCACCCAAACTTAAGAAACACTTTGCTTTCCTTAAAAGAAGGCATCTCTACAAATCCCCAAAAGCTGTGCATTCACAGAATGTAGAGGCGTTTTTCCAAGTAAACTAACATTTCATCTTGTATAAAGTTTTTTCATTTCACCCATCAGTCACTTTCACTCTCCTGCCTTAAAACATCATCTTGTCCAGTGTTGCTTTCCCTATCGCTCTCTTTATCCCAGTCTTTCATAGATGCTCCCATCATGAAATCATCACGCAGTATGTTCCATGCTGGCTCTTCATCAGATTTCACTTCACCCTAGAAGGGATGAAACAAAAACCGAAAAGGTAAATGCAAAAGATCAGAATTCTTCATACTGTCTGATTTCTACAATACATCCTTCTCCTTTCACAAACACAACTTTTCCAATGTATGCAAAAAGACAAACTGAGGGCCGACCCACGTTGTCTTCTGTGAAAAACAAGCATGCAAGCAAATTACAAAAAACTTGACAAAGCAATAAAAGAAATATGGAAACAAAACAATTATTTTGCATGGACTAAACACAGTCAACCCTGGACATGGCTTCTTTTATTAAAATCATTTTTGGCAACTAATATGGACTCATGATATCATTTATTAACCCCCAGGTGCCGCTTCATTAGAACATTTTTGGCACATTTCTGCAACACAAATATGGATTTGATAAAGGCTTTGTAAAAAACAAAATTTAACATTGAACATAATTTTGTGATTTGTGAACCAAATCCCCTTTATGTGCGTTATTACTGCCTCACTACCTGGGCCTGCATATGGTGCAAAGATGCTTCTAAAAGAAATGGAAATTTGATCTACGGTCAGCAAGCCAACACTACCTTGATTCCAAACTTGCTTCTGCATGAAAATGGATTAACTGAGGCAATATTTAAAGGCTTGGGGGTTAATAAAAAGACGGGTGACAAAGAGTTTTGTTTAGTTTATCATGTAATGTATTGCAAGACCTCCAAAAACTCAGTGATACAACTCAGATAGTGCAACAGCACCACCCTGTGGAAATAATTTAAGCAACACAGCAATATATGAATTTAGAATCAGACTCAGAATCATGGAGCTGGAAGGGATGTCAGGAGGTCATCTAGTCCAGACCCCTGCCCCAAGCAGGATCAAACTCAACTACATCATCCCAGCCAAGACCTTGTCAAACCAGGACTTAAAAACCTCTAGGGATGGAGACTGTACCCCCCTCTCTAGGAAACGCATTCCAGTTCTTCACCATCCTCCCGGTGAAGTAGTTTTTCGTAATATCCAACCTACTCCTCTCCTTCTGTAACTTCAGACCATTACCCTTGTTCTGCCATCTGTCACCACTGAGAACAGTTTCTCTCCATCCCTTTTAAAGATCCCCTTCAGGAAGTTGAAGGCTGCTATTAAATCACCCCTCAGTCTTCTCTTCTGCAAACTAAATAAGCTCAAATCCCTCAGCCTCTCCTCATAGGTCATGTGCTCCAGCCCATCTGTACCTACGCACATGATTACCAAAGATAATCACTCAAAATTGTTCCACATACTAACGTGGTACTTTAGTGATTCAAACTCCGTGTGAAATATTGTGAGGAACAACATGGGTCGTTATCTGCTGCACCTTTCCAAGGAAGATGAGTGGTATAATGTTGCAGTTTGCCACTGAAAGATCTTTGAGAGGAGACTGTATACACACAAAGAGAAATAAAGGTACTTTCCCTCCTGTCCTTGGCTGAAAATATCCTCTCCCTTCATCCCACTGCTGTCACTGTCACCCCAGGAGCATGTGCACTTCTGTGATGGTGTACAATGCGTACAACGTGTATGCACTATATGACTAACTTGCTTTGGGATATGTCAGAATTAATACTGCCTTCCTAAAAGAATCTTGTCACAAGCAATTCATTGAAATGGAAATGTCATGACATAATAAACACCTTCATGGTTGTTAATCTGCCTGCTAAACATTTGCACGTGACTTCCCTTGTCCTAGTGCATTTCTAGATGCTATATATTAAGAGTATAGAACACAACATCTGTATATCTATTTTCATGGGATCTCAGGAAGCGAACAAACTGATAATAAGGATTTAGTGCTCCGGAAAAAGAGAAGTGGAGACCTCAGGTCAGCTAGTAAAGTGCAAATATAAAAAAAAAGACTATCAAAAAAGCACTTCCCCATAATGAATAGATGTCAGGGAACACAAAGCTGACTGTCCCAGAAAGAGTGATGTCAAGAATCAGGCGCATTCATCTAGAATTACGATTTGTCCTGCACTTGTTTTAAAATGATACCTCCCATAAGACTAATTATGTTATTCTTTTTCACACTTTCTCCTCAAAACAGTTTCCAAAGGCCCAATCCAGTGAAAAGAGCCCTCTGCAGCTGCTGCTTAGACTCCTTATGGGCTACCTGGACTTTACAGCTGTCTCCTCAACTTCTTATTCCAAAGAACAGCTCTCCCATCTCCAGCCGCCGTGAAATCAGCAACATCCTCCTCTCTAGCAGCAGTGTCTCCGATTCTACCCATACTTATGGCAAGTGGCCTCAAGAGAAGCTGATTAACTCCGCACAGGACTTGACTACACACAGAAATTGCCCTACTGTGCTGCAGTATGGAACAGGTAACACCCACTTGCCCCACAGCATAGGCTCCATTATCTGTATATATTGTTCCCATAAAGGTAGGGGAACAGGCCCCTTTATATCAGTATGAGGGATCATACTGGTATAACTCCATCAGTGAAAGAACTTCTCTCTTAACAGTTATGTTAGTTCAAAAACTGCGTACAAATCACTCCCATCATCCACCTATTGCAAATTCTGGATGTAACTAATCTCTTTTCTCCTTGTCTTAATGATTTGCAATTAACTCAAAGCAGTAAACATGCTGGGAAATCCAATGCACATATTTCTCAAATTTTTGGTCCAGGCTACAAACATTAGTGAACTCCAGGTTCAAAAAAAAAATTTTTTTTTTGAAGTAGCTGTACCAGGAATCTCTTTTGTCAGCATACAGGGTGGGCTCCTCTAAGGCTGCCAACAGAAGACAGTGTGGTGCTCCCTTTGGCCAATAGCCAGAATGCACAAGAACAGTTTAAAAAGAAAATTGTTACTGAGATAATTTGGGGCTTGACTGGGCCCCAGCTGTTTTATATCTCATCATCTACCCTGTCAGGGAAGAGAGGCTAAAATGATTAAAGAAAACACTCACAAACCTTTCTTTGATAAACCCATTTAATAATCACCATAATCTGGACAGAGCACTGAAGTAAAACTCTAAATACTCAACTGGAAAAATCCAGTACCCCCACCACCCCGCCCCGCAGCTCAGCCCCCGGCAGTAAGCTGCTTTTGCTAAAGAAAAATGCGAGAGAAAAAGATCTGAAACTAATTACTACATTTTAAAACACACGGTGCGTTTAAAATGATAAAGGACAAGAGGCAGCAGCAGTAAAATCTAGGGCGAAGCATCTGTCAACAGAAGTGACTGTCGGAAGGGATTTCCCGGCAAAACTTCTGCCAACAGATTGCGTCTACACATAAAAGCAGTTTGAAAGAGCAATCCACTCTGTCGACAGAGTAGCCAGACTGCCCAACCCTCTCTCGACAGAACAGCTGACTGGAAGCTCTGCAAACAGGGCTGCCCAGTGAATTGGAAGTCCTTTCTGTTGACAAAAGGACCCCAGAGCATCTACACAGCTGTTTTGTTGAGAGGAAACTGTCAAGAAAGGCATTATACCTGAATGGGGAGAGGTATAACGCTACTGGCAGATGTGCCAAGTTTTGCTGACAAACTGTTGACAAAGTGTGTTTTGCATGTGGACACTCCGTGGTTTTTCCTGGAAAAGCCTCTCATGTAGACGTAGCCTAGGAGATTAGAGCAAAGAAACTGGAACCAGGAAAGACCTGGATTCAAATCCAGTATCATTTGACCATTAACAAGCCAGCAGGCCTCCTCTGACTTAGCCAACCAAAAAGCAACCTGGGTGAAAAAAGGACTTCAATGAAAACGAGATGCTGAGCTTCAGTAAAGCTACCATGTCTTGTGTAAATGAATTACATGTAAAGTTTGATTAGAGACTTGCACAAACATTAACTAAAGAATTAGACAGTTGTAGCAGGCCTCAATTTAGAAGATGAAGGGTGGGTTGCATCTGCTGAAGGAAGGAAAAAAACAAAGGACTTAATGAATGAAGAAAGTAAGAAGCAAACATACTTGCTGTTGTATAGCACAAACAAAATGAAGCCTGAGGAAAACATATAGCAAATTTGTGCATATAATTTGCAGTTCAAGTTTAATTTCACCACATGGTTTATCTATGCAAGAATGTTCATGTCTTAGGGTTTTTAATACCATAATCTAGTTTCATCTAAGTAAAAACAAACAGATTCTTGGCACTTGCCAAGTAAACCAGCTTTCATTCCACATGACTGCTTTGAGCTTTTGCTCAGCTGTTCATCCACATCTTCCAGATTTCACTATGGTATTGAAGTCCCCTCTGAACATCGCCAAATGAAAAAAACTGTGTGTAAATATTAACGTACAGTGTTACACAAAAGGATTGTTTTGGAAAGGCAAGAGTAAAGCACCAAGGGTTTTACATGCGTAGAGCAAACTGTTCTTCAAACAAGTTATGACATTGAGGAGACAAGAACAATGTGTGTATTTAATATGTTTGAAGAGTCGCCATTTCCTAGTGATGTTTGAGTTATTTTGTTTTATGCCACAATTTCAACACAGGCCTTATAGCCAATTCCATTTATGAATTTAAAAGATGGAAGAGTCTGGAAATATTTCATAATAGGTGCTTCTTATATGTTCACCAATAATATTTGGAAGCATTGCATGGATTAACTGATGAAGGCAATCTAATCCACAATGTCTTCTAAAAACTTACTTGCACAACATGGGCTTATTATAAAAGAGATTGGACATGCAGATCAGACATGCAAGCAAGATAAAAGCTCATACTGGCTTGAAGAGTTGAGAACAATGAATCTGGAAAGCCAACACCAAGGCAGTTCTTAGTGCAATGGGATGACCTGTATCTCACCAGGGCACCCAGACTAACCTTATCCTGTTCCCAAAACAGAAACATTTCTGTACCAGGACAGCAGCTGCACATATGGTTAACTGTAAAAACTAAAAAACTGCCAGCCCCCTCCCCTCTTTCCTAGAGCCCCTCACACATAAGCACACTACTAATGTGGATGCCAGCATGTGGATATGGAATGGGTAGGCTTTGCTGCGTGGACACTCCACCTGGGCTAAAATGAGCCAGAGAATATGGCCACACAACCGGCTGCAGCAGCTGAGTCTCTGTGACTCCGAGTGTAGTAGGTGCTATCTGGGCCAACAAACAGGGTTCTCCCAACAGTGTAGTTAACCCACCACCTCCAGATTAATGGAAGAATTCCTCTGTCAAGCTAGAACTGGTAACACCTGGAGTTAGGGCAGCATAGGTATCTCTCTGGGGCACAGACTTCTCACACCCTTCAGGACACAGCTACGCGGATGTAAGTTCCCAGTGTGGTTCAGCCATGAATACTGATCATCTGATCTAATTCTGCAGTGAATACTCATCCACAATGACTGGCAACACAGCAGGATGAAAGGAACCTTGCCAGCCATGTCTTGAAAATGACTGAAGTCTGATAGAACAGGAGGACATAATCATTAATGGATGTCTCTCCACACTGCACAACACAGAACTATGGCCTCAGCATCGAATGTTCGGGGATATCTTGGGGCCAGTGCAGTAGCCAGCTCTGTGAAGGCCATGTGCCGTCACAGAAGGGATCTGCATAGTTGTGGAAAAGTAATTTTTGGAGTTTAGAAATGAGTATTGCTCTGCTTTCAGCCATGGCTTTTATCGTGAGCACCAACAAGTGGCATGCTACTTGCTCTTAGCAAATGAGATAAGAATACCCAGTTTAAGTGCAGTCACTCAACTGGCAGTATATTTTTAAAGGAGAATGAAAGGACAGATTTTAAACCTGGTAGGATGGGACATCATCAGCAAATGTATACATCTTGGAAGAAGTAGACTCCTGTAGGGAAAACCCATGACAGAGTTAGGAAATCGGTTCCTCTCCCAGCTCATCCACTAATTGATTTTGAAACTTTTGGTAAGTCACTTAACTTCCTTCTGCCTCAAATATCCACATCTTTGGAAACAGCAAATTATCCCCCACAGAAGCTGTGTGTGTAAAGTATATTGACACCCTTATGTGGAAAGTGTGATTAGTATAGAATATTAACTGAGAAATTTGCAGGCATTTTGCAAGCTGGGAATTATAGCCAACATTTTGGATTTCCCTTGCCTTCACTTTATATTCAGAAGATAAACTATCAGACATTGCACTGACATTGGTTCAATCTCTCTTTACCTTTCATTTACAGCAAGTGTTTATTTGTAGCTGTCAAAGAAGGAATTTCTAGTATAAAGATTAAGCAACAGCTTTATGCCTAGAAGAAAATTTATGCCTAGAAGAAAGTTTCTTACTTTTTTTGTCATAATTCTAATAAAGTCAAACGGCTTCTCCAATTGCAGCCATTATACTCAAGACAGCAGTCTGAAATCTCAAAACTTTTAGGAAGCACTGGCTGTCATGAATGAATAGTGAAATGTCTGTAATTAAACATGATTTGATCCATCTGACCTTTCTGAATCCACTACTGGAATTAGCTGTCTTGACCACAGCATTGTGTGTCTGGAATCCTGGTAGAACAGGAATGCTGGAGAGGTGTTGCAAATAATTTTCTACCTGGTAATAACGCTAGCTAAACATTCAATAACTTACACTCATTATGTAAATAGTATTTAGCTGTGCCAACATTTTCCTAGTTAATTGGTATTTACATACACACACTACAATAATCACCATCATGACTGGCACCCTGTTGGCAGTGTAAGACAGGCAAAATTTTGAATGGCTAAAGAGACTGGAACATCTCTTTTATTCCCTAAGAGTAACTGCTCCTGGACAGTTGAAACATCAGCTATACAGTTTGGGGAAGCTAGCATTGAAACTACCCATGCCATATTGCTTAATGCATACACAAAAGCCAAATGTTAAGAAAATTAAGATGGCAATGTCAAGCACTGCAAAGTCAGTACTGTCATTCCCTATGTGTTTTTAACTTGTACCAATGCCTGAGTCTTGGGCAACATCAGCCTAGAAAATGTGTGGTAGAGTCGGAAATCATGCTGCCTTTATCACAGAACATCATTCTTTTCTTACACCCTTCTGCCTCATTCACTAAACAGACAGCACTGAGTGAGACAGGCATCAACTATGCAAAAAGTAATGATCATGTGACACTGGACTATCACAATACATACACAAACTTGGTTTCACAGTGCGTGACTTTCCAGCTACAACATTCCCTTTGAACACAGGTTTGTTTCTGATTATTTTACTCATTTTTGTTTTTGTTTTTTTTTTTTTAAAAAAAAAAAAGCCCAAATACCAGAAAACAGAGGAAATTCTTTTATATGAAACCATTCTGAAACCCTTTCTGGGTTTTTTCACAAGCAGAGGTGAAACCCAGGACCTTTAAATCACAGTTTCAAAACAAAACCAAACCTGTTTACTTCAGCTAAAGGAGCATCTTAAAGCAGATGCAGGCTGTTAACCTCTGTCATGTTAACCTCAAGTGACTGGTCCATACAAAGTTTGCTAGACACCAGTAGAATGCTGGAAATCAAATTCCAGAATCCACTCCTGGCTCTCCAGAATGAGTCTAGCAGTTAACGAGAACACACCCAAGCATATAAATTCAGGCCAGCTGTTTTGAAAGCCAAGTGTGGCCGAGTGGATAAAGCTTGGATAGCTATAGTAACGGTCATATTCTATTATAAGCTCTGCTGAGAGTGACTGTGTGTGGCATCTCACTCATCCCATCTGTAAAATGGGAGGAATTAAAACTACCCCAGTTTCAAGACAGAGATCTAAGACTTCATTCACTATAGAGAGTACATGGAATGATACAATGATAAGTAGCTCTGAGACTACAGCCTGGCCTATGCTAGAAAATCTGGCAGCACAGCATCACTGGGGGGTGTGAAAAATCCACAGCCCTGGAATGGACTATTTAAGTCAACCTAAGTCCCCATGTACACAACATGGACAGAAGAATTCTTTCATCAACCTAGCTACTGCCTCCCACGGAGGAGGATTACCTCTGCCAACAGAAGAATCCCTCCTGTCAGCATAGGTAGTTCCTATATCAAAGTGCTGCTGCTGCAGCATTGTAGGTCAAGCCCTAAAATTCATCCTCTCGTCTAGACTCCTGGCCCAGCAGTCCTTCCCGTAAACAAAACCGGATGGCCGATGTTGCTGTTCCTCTCTAAAAAACAAACTCTGAGATAGGGGAGTGTCCCCCATGTGGATAGAATGCTCAGTGATGTTAGCAGCCAGCTGTGAATAAGCTCTACTGAACATTTGCAAATAGCGATTTTTCAGATGCTTGTAATGTGGAGATACCTGGGTGAATTTCTAAGCAAATAATAAAAGACACTTCTACCTCTGACAATAATTTCCCTGCTAAACTTCAAGTTCCTGCTCATAACACCTAGGCTATCTCTACGCTAGCCCAAATCTTCGAAATGGCCATTTCGAAGATTACTAATGAGCCACTGAAATGCATATTCAGCACCTCATTAGCATACTGCTGGCTGCAGCTCTTCGAAATTGCTGCTTTTCGCTGACATGTGGCTCACTCAGACAGTGCTCCTTTTCGAAAGGTCCCTGGCGACTTCGAAATCCCCTTATTCCTATCAGCAGATATAAGTAAGGGGATTTCGAAGTTGGCGGGGTGCTTTCGAAAAGGAGCCCTGTCTGGACGAGCAGCACAGCAGTGAAAAGCGGCAATTTCAAAGAGCTGTGGCCAGTGGCATGCTAATGAGGCGCTGAATATGCATTTCAGCACCTCATTAGTAATCTTCAAAATGGCCATTTGCATGGCCATTTCGAAGACTGGGCTAGTGTAGACATGGCCCTAAAGTGTTAAAGATCTTCAAAAGAAACATTTTTTAAAACACTGCCAAAACTATCTAATCTTTTTAACCTTATTCTCAGGAATATTTAAGATGTTTCTATGAAGCACTTAAAAACAAAAAAACTCTCCTGAGGCAGAGAACATATAAAGGAAAACTGCAGCCCAAACAGTTAAATATTGGCAATATAAAAAGCACTCAAAAAAAGAGGCTTATAATATAAAAAAGACTGGTTTTGATACCAACTTCATCTGTAATAAAGCACCATAAATATGGATGGCCCTGTACAGATACAGAAGTAAAACCCCCTTTCTGGAGACTTAATAAACTATGTTTTATTTTATTCTGTCACATTAGCATCTTGGACATCTGGCAAATTCACAAAAGCTCCCTTTGTTCAAAAAACTGCCTTACCAACACAGTTCGTATTAATTTGGGTTAGGAAAGTATTTTAAAGTGAAAGCTTATAGAACATGCTGACTGCACAACAGGTGGCTGTTTTCTCCAGTGTAATTTCACATACCCTTAGTCTTAATGATAACCATGTCATTCGCCACACATTCACACTTCTTGATTTCAAATCAGAGTCACTACACTGAAATTTAACTGAATATTTGAGATATATGTATGCTATTGATGTTAACAACAATATATAATCTCATTTACTCACAGCTCTTTTGTGAATGCTAAAAATCTAAAAGGCCATTTCCAGTAACAACCACTACAATCAATTGTTCACAGTATTTGGATTCCAGCCATTAATGTGCAAACATCTACATGGGTAAAGCACTGCAGTTACGACAGAGTGGGAAAAATGGGGCTCACTCACTCACTGGTTTGCATTTTGGGCACAAGGGGAAGATCTGGGTGAGGAATACCCTCTCCCTACAGCCTTCTCTTGGCTTTACTATGATGGTGGATATGTGAATGAGAAGGAATGCTTCAGTTGGCATGCAGAGAGGTTTGAATTCACACCAGCTAATAAATCCCAGAACTGAATTACATAAATTCTGAAAATAAACATCTGTGGAAAAAAAGGAGTTAACAGCAACCTAACGCTCCAAATACCGTTACTAAACACATGACTGTAAAGAGATGTAATGGAAGTCATTCAGATTGTAATCTCTTCACGTGGCTGATGCAGGAAGCAAGAGACTGTTCTTTAGTCCTTATACAAGAAACTCCATGAATTGCAAGAGCGTTTTTAATCACAACATGTAAAAGATATTAAAGGGAGGGGGGTGGGAACGTTAGGAGGCGGCTAGTTTTTGGCTGAAAGTTTTGGTGCTTTGCAAAGTTTGGGACATTCAATTTCCAATAGCAGACATATGGGAATTCTTTCCGCTTCATGAAGAATTTTACCACATGCTGCTGCAAGACAACATACAGATAAGCTGGCAAAGAGATTCACATACACCTGCTGAAAGTAGTGGGGAAAGACATGGCAGTATTATTTAACTAGAAGCTCCCCGGGGTGGGGGGGGCAGCACCAAATTTGGGCTACAGATTATACTATGCACAACGTATGTACATTCTGGAAAGCATATCACTTCCAAAGGGTCTAGGCTGAATATTAGGAAAACCTATTTCACCAGGAGAGTGGTGATGCACTGGAATGGGCTACCTCAGGAGGTGGTGGAATCTCCTTCCCTTGAGGTTTTTAAGTCCTGGCTTGACAAAGCCCTGGCTGGGATGATTCAGGCTGTGTCTATACTAAATCAAATTTAAAAGGACATTAAAACATCACTGTCTTCACTGTCAATGTCATTAGCGCAATTTAGTCTGCCTTGATATCGATAACAAAATGTTAATATTACAGGACATGTATAGCATCATCTTGCATTTAAAATGTCGAATAAAGGCTAGCATGGAAGTGCCATGTATTTTGAATTTATTAGCCTCCACCAGTGTCCCGTATGTATCCCACAAAGCTACTCGCTGAACCTGGCTCCCAACTCCTTGCTGCTAGTGGGAGCCAGGAAACTGACCAGGGCTGCTGTGCTGTCAGCTTCCCAGGTCTCCCAAGCTGCGGGGACCTAGGAAACCGACAGCTCTGCTGCACTTGGCTCCAGGCTCAGAATGCGGGGCTGAGGGAACTGTGGGATAGGTTCCCAAAACGCACTGCTGCAACAGTCGATGTCTGGTGAAGCCAGTGTGGAAGCAATATGTCGAATTTGTTTAGAGCGTGTGGGAAGTGAGGTTACTCAAAAATCAAATTTTAAAAAAACCGATTTTTAATAAATTCAGATTTATTTTGTAGTGTAGATGTAGTCTTAGCTGAGGTTGGTCCTGCTTTTAGCAGGGGGTTGGACTTGACCTCCTGAGGTCTCTTTCAACCCTTGATGCTATGAACATGAAATATAATCAGTTAAAAAAAGTTTTAAGTAATAAATCTTCTGCAAGTGTACGATTTTACAGTCACATTTTTTATTTCATACGTGTTTTGTTTCTGCCTTGTGTTCCTGTTTACAAATCCCATACAAACTTGCTGTAATGTGGAAGAGGTCCAGGTACTGTAAAACCGACAATATACAAAGTCAGTAAAATATAGTAAACAAATTGGACAGATGCAGTTCCTTCAATCTCTTTCAATTACAATCATGTTAGGTGCTACATGTAACAATACTGAATTTAAGACATGGCTTTTAAACTGATCCTCCTTTAAATTAGATTTTAAATTAAACATTCTTGTAATTCTGTTTTCTTCCAAGACAAGCCAAACAGACTCCTAAATGGAGCAGGAAGCCACTTAAAGTGGTGGATGTAGGCTCTGTGCCTGAGGCGGCCCAAGGGCCAGATCTGGTGACTTGGTGGGGCAGATCCAGCCTGCAGGCCATATCATAACAAAAGCTGTCAGTGCCTCCACACTGAGGAGTTACAAACTTCATGTTCAGTGGAAAACATGGAATTTTTTCATTTTAGTTCTCACAGTCTTCAAGAGGACTACCATTAAAATCAATTTAGAACTGAAGTGTAAAAAATGCAAGCGTATCAACATCATGAATTTTTCAATATTCACAATCCAAAGACAATCCAAATAATTAAGCAGATGTAGCCCTGGTGTTTTGTGAGAAATTAGGACTTAAAACTGGCACAGAGCAGAAGTGCTATTTTTGCAATGATCCAGCATTTAACACAGCAAGTCTTATACCAGGGCAATATTTAATCCCAGGGAACACAGAAGACAAGGCCTTTTTTTTTTTTCCTCCCAAAAAAAAGGTGTCTGGCTAGTACAGGACTTTGGTTTGAAAAGAATGCAGTTAATTTGAAGTTCAGTCAAGTTTTAAAAACAAGGTTATCAGGTTTTAGGCACTATACCTTGCCCCTAAATTTTTATCCATTAACTCAATGTGAGAATGCCACACATATCTTTAGTACCAAAACAAAAAAGCAGTCAAGTACCACTTTAAAGACTTACAAAATAATTTATTAGGTGAGCTTTCATGGGACAGACCCACTTCTTCAGACCATAGCCATACCAGAACAGACTCAATATTTAAGGCACAGAGAACCAAAAACAATAATCAAGGTGGACAAATCAGAAAAAAAAACTATCAAGGTGAGCAAATCAGAGAATAGAGGGGCAGAAGAGGGACGCGTCAAGAACTAGATTAAGCCAAGTATGCAAACGAGCCCCTATAGTGACCCAGAAAATTCCCATACCAGTTCAAACCATATGTTGATGTGTCGAATTAGTATATTATCCTCAAAACACCCCTGTGAAACTGGAATTATCTACTACTACCATTTTACAAACAGGAGCTGAGAGATTGTGACTTACTCAAGGTCATGTAGGAAGTCTGGAGCAGAACAAGAAATTTAACTGAAGGCATGTCAATCTTCCTGAGTCAGATTTTGCATGCCTGGGAAAGATGTGCAAAATTGATCTGTCTGAGGTTGGAAGTCAACCCTCTGTACTCCTCACTACTGCAAGGAAAACAAAAGAGCAGTCCTGTTGCACTTTAAAGACTAACAAATGATTTATTAGGTGATGAGCTTTCGTGGGACAGACTCACTTATTCAGCTCCCGGCAACCTTCCTTAGTGAGGACAGTCAGATATGTCAACTCCCTATGTCAATTCTAGTTACTCAATTGCCATAGCTAGAATTGCTTCTCTGAAATCAACTCCTTTTCCTAGTATAGACCAAGCCACAGTTCTAGTGTACCAACCCAGGGTGCAGGACCATCCGCCTTCTGTTGCTGTCAGTTGTTCCACTCTTTCACCCCATTCTCATAGGTTCAGAGGTTTTGCTTGGTTTTTGGTAATCTTTCTGATACAGTAAAAACCTGTTAAGTACAATTTCGACTTGCGCTTAGCTTGCATTAATGCGAAACCCTGGGGTTCTCAGGGGCTGGCAGAAGTGCAGCTCCTCCACCAGCTCCCTGCTTCAGCTCTTGACTCTCCCAGCTGGGGGAAGCTCCCTCCTTCAGCTCTTGACTCTCACAGATGGGGGAAGCCTGGGAGAAGCTGCTCTGCTGCAGCCGGCTGCCCATCCATCTCCCCAAGCTGGGGGACAGATAATTACACCACTGTGGCCTCTCCCCAGCTAGTGGAGCTGGGGGATGGACAGCTGTGCCGCCACGGCTTCTCCCTGGCTCCCTGCCACTGTGGGAGCCAGGAACCAGGCTCCCCCTGACTTGTGCAAAATTTGAGTTACACAAGGTTGCCCAGGAACGCAATCCTCCTGTAACTTGGGGGTCCTACTGTATTGATATTTCACCCTGAACAGAGGGAAAAGCTAACTGGCCATAAAGGAGGAAATTAAACTGACACAGAATGCTATTACATGCTCAAACAATGTGGAAAAAGGTTAACTGCTTTCCAATCTTTCAGTTAAAACATCTTTGGTGTTTTCTGTAAGTTGTTTAAAAAAATATCTATGTGACTTTCTTAACCATCAGTGCCCTTTCAGAAACCATCATTAAAAATTGGTTGAACTCTTCATGAAAGAAAAGATTTCGTTTCGTCTTCCAATTGCTCTTAGTTTGACCTACCTACTGCCTGTTACACTCTTAAGCTGATCTGCTTACTCACAGAAACAGAGAAGGTGCACAGAGAAGTCATACTTATAATACAAATATACTCTTTATTGGTAAACAAATGAGAATACATCACACCAAAAAATACAGAGCTGAGGAAACTACTCTTCAAGATAATACATGAGACAGCACTCAGATGGGGCAAACCAAAACTATTTTAGAAAAAAAAAGTACACCAAATTGTCATTTATTTCCAGAATAAAAATATTTCCACAAAAAGTTCTGAAGTTACACACACACACACACACACACACACACACACACACACACACACACACACACACACACACACACACACACACACACCTCTCTCTACATATACTGTCCTGCCAATAGCTACTATAAATAAAGACAGAAACCTCTCACAAGTCTGCTTTTGTGAATTTTTCAGCTTAATATTGCAGATGTGAATTCCTCATGCAAGCAGCTCAGCTTTTGTTTTCTAACCTAAACTGAATCCACAAGCCAAACCTTTCAAAGTTTGCTTACTGCCAGAGTTGGGGCCAATACACTGAACTTCCTTGGCTTTGAACAGATTCAGTGACCAGAGCATGTAAGCAGTGACCAGAAAAAGTTAATTACCAATTAGAGTTTGGCCAGTGGTCAGAAGAGCATTTGATGCAATCAAAAAGAAGCAATTTCACTGTTTAGGAAGTCCATAAACAAACATGTCTGAAAGAATTGGAATCTGACTCTCTCTTTCTAAACATTTTAAAAAGAACCAGGAGAACCAACTATGATCTTAGTGATTTATCCACAAAGGAACAAATACAACAAGCAAGGAACACTAGGGAAAAAAAGGTTCCAAATTAAAACAACACGTTTCAACTAAGCCATCACGACACCATGGGCTATTAAAGCCTGAGCCAAAACAACTAGACATCCAATTTGTGTCGATCAAGACACATTCCCCATCAAAACAGCTTTGGATATCAGCGTTTTAGAATTCATTAAAGCAGTCCTAATAGAATTAGACATTCTGGATGCCTGTGCGCATTGACCGAAGATCAAAAGCAGAATGCTGCGTACTGTTCAAATGTACCCGTCCCTATGGCTGTTTTAGGCACAATTTCATTGGAAACCAAGTTAGCAGCAACATCTGGGAAAACAAAATAACACTGCATTACCGATGAATGTGTATCAAGGTACATAATTCTCAAATAATCTACACAGGTTGAACCTTTGTAATCCGGAACTCTCTCGGCTGGCAAACTCTGTAATCCAGCATAACATTTGTTAGCCAGACCACAACTTATCATGGATGTGGCCAAGTTTCCTGCACTCCCATAAAGTTGTTTACCGCCACCAGTCCTGGCTCTCAGTGTTCTGTGCTATTATTTGGCTGTAATTTACCCGAAATGTCTTTTAAGAGCCCAGTAAGCAGTGGAAGTGTTGGTGATGTACTAGACAATACTGACTTCCTTTGGTCTGGCAAATTCTCTCGTTTGGCACCGGTCAGTTCCTGAGGGCATCAGACGAGAGAGGTTCAACCTGTATTACAGGTGGAGCAGACAGCACTGCCCATAAATTTGCCCAATGAGCCCTCATTTTCAATTACTTATAACTTCACCCAAACAAACCTTTTAGGCTGGTATTGTCCCTGCCAGGTATCTCCCCCCAAAAAAATCCAACTTGAAGCAAAGTTTCAGCTAAAAAAGGTCTTCTATTATGCACAATGAGCTTAGAGAAAAATGATAAAAATAATTCTTTAACAACCACCTTGTTAGGAAGCTCAGACTCCCCCATGGTTCTAGAGCAGGGGCTTGTAATTTGTCATAGGGTCACCCTGATGGCAGAAATGTGACTTTTGCTAGTCTCCTGAAAATTCATACATATTTGGCCAAATTATAACACTCTTAGAAGAAACAAACAAAAACAAAAAACCCACAAAACCCTCCATTTGCACATCCTGAGTAGAGATTTGTTGAAGTGTGGTAGATAAAAACTCCAAATAATCTGTCTGCACCAAGTATGCACTGATCCGTCACAGCTCTTGCAAGAGATCAGACTGCACAGGTACCATCCTCACAGAGAAAGTAATTCAGTATGCTCAATCCCACAGCTGTGGGACTTTCCCTCCCAGCAATGAGGGTCATTTTAGTGTTAGGAATCAGAATGGAAAGCAAGGGGATGATCTCGTACTTTGAATACTCCCCCTGATGGAGCACAGACAGTGTAGAGAGGAAGAAACAGATTAACTCTAATGTGGACAGGAGGGAGGAGCAGGAGCCAGGACAGGTGAAAAGTTAGCAGAAGGGCAGTGGGGACAGAACGGTTTCTAACCACTAGATCACATGCACCTCCAGAATCTGGAACTGAAGATGCTACCTCTCACCATTGGTTTGTTATGCAGCAAAGAGTTATAAAACTCACTGGCAAAGTACGCCTCCCTCGCTATCTAGTGGCTGATTCACACAGAAGCAAACAGCTACCAGTCAGCTCCATTTGTTCAAGCGCCAGATGCCCAGAGTGTGGATGTAAACATCTGGCAGAGAACCCAATGTGGAGATCAGTATGGTCCCACATGACGTAATTGAATTTCTTTCCACACAAGGAAAAGCTACGCTGAAAGATCATTAAAATTGCAAAGTCAGACACTTAGAAACGAGGAAATACCCAAATTCAGCCCTGTTGCACCTATGCACATTATAATACAGCATTTAATTACATGATCGCCCTCCATTGTGATCAAAACAAAAGCCTAGATAAAACATGCGTATGGTCTATTGAGTTCAAGGGAAATGTTCATTGCCTGGACAATTTGCACACTCTCTAACTTTACCTCAATATCAAATATTAGAAAAAGTAGGTGCACGTCTCCAAAAAGGCAATGGTTTACGATGTTGCTTTACGGGCCATTACTGTGTTATTTCCTACCTGAAGTATATGAAATAGGGTCAATATCACAGTAAAGTTCAGCACTCAACATGTTAAAACATAGCCGGAGTTAAGTGGCGTCCACTGTACATTTTTATCTCCTCTCAAAATTCTGGTCCTTTGCAATTAATTCTTGCTGCTGTCACTCCTTACATTACATTGCAGACAATCCAGCCAAATTATTTATTCCCAACTAATTCCTATTACCTTGACTTTATATTTCAATTGCTTTGTGTAAGGCCACTTTCTGCTGACAGTTATGGTACATTTGCCGCACCTCCCCACCGCTCCCCCCACCCATCAAAAATAATCACCTGCCAGTGACTGTAGTGCTGAAAACAACTGCCATTACAAATATCCACAGCAGTGATCTGGCACCATACTTGACTCCCAATATTTTTGCCTTCTGTCATAACAAACATCTGCATTTTTAAGGTAAAAGCAAGATTTCAAGCAACCCAACCAGACTGCGAACAGAAGTCTAGGCCTTCATCTGCACTATTGATCCTACTCGACACAAAAGCCCTCGGGAGTCTTGCCACTCCGAGAAGCTGCCTGGAAGTGGAGTTTATTTTCACATCGGTATCATTCACAAAGCCCAGGACACTATGTAAACAAACAAAGACAACCAAAAACAAGAAAACAAAAAAAAAAATTTTTGCACTTATTAAAAAAATATTTGACTTCTCACATGAAAGCCTATTCCAGAGCTTAAATATACTCGCAATTAGAAGGCTTTCCCTAACACAGAATGGTGGAACTGGATGGGATTTTGAGTGGCCTGACAGCAGAGGACTCTGTACTTAAGACAGGACTAAAATATCATCTAGCCCATCCCTGACAAGTGTGTGTTTAACCCTGCTCTTAAAAATCGCTAAAGATGGAGGTTCCACAACCTCTGCAGGCAATTTATTTCAGTGTTTAAGTAACCTGACAATTAGCACTACAAGATAAAATCAAATTTATTAATATAGATTTTGTAACTCTGAAATTTATAAATTCGATTTTGAAGATCCTCACCTTCCCATGTGCTCCTCACAAAGTCAACTTATTGCTGCCACACTTAATTGGCAAACCAACTGTTGCAGTAGTGCATTGTGGGAACCTATCCCACAGTTCCCTCATCCCCGTAACATTCTGGGTGTGCTTGCTGGTCTCTGACACCATCTTCCCACATTGCATTTTCCTCATTCGCCTCCTGTGTTAAGCAAACATCCTTTTTCACCGTTGGAAGGAAGGAAAATTAGGGCATCGTCAGAGACAGCAAAGAAGTTAACAGAAATCTTTCTTCTCTAAGTGAATTCTCAACTGGCCATCTACTGACTGTCCCCCTCTCGTGATTGTGTCTGATCCCTGAAAATAATACAGGCATCCTGAAAAGCTTGAAGAAAGAGATGACTGGAAAGTTTTTGAAAAGAAAGTGTTGCTGATGGGAAGGTCTTGGGCTTTCTGGTGCACTATAAGGCTTCTGACTGTCCCGCACTCCTGTGATTGCATCCGATCCCTGAAAATAACACTGGGACAGACTGTATTCTCAAAGTTAGAAAAAAAGAGGACAGAAAAGTCTAGGAAAAAAGATCTTTGTCTTTCCTCTTCACTACACAGACATTGACATGAAGACAGATACGAAATGTTCAGAAAAAGATTCTATAACAGGAATATCAAAGCAGCAGGTGTCTGCAATGGACAGCAAGCCCCTGAAAATATTTTTGCTGGGAGGGGTGGGGGGGCGCCGTGGTCTGCAGGTGCAGAGCCAGTTGAAATATTGAAGTAGTTCCCAGATACCTTAGCCAGTGGGGGAGACCTGCCCATGGCAGCAGCAAGCCCCCACAAATCTTTCCTGCCTTTGGAGCCCTAACCACATGCAAGCCAGGACATGGTGCTGCCTGGCAGCATGGTCAACACCGAATGGCAGGTACGTCCTTTTATTGGGTAGGGAGCTACCCACATGATGTGGCTGAGTGTGGGAAAGACCCTGACTGCATGGCCTCTGTGGGGGAATGAGTGGGGGTTCGCACACAAACGTAAACCACCGAGAAGAAATTTCTCAGCCTCTTATGCAAGCCTGACCCCCACCACACCCTTGTTGCCACGTGGTGTGACAGCGCAGCTGGCACCAGGCAGCACAGAAAAAAAAAAAACAAATGTAGAGACAGAACCACGTACTCCGTGCTGGGACTATTTGTAATGGGCAGATTTGCTCATAGCACTAATAGCAAAGAAAAAAACATTTCTCAGGCTCTCTTACAAACATGACCCCATAGCCATAGGCTTCTTGGTCCTGATTTGAAATTTGCTGTCTTCCTGTTACCTAATTCCAGCACACCCTGGAGAGCAGCGACCAGAGCGGAGCACTGAGGGGCATTGTGGGTTACATACTGGATACCTCTGGAGGCTCAGAAATTCGATTTTAAGACGTGGCGCTTCCACACTGGCCTTTAATCAAACTTTTGAATTCGAGCTTGACGCTCTCCCCATCAGGTAACTGAAATATTGTAATCCTGATATTAGTGCTCCCTAAAATGAGCCAATGGTATTTACAGGTGTAGTCAACCAGGCTCGGGTTCCCCAGAAACGAGGCTGCACCCAGAAGGTGAGTGCTATATTTGGTTTATTGAAAGCGCACGACACCCGCGACGGGAGCCCCGGAGACGCCGCAGTCACCAGTGGGGGAAAACCCGACGCGTCGGAGCTTCGCTCGGGGAGAGGCTCTGTAACAGGCCTCCTAACGCTAGCTGATAAAGCTGAACTCATTAACATAAGATTGCCTAAAATTGCCTATGCATTCCTTATCCCTATCTCTTGTGGCCTACTGCTAGCGTAGCCTTGAAGTCTTGGCAAGCATGCCTTGTTCTGCAGTAGTTCCCATGGCAGTTATTTTGCAGCTTTTCACCTTGCACAGACTGGTCTGTTTAGATTCTCCTGAGGATTCACACAGGGGTCGGACTGGACTCTCAACCATTACAATGTCTTCTCGCACCCTACCCAGGGAAGACAGTCACGTGGTGATATAGAGCTAACTGCCTTTAACTCAAATGTATATCATAGTGTAGATGCAGCCATAGACTAAGCCTGTTATTTCTTGTCCTATCAACTGTCAACATGGAGAACAATTGATCTCCATCCTCCTTCGAAAACCCCTAATCATATTTTAGGACTATCAGCTCTTCCCATGGAATTCTTTTTTCCAGACTAAACATACCTAGAGTATTGAATTTTTTTTAATCTTTCCTAAATCTTTCTCATTTTTGTTGCTTTCCTCTGGACTCTAATCTAGCCATATCTTTCCCTCAGTGTGGTGCCCAGAGCTGAACCCAGCACTACAGATGAGGCACCCCCCCATTGAGGAGTAGACATAGACAATAATCTTCCTGATTTTACATACAAATACTTCCATTAACACACATTGGCCTTTTTTATCAACTGCACCACACCATTGACTCATATTTAATTTATTCGCCACTACGATACCCAGACCCCTTTCAGCAGCGCGAGCAACTAGCTAATGATTACCCATGTTGTAGCTGTGCATCAGATTTTTCCTTCCAAAGTGTAGCACTTTGCACCTGTCTTTACTGAATTCCCATCTTGATTTCAGACCAGTTCTCTGACTTGTCAATGTAATTTTGAATTCTAATCTTGTCCTCCATAGTGCTTGCAACTTTGTCAGCCTGGTATCATCTGCAAATTTTATAAACATACTTTCCACTTCCTGATCCAATTCATCGATGAAAATAGTGACTAAAACTGGATCCAAGACACACCCTTGCAAAACCCCACCAGATAAACTGGGAAGGCACACCACCAAACCCATTGATAACAAACTAAGTGTGGTCTTTAAACAAGTTGCGTACCCAACTTACAGTAATTTCATTCTCATAAACAGACTAGAGAAATATCATGTGGGTGTGGCAGACCCCTACCTGGAAGCTTCAGGAACCTTCTAGAAGGACAGTATACTGGATCCCATTGGAGGTCCATGGAGTGGGCGGGCACAGCCCGCCCACGACTAAAAGGCTCCTCTTAAAGGGAGAGGGATCCCATTAAAAGACATGGCCCCAACAAAGTACGGGGGACAACTAAAGAGAAAACAGGGATGGGAGTGGAGGTCAAAGGTTTAAAACTAGGGAACCAGAAGGGGACACCGAGCAGAGAACCCCGGACAGCGCCCACTGCCCCTCGAAGGTGTCGAGAGAGCCAGTGGACACCGCCCAAAGGAACTCTGCCCGGATTCATGAGCGGAGTGGAAATAGGCCCCACAGTCGCAGGCCTCCCCCCGGCCAGCCTCCTCTCCCAGGTGTTGTAAATAGCCACCTTGGCCGTGGCCAGGAGGAGGTTGACAAGGAGGTCCCGCGACTTAGTGGGGCCACGGATGGGTGTGTTAGGATAAGGAGGTGCGGGGAAAAGTGCAGCCAGAATTTCAAGAGAAGATTCTGGAGGACCCGGAAGAGGGGCTGCAACCTGGCGCACTCAACGTAAATGTGCGCCAGGGTCTCCCTCGTGCCGCAAAAGAAGCGGGTGTTGGGGAGGGGGGTGAACCGCGCCAAGTACATGCCCGTGCTCACCACCCCACGGAGGATTCTCCAGCCAATGTCCCCGGCGGGCCGCGGGACCAAGGTAGAATAAAGGCCGGCCCACTGGGGCTCCCCACCCTCGGAAGGTGGTAGAAGGTCCTGCCACTTGTGGTCTGGGCGGGACGTGAGGGTGGGGAAATGGAGCGTATGGAGCACGAGCGTGTACAGGTGACACCTGGGCACAGTTCGAAAGGGGACCGGCTGCAAGGCGTGCAGCCGGCTGGGATGATGTGGGGGAGGGGGGCAGGGAGGCTCACAGAGCCAGGGGCCCACAGAGAGGTCCGGAAGACCAGGAGTAAGAGGGGGGCAGGGTGCACCCTCTCGCAGGACCCGGCGTAGGTAGACATGAGCAGCAGGTGGCAAGGCAGCCTTCACCTCCTCGAGTACATGCCAGAGAGAATGCAGGGTGGAGAGCCCCATGCGCCGGGCAAGCGCCAGGGCCTCCATCCAGTCTCCCCAGTCCAGGAGGTCTCCGACCCTGGTGATTCCACTGAGGACCAGCCTCCGGCACACTGCGGGGGACTCCGCCGCCTGCACACGGAGGTAGGGGTTGTGTAGCAGGGGCTCCGCGAGGAGGTCTTCCCCCATGGTAGCCCCTAAGGACCTGGAGACTGCAAGCAGCCGCCAGGTGTGGAGGAGGTCCTGGTGGAAGGCCGGCAGCTCCAAGAGGTCTCGCGGATGGCCTCTCAAAGGTAAATAAAGGAGCTGCCGGTCGTATCGGAGCCCTCAGAAGCGACGGAGGAAAGCGTGCACCAGCGTGTTCCACGCCGGACTATCTGCACTGTTGCTGTTGAGGAGTCCCTGCAGGGCCCGGAGGTGCAAGACATGGACCTGAATGCGGAAGCAGGTCAGGCCCTGTCCTCCCTTTTCCGGGGGGAGATGGAGAACCCCTGCAGGGACCCAGTGCAGTCCTGGCCAGAAAAACTTCAGAACTACCTTCTGGAGGTTGGCCAGGAAGCCCGGGGGTGGGACAAGGGTGTTGAGACGGTGCCAGAGCATGGACAGGACTAGTTGGTTAAGCACCAGTGCTCTCCCTCGTAGGGAGAGACACTGGAGCAGCCCCGTCCACCTCCGCAACCGCTCAGCCACCTTGCCCTCTAAACCCTGCCAGTTTTCTGGCGGAGAGGGATGTGTGGCGGATAGAAAGACACCCAGATAGGACAGCGGACCCGCGCTCCACCGGATGGCCTGGAGCACGGGTGGGAGGTGGCTCGTCTGCCACCCAGCCCCAACCACCAGGCCAGAGCTCTTGACCCAGTTGACCCGGGCAGAGGAGGCGGCCGAGTAGATGGCTTGGCAGGCCTCCAACTGCACCAGGTCCCCCGGGTCCTGGACCACGAGGAGTACGTCATCGGCGTACGCCAACAGGACCAGCTGCAGCTCTGGCTCACAGAGCACCAACCCCGTCAACCTTCGCTGAAGGAGACAGAGGAAGGGCTCGATGGCCAGAGCGTAGAGCTGACCCGACAGCGGGCAGCCCCGATGCACCCCCTCGCCCGAAGCTGACTGGAGTGGTCAGGGTCCAGTTGAGCTTGACCAGACACTCTGAGGCAGCATACAGCACCTGGAGAAACCCGATGAAACGGGGTCCGAAGGCCCGCAGAGTGCCCAGGAGATACCCGTGGTCCACCCTGTTGAACACCTTCTCCTGGTCCAAGGACAGGAGGGTGAATGACAGACCATCCCTACACCCGAGCTCCAAGAGATCCTGGACCAAATAGAGGTTATCGAAGATGGTACAGCCTGGGACGGTGTAGGTCTGGTCGGGGTGGACCATGTCCTGCAACACGGACCCCAAGCGACAGGAGATGGCTTTGGCGATCATCTTGTGGTCTGTGCCGAGGAGCGAGATGGGACGTCAGTTCCGAAGGTTGCGGGGGTCCCCCTTTTTGGGCACCAGGGTGAGGACGGCCCGCCTGCACAACAGGGGGAGGATCGCACTCTGCAAGGACTTGGCCCAGACGCTGAGCAGATCTGGGCCGAGGACGTCCCAAAACACGCGGTTGAACTCCACAGTCAGCCCGTCCATGCCCGGGGATTTATTGGTGGGCATGAGACGGAGGGCTTCCGAGAGCTCGGCCAGAGTGAGAGGAAGCTCCAGCCGGTCCTGGTCGCCCGTGCTGACCGAAGGGAGTTGGTCCCAAAGCACTCTGCAGGCGTTGGCGTTGGTCAGATCCAGGGAGAAAAGGGCGGCGTAGAAGGCGCGAGCCCTCTCACGCATCTCCGCCGGATCCGTAAGAGGGGTGCCGTCCTCCACGAGGAGGCAGAGGATATGTTTCTTGGCACCCCTCTTTTTCTCCAGGGCGTAGAAGAAGCGGGAGCTGTGGTCCATCTCCCGAAGGAGCCGGATCCGCAACCTCACAAAGGCCCCCTGCGCCCGAAGGGCGTCAAGGGCCCTGAGCTCGTCCCGCTTCTCCCAGTACGTGCCGCAGAGGGGTGGATCCCCAGGGCTGGTGGCCAGGCGCCTCTCCAGCTCAAGAACCTCCCGCTCCGACTGTCCTATCAACGTATCCCGCAGCCAGCGGGCCCCCCAGGTATAGTCGTGGCAGAAGAGCCGTGTGCGCACCTTTCCCAGATCCCACCACCGCCGCGCCGAGGGAAAGGCGTGCCGTTGCCCACGCCAGGCCAGCCAGAACTCCCGGAAGGACGCCACGAAGCCCACATCCTCCAGCAGGCTGTTGTTAAAATGCCAATAGCCTGACCCCCGCTTCCCCGGAGAGAGGGAAGCCTTCACAGCCACCAGGTGGTGGTCCGAGAAGGGGGCTGGCCGCACGCTGGAGGAGTGGGCCCGAGAGAGATGGTGTCGGGAAATGCAGACGCGGTCCAACCAGGAGTGTACGGATTTATGGCCCACCACTCGGACGTAGGTGAAGACAGTGTCTTCGTCCGGCTGGTGGCTGCGCCAGACGTCCACCAGGGAGCGATGATTGATGAACTCCCTGAGGACGTCTGCAGCGGCCTGGCACTGCTCAGTCCCCTTACTGTCCCGCTCCTCGAGGGTGCAGTTAAAATCTCTGCCGAGGACCAGGCACTTGCGAGGATCGATGGAGTCGAGGAAGGCTGCCGCCAGCTGGAAGAAGGATGTTCTCTCCGGGCTGGATGTCGGGGCGTAAACATTGACAAGGTGGAGGGGCAGCCCCTCCACCCGCACCTGGAGATACAGCAGGCGGCCTGGCATGACCTCGACGCTCCCCAGCACCTCGGACTGCAGGTCTGAGGAGAACAGGGTCACGATCCCGGCCCGATGGGCCGAGAAGTGACTAAGGTGGACCCCGCCTCCCCACTCCAGCTGGCCCCAGTGGCTGGAGTAGTATGGGTCTCCTGCAAGAAGGTGACCGAGTACCCCCCCGCAGAGGAAGGAGAGCACTCAGCACCTGCGGAGACCCGACTCAAAGCCCCTGGCATTTAATGTGGCAAGGATGAGCGGCGCCATCTGGAGGGCTGGGTAGGATCCTCGCCGGAGGGAGTGCCGACGGCCCCCGTGGAGCCACGCAGCAAGCTGTGACCGACGCCGTAAGTAATGAAGGCATCGCGGTAGCTACGGGCCCGCTGGTAGGCCACAGCGTCCCTCCTCCCGGTCCCCTTGCCTTCTTTTAGAAGGGCCCTCACGGACTCTAGGATGGCGTGGAAGTCACCCCAGCGCTGGAGGGCGAGAGCGACCTTGTTCTTGGACCCGCGAACGTCATCCAAGAACTGGTGTATCTCACCCACCAGCGTATGGGGTGCTGGGATTTCGGGGGGCCAGGGACCCGGCAGCCCCATTTTCTTATGGGCCCCGCAGCCAGAAAAAAGGTTGAAGTGGGGAGTGGGGTCTAGGTTCGGGAGGGATGGGGGTGGCAGAGGGAGAGCAGCCCCGGAGATGCTGGGAGAGGGCGGTGCAGCAGAGGCCTCCTGGGCGATCACAGCCTCGGGGGCGGAAATGGGTGGACAAGTGTTGAGGGGAGGGGTGAGGGGGTGGAGGGGAGCAGGGGGAGGAGGGAGGGGCGGAAGAGGGGGAAGGGGAGGGCCTGGAGGGGGGAGGGTCGCATGTTTTAGGATGGGACGTTGATTGGAGAGGGGAGGGGGGGGGGGCCAGGGTGGGAATAGGGGCTGGGATGGGGGCGGAGTGGGGGGGAACTTCCACGGGCAGTGGAGGGGAAGTTGGGGTTAGGGGCAAGGTGCCCACGCACTCTGCGGCAGGCACCGACAGGTTGGCAGGAATGGTGGTAGGTCTTCGGGTCTGAGAGGGGAGGGAGGGCATAGTGGGAGCACCAGTTCTCCCGGGATGTCTGGGGGCTGGCCAACCCCCGCCGGGAGGTCTTCCCCGATTGAGGAGGGGGCCGCACTCTGTGACGTCCCAGAGCAGGGAAGAGTGGCAGTTGAAGGGGCACTAATGGACGGGGAAAGGGGCAGCGAGGGGGGTGGGGAGTAGAGGGATGGCCCACAGGCCTCCAATAGAAGGCCATCCGCGTCCAGGGCCGCCGGGGTGAGACCCAGGGCCTCGACCTCCTGTGAGAGGAGGGCGAGGCCAAGGCTTACCTCCTCCAGACGCTCCGCAGGGGCAAGCTGGGCAGCAGCCGGAGGGGTGTCGGAGGAGGGCGAGGGGGCAACGGAGGTGGTCTGTATTTTTTGGGGCTCCAGCTCCGGGGCATAAAGGGTGGCATCCTTTGTGGCCGCCGCGGTGACCCCAGCCACCCCCAGCAGGTGGTCAGTGGCCGGGAATTCGACAGGTGGATTGGGGCTGGTGGCTCTTTTGGGTGCCTTGCGAGGCACGCCTACCCCGTCCTCCGACGGGGTGGGGTGCCGGTTGCGCGCACCCCTTTTTTTCCTTTTTCCCACTACCAGCACCCAGTCCTCCGAGGAGGGGGGCTGGGCGGCAGAGCAGGAAGGGCCAGGGGGCTGAGGCAGCAAGGAGGGAGGGAGGGAGGAAGGAAAGGAGGGGCCGGGACGGCAGGGGGAAGGGACGGCCCGCCCTGGGGTGGGCCCTGCCCAGGTCCTGCCGCCAGCCCTGCCTCCCTCTCCTCCGTGGACCCGGCTCTTGTGGCCGTTCGGGCGCCGGCGCCCGCTTCCTCTTGCCCGGCACCACTGGTTCGGGCGCCCTCCGATGCCCGAGCAGCGATGGATCCGTCCAGGATGAGAGGAGGAGGGGTGGTCCCAAGGCCTGTCGCAGTCGGGGTGCCACCGGTCTCGTGGCTGGCGCTCCCCGGGTCGGAGGAGGTCCCAGGCTCCTCTTCATGCCGGGCCAGTGGGCAATCCCTCCGGACGTGCCCCGCCGCCCGGCACACAAAGCACCAGGCCTCCCCCAGGGTGTAAAAGACCCGGTACTGGGCCCCTTGGTAGGGCACCAGTATAGCCCCCTCCTGGGCTACCCTGCCCTGTGCTGCCGCTGGCGACAGCTGTACTCGAGCCTGCCGGCGGAAGGAAAGCACATGCCGGAGGGCAGGGTCCTTGCAGCCCAGGGGGAGGGGGCTCAGGACCGACAGAGGCCGGCCCAGGGCAGTGAGGAAAGGTAGAAGGGCGGAGTTGGGGAGGAAGGGCGGGACGGAGGAGAACACCACCCGCACGCCCAGGTCTTCCAGCGGCTCCAGGGGCACATGCACACCCCCTACCGCCAAGCCCGTCTCCACCGCCTCCTGAGCAGCGGCCTCCGAAACCAGGAAGAAGACAATCTTCCCAAACATCCGAGAGGCCGCCACAACGGCCGCGGGCCCCACCACCCGTGCCAACGCCCGCACGTAGGTTTCCACATGGGGCGAGGCAGCCACCAGGAGGCAGCGGACTCCGTGCCTCCTGGTGAGTGCGGGGAAGGGGCCGCAACCATCGGGGGTGGCAGTCCTAGCGGAGGCGGAGGGAGCAGGGTGTGAGGTGGCAGCTGCCGCCTGGGTGTACAACCTGGGGGTTGAAGAATCCGAGTCCCCTGGAGTGGTGGTGGGAACAGGGGGGCAGGGAGAAGGGGAAGCTGCACCAGATGTTGCAGCAGCTGGGGCAAGAGCCCCTGCCACGGGGGGTTTGGCCTTCTGGGCGGGGCTCTTGCCTTTCTTTTTCTCCTGGCACTTCCTACCCTTTTGGGGGGTTGGGTTCGGGGCAGGGTCACTGGAGGACGCCGCGGCGGGGGTGGTAGGAGCCCCAGAGCCTACACCCACGCCCTTGGCCGAAGAGATGGCAAGGACACCAGCAGCCCTGGACGAGGAGGCCGCCATTTCAGGGGTCAAAGGGGTGCCAGTGGAGGAAAGAGGGAGGGGGGCATCACCAGATGGCTCCCTGGTGATTGTGGAGGCCATGGTGAGGGGTGTGAGGGTGAGGGAATTTATTGGGATGGGGCACTTTAAGAAAGAACAGGGGAGGGGAGGAAAAGAGGAGAAGGGAAGGAGGAAGTGGCTGCCCTTCCCCCACCAGCCAAGCTGAGGACCTGGTCAGTGGGGGGGGGGGGGGGAGGGGGGAGGGCAGGAGAGGGGAGGGAGGAGAGGAAAGTACAAGAAGGCCACAACTCCCAGCACAAGATGGTAAATGGCTCCTGCTACTGCACTGGGATTTGTGTGTGGGGGGGTGCAATATACGTAAGTGTGGGTAGGTGAGCGAGTGGAAGGAGAGGGGCTCAGGCACCTAACAGAAAGAAAAAAAAGGGGGGGGCGTGGGCACAAAAGGGGGGGCAAAAGGAAGGGGGGGTTGAACCAGCTAAGCGGGGGGGTCAGAGGGAGGAGTGTGCCCACAGGTGCCTGAGGGTGGGCCACACAACAGCTGCTGCTGCAGGGCCCCACAAGAGCGGGGCGGGGAAGGAGGAAGGGGCAGATGGTTTGGGTGGGGCCCAGATGGGGAGGGCCCCGGAGGTAGCTGGGTGTGTGGGTGGGGGAGGTGGGGAAGGAGGCAGTGGCTGCAGGGGTGGGGCAGGGACCACACCCTTACACCCCACCCCCAACTATGCGGCCACCCCGTGGAGCCTCGTGGCGAGGGGCCCCACCCAAACTCACCCCTCCCCCAAGCCACTCCCCAGCAAGCTGTGGAGGGAAAGCCCAGCCACCGCCCAAGAAAGCCCCTTACCTCCCTGAAGCAGTGAGGATGCAGCAGCCAGCGGATGGAAAATGTAGGCCCAAATGGAAGGCCAGAAAAGTGCCCCCCAGGGGATGGAAAAAAGGGGGGGAGGATACCCCCTTCCCTGCCAAGAGGCAGGGCAGCAAGAGTCCCCCTACACACCACCCACCCAGCAGTTCCAGAGGGAAACTAACTGGGAAGGGTGAAGTGGGGGAAGGAAGAGGCAACCTGCCCAAGGCAGGGAAGAAGAGAAGCTGGCCCAAAAAGAAAAGGGGGCCAAGAGACAGCCCCAGAGGGGGCTAGAGCAGCCAAAGGCTGCCTGTCCCCCAATACCTCACCTCCCAACCGCAGGGCTCCCCAGGTGGGATCCCTGCAGCAGCCCTGCAGCCTGGAGGACAGAGCGTTCCCTGACTAGGCCCAAGCCCTCATTGGTCAGCTGGGCCCTGCACTCCCTTTAAAAGGCTCCCCATCTAGTAGCGAGGGGGGGGGAAGGTTTTGGAAGGCGCACCAGAGGAGCTGAGCAAGAGCAGAGCAGAGCAGAGCAGAGCAGAGCAGAGCAGAGCGAGCGAGCAGGTACCACAGGGAAGTGGTGGGTGAAGTGGCCCAGGGTGAGGTTCCTACTTTGGGTCAGGGTGAAGGCCCTGCCAGTTGCCTCTTGCACTCGTAGGGACCCTGAGCCGGAGTCCAGGGTAGAGGGCGCGTCTGGACTCCCCCCAGCCTTCCACAGAGGGATTACTCCACTGGAGCAGGCGCAGGCCTGCAAGGGGACTGGCTTTATTCTCCCCATTCTGGACTTGCCTATGATGAGGATGGCTCACTAAGCGGAGACTTCTGCCTTTGGAAAGGCCTGGGCAGATAAGGGGCCTCCGTGAGTCTCTGAGGCAACAGAGAACCGCCAGGAAGCACAGGGACCCACAGGAGCTGACAAGGGACTTTGTCACAGGGACTGACAAAAGTCTTTCTAATATTAAGACATAACACATCCACTGCTTCTCTCATATCCACTACGCCAGTAACCCTGTCAAAGAATGAAATTATGTTAGTTTGGCATGATTTGTTCTTCACAAATCCATGCTGGCCATTCCTTATAACCTTATTATTGTTTAGGTTCTTACAAATGGATTGTTTAAACATTTGTGCCAGGGAGCCTGATGATCCTGCTGCAATAACACAATGCAAGGCTCTTTAGTAACTGGTAATGAGACAAAGTTGTGGGGTGCCCTGAGAATTTCAACTCAATTTCCTTGCTTTCATGCCCTAGTATTGACTTCTGCACCTTACTGACTATAGGTTGGACCTGTCTCATCCAGCACCCTTAAGACCTGACCAGTGCTAGATGAGAGAATTTGCCAAACTATGAGAGGTCCATATTGTCTAGCACATTACCAACACCTCCACTACTTTCACTGCTAACTGGGCTCTTGGAAGACATTTGGGGGTAAATAACAACTAAATAACTGAAATTCAGTACTGGTGGCTATAAACAAATTTCAAGGGACCATTGGAAAGTTGGTCACACCCACGATAAGTGGACACACAGCTAACTAAAATCATACCAGATTATGCTGTTGCCGGACGAGAGAGTTCCATGTGTACAAATCTCTACTAGACTAAAATAGTCTCAGAAGCCTCCACTCGTCTTGGAAACAGCAATAAACTCCAGTCCTTTATGTTGTCAGTTCATAATGTGTTACGGACACCCGACATGTAGCTTACAAAAGTTGCACTGAAGTTTTGCAGTTATCAAAAGATGGACTGGACTCCACGCTAGAGTCTGAATGACCACATTTTGAAGTGTATCCTTAAAAAGTTAGCATTAAAAAGAGGCTTTGGTTGACAAAGCTAACAAGTCTTTGAAGGCATGGCAAAGTTTCCTATGAAAGAACTCTGTGTCTTATGAATCATAGAACAATAGAGCTGGAAGAGACCTTAAAAAAAAGCCATCAAGTCCAGCCCCCTGCTATAAGCAGGACCAAACCCATCAGATCAGCCCAGCCAGGGCTTTGTCGAGGCGAGACTTAAACACCTCCAGGAAGGAGACTCCACTATTTCTCTGGGTAGACCATTCCAATGCTTCACCACCCTCCTAGTGAAAAAGTTTTTCCTAATGTTCAACCTGGACCTTCCCAACTGCAACTTGAGACCATTGTTCCGTGTTCTGCCATCCGTGACCACTGTGACCAGCCTCTCTCCAGCCTCTTTGCAACCTCCCTTCAGTAAGTTGAAGGCTGCTACCAAGTCCCTCCTCAGTCTTCTCTGCTGCAGACTAAACAGTCCCAATTTCCTCTACCTTTCTTCGTAAGTCATATGCTCCAGCCCCCTAATTATTCTGGTTGCCCTCCGCTGGACCCTCTCCAGCGTATCCACATCCTTCCTATAATTGGGGGCCCAGAACTGGACACGGTACTCCAGATGTGGCCTCACCAAAGCCAAATAAAGAGGAACAATCACTTCTCTGGATCTACTGGCAATGCTCCTCTTGATGCAACCTAATATGCCATTATACTTCTTGGCTACAACAGCACACTGTTGACTCACGTCCAGCTTCTCGTCCACTACAACTCCCAGGTCCTTTTCTGCAGAACTACTACGGAGCCAGTCGGACCCCAGCCTATAACCATGCTTCGGATTCTTCTGGCCCAAGTGCAGGACTCTGCATTCGTCCTTATTGAACCTCATCAGATTTCTTGCCGACCAGTCTTCCAATTTGTCTAAGTCCCTCTGGACCCTATCCCTATCCTCCAGCATATCTACCTCTCCCCTTAGCTTAGTGTCATCTGCAAACTTGCTGAGGGTGCAATCTAGCCCCTCATCCAGGTCGTTGATAAATATGTTGAACAGAACAGGACCCAAAACCAAACCTTGGAGGCACTCCACTAGAAACCAACCATCATCCCGACATCGAGCCCTTGATCACTACCCACTGGGCCCGACCCTCTAGCCAGCTTTCTATCCATCTTACCATCCATTTATCCAATCCACATTCCTTTAACTTGCTGACAAGAATATTGTGGGAGACGGTATCAAAAGCTTTGCTAAAGTCAAGATAAATCACATCCATTGATTTTCCCCTATCCACAGAGCCAGAAACTAATCAGATTGGTCAGGCATTACTTGCCCTTCATGAATCCATGCTGACTATTCCTGATGACTCTCCCCTCCTCCAAGTACCTCAAAATGACTTACTTGAGGAGCCCCTCCATGATTTTTCCAGGGACTGATGTAAGACTGACTGGCCTATAGTTCCCTGGATCATCCTTCTTCCCTTTTTTAAAGATGGGCACTACATTTGCCTTTTTCCAATCATCCAGGATCTCTCCTGATCTCCACGACTTTTCAGAGATAACAGCCCAGGGCTCATCAACAACATATGCCAACTCCCTCAGAACCCTAGGATGAATTAGGTCCAGGCCCATGGATTTATGTATGTTTAGCTTGTTTAGATAGCTCCTAACCTGTTCTTTCCCCACTGAAGGCTGTCCACCTTCATCCCACAATGCATCACTTATCGCATTAGTCTGGGAGCTGTCCTTGTCCGTGAAGACAGAGGCAAAGAAAGTGTTAAGTACTTCAGCTTTCCCTACATCATCTATCACTGGGTTACCTCCCTCATCCAGTAGGGGCCCCACGACCTCTCTGATCATCTTCTTCTTGTTAACATGCCTGTAGAAACTTCTCGTTATCCTTCACATTCCTCGTGAGTAGCAATTCCAGTTGTGCTTTCGCCTTCCTGATAACTGCCCTACATTCTCGAGCTATACCTTTATATGCCTCCCTTGACATCTGTCCAAGTTTCCACTTTTTGTAAGCTCCCTTTTTGTGCCTAAGTTTTGCAAGGATTTCCCCATTAAGCCAGTCTGGTCTCCTACCATATTTACTTCTCTTGCTGTGCATCGGGATGGTTTCTTTCTGCGCCTTTAATATGGCTTCCTTAAAATACTGCCAGTTTTCCTGGACTCCTTTTCCCTTCATGGTAGCATCCCAGGGGATTCTGCCCATGAGGTTCCTGAAGGAGTCAAAGTCTGCTTTTCTGAAGTCCAAGGTATGTAATTTGCTGCTCTCTTTCCTTCCTTTGGTCAGGATCCTGAAGTCTACCATCTCATGATCACTGCTTCCCAGGCTGTCACCCACCTCTACCTTCCCTACTAGTTCCTCCCTGTTTGTAAGCAGCAGGTCGAGCCGTGCACAACCTCTGGTCGGGTCCTTCAGCAATTGTACCAAGAAGTGATCCCCAACATTTTCCAGAAATTTCCTGGACTGCTTGTGTACCGCTGTATAGGTCTCCCAACAGATGTCAGGGTAATTGAAGTCCCCACGATAGTGGGAGCCCACAATCCAGAAACTTCTCAGTTGTCCGAAAAAAGCCTCATATACCTCATCATCCTGATTTGGCGGCCTGTAGCAGACACCAACCACCACATCTCCAGTGCTGCCTACACCACTAAGCTTGACCCATACATTCTCAACAGGCTTTTCTCCCTCTATGTACTGGTGTTCCAAGCAATCATAGTGCTCTCTTACATACAGTGCAACTCCTCCTCCTTTTCTCCCTTGCCTGTTCTTCCTGAACAATTTATACCCTTTCATGACAGCACTCCAGTCATGCGAGTCATCCCACCAAGTCTCCGTTATCCCAATCAAGTCATAGTTTTTGGACTGGGCCAGGGCTTCTAATACCTCCTGCTTGTTACCCAGGCTTCTGGCATTGGTGTACAAACACCTTAGATAACCAGCCGATCTCCCCGCCCTCACTACTCGAACCAGGGGTCCACTTTTGTTGTACATTCCTCTTTGCATTTCTTCCTGGCCTCCAAGTTCCTTTCTACCCACAGGGTTTCAGTCACCTTCCCCCAGCGAATCTAGTTTAAAGCTCTCCTCACTAAGTCTGCAAGCCTACTTGCGAAAATGCTCCTTCCTCTCTTGGTTAGGTGGACCCCATCTCTTCCCAATAATCCTTGTGCCCGGAACAGCATCCCATGATCGAAGAATCCAAACCCCTCTCTCCGACACCACCTGCGTAACCACACATTTACTTCCTCAATTTGACGGTCCCTACCTAGCCCTTTCCCTTCGACAGGAAGGATAGACGAGAACACCACTTGTGCTCCAAATTCTTTGACCCTTCTTCCCAGTGCCACATAATCTGCAGTAACTCGCTCAAGGTCATTCTTGGCCGTATCGTTAGTTCCCACATGCAGAAGTAGGAAGGGGTAGTATTCCAAAGGCTTGAGCAGTTTTGTAAGGCTCTCAGTCACATTCTGAATTCAAGCTCTCGGTAAACAGCACACATCACGAGATTGCAGGTCCGGTCAGCAGATGGATGGTTCGGTCCCTCTTAGGAGGTAGTCCCCTACCACTACCACCCATCTTTTCCTTATGGAGGTTGTGGTCATTGAACCCCCACCCCTAGGACTACACATCCCATGTTCTACAGTAGAAGCAGTGCCCTTGCGATTTTTTCCCTGGGAGGCTCCTTCCAAAGCATTCATCACCGCAGAACCAGTGGAGAGAGCCTGAA
Source organism: Carettochelys insculpta (assembly GCF_033958435.1). Lineage (NCBI taxonomy): Eukaryota > Metazoa > Chordata > Testudines > Carettochelyidae > Carettochelys > Carettochelys insculpta. Next base: position 59,525,956 of record NC_134139.1, read on the forward strand.
AGCGATAACTTATCTCTATATTGATGGGGCACTCGTACTGGGCTTCTTTTTCTTCTAGAAGTTACATGCTGCCAGTTCTCCGCTTCATCTCTTAGCGCCCTCCCCGGTTCTTCTGCCTGCTGTGCTTGCAAGATTAAACGCTCCCTTCTGTCAAGGAAATCTTCATCCTCCCTGATTGAGCGTAGGGTCAACATTTGAGCCTCCAGTCCTCTAATTTTTTCTTCTGAAATGGAGACCAGCTTGCACTTAGTGCAGACAAAATCCCTTCTTTCCTCAGGGAGGAAGACAAACATGGTGCATCCCGAGCAGGTAGCAGCAGCAGACCTGTCACTATCCATGCCTGCCATCCTAGAACAGGGATTTAGAAGAAAGGCAAGGGTCCCTGGCCCCTTCCAAACTCCCTGTTTACAAGCTCATCGGTTCGCTTGGACACTGCTTTATAAAGCCCTGAACTGCCTCAAAGTCCCTCCCCTTACTGAGGCTCAGCCATTCAGATAACAAGCTTACTTAGAAGCCAACAGTTTCCAACTGCCAGTCCCAGTCCACCCTCCGTTGCGGGGGGGGACCCAAACCACACACCACAGAGCAGAAAAACGCCACAGCCACAGCCAGAAGGCCGTTTACCTCCATTTATCCCATCACCATTTACCTCCAGAACGTCACTTCTAATCCAGGCCAGGTGCCTAATAAAAAAGTGAACTGCGGTCTTCTGGGAAACAAATTTGTCGTCTCTGAGCACCTATGGGTAGTCTTCTGACAGACACCTGTCCACTTGCAGGGTTCCCTCTAAGCTGCGTGGCCACGTAGCTGCATAATAAGTCCTATGCAGGGGCTCAGGGCTGCCACACATGGAGTTGTCATAGTTGGGGGTGAGGATAGGCATGCTCCTCTGGTGACAGTAAGGCCAGATTAAGAGAAGAGGCTAAGGGTTGCAGCCCAGGAAGCCCCTGTGTTCTGACCCCTTCCTGGACGGGGCAAGCAGCTCCATGTGCTGCCAGTCCTCCCCCCAGTAGGCTGGAATGGCATTGCTGTGAGAAGCTCTGTCCCCAAAGTGCCCTCACATGGAAGCTCCACTCCTGCAACTCCCACTGGCCAGGAATCATGACTAATGAAAGCTGGGGATAGGGAAGGCGGTACCCACTGGTAAGCTGGGGTTGCGCAGAGCCACTTGTTCCCCCCAACCAGTAAATGAGAGCTTACCACAAGTAAACACCTCACACCCCAGCCGCTGATCCCAGCCAAGCCCCTTCCACACCTTAACTCTCTCCAAAATCTTGCACCCCAAACTCCTGCCTCAGCCCTGAACCTGCACCGCAACCCAGAGCCCCAGCACTGAGCCCTTTCCATTACCGTAGCTCCCTCCAAGACCCCACATTCCAACCTTCCTGCACTCTAATTCCCACCTAGATCTACTGCCCTGACCCCACTCCAAACCCCTTGGCCCCAGCCCTGATCACTCTCAAGCACCCCAGAGCCTGCACCCATAGCTGGAGTCCTCGTTCCCGTCAACCCTGAGATCCCAGCCACGACCCCACCACCCCCACCCCCAGACCATTTATGTGCAGAATGCTTTTGTTATGTGCATGGACATGAAAAAGTAAGAGGGAATACTATTCACTACGTAAATCAACTCTCTTGAAATGCGTCTCAGAGTAAAGGACATGAAAGACAAGTTATTTTCCCACCCTAGAGGCTATCTTACCAATTTACAGTTGAGGCATATCTGGACAGCAGTACACACTTCGCTGTCCTACGATTATCCAAGTTATGCCTGTTCTGTGGATTCACACAGCATTTCTGTCCCTAGAGCTGGCAATATGGCACCTTTCACAGGCATTCTTTTAAAAAAAAAAAAAAATTGTAGATGCTGCAGACTATATTATTGTTTTGGTGGGTTCAGGAGGGAAAGAAGGAGCAAAGAGAGAGAAGCAATGCACTGTACTGAAAACCTGCTCTAGCAAGACTTAAAAAAAAACCTCATTGTAAAAGAAATGCTCAAAAAAACTGGAGTACTTGTCAATGACTATATTCTTCTCCCACATAGAATGACTATCAGATAAGGTGGGGAGGAGAGGGATCAGATGATCTTGCCCAGAAACAAGCATTGTGCATGGTACCTTGGGGGAATAAACAGGGAAAAATATTACACAAGCTAGCTGGCTCAGCAAGGATTAAGAAATACTTTGATAAACAGTTAATGATATGAAAGGCAAAGCCCTTGGCTTCAACTCAGAAGAGTAATTATTCCCATCTGGGCACAGTGAAACTGCAGAAGGGCTACAGTTTTAAACGGTATGAGCAAATATTTAATAACAGCCTATGGATCCTCCTTTTGCAGATATATTAGGGAAAAAATACAATGAAAAAATTTAGGCTGATGGCTATAAAACAACTATATATGGACCATACACAAGAAATGCAATTCTAGGAAAGGTGCAAGTAATCCCTCCTCTACGGGAGATACCAAGTTGTAATAAGTATAGAAGTAGTAACGCAAACCCTATTAGGGCAGCACCTAGGTTACCGATATAAATTCCAGTTCCACGGGTGGACGGGTATGTGTTTCCATAATGTTCACATGCACAGATGTCATAATAAGCAAACTGCAACAACAAGCAGATATTAATGGTCCCTGAAAGTTCCCATCAATGCCTCTCCAAAGAAGCTACTAGGACATGAGAGAAGAGGAAAAATTTCGCACCTCCTCAAAACATGGAAGTTCATGAATGCACCATCTGCTACTTTTGCAACTTACAGTGTGTACACAGGCAGGCTACACTGAGCAGCCAATCTGCACAGCAAAAGGATTGGTTTCATTCTGCCATGTTCTACTTGCTGACTTGTATTATATTGGTCTGGGGGTTGAAGATTTATTGTTATGGATTGGGTTGTACATCAGTGTACCTTTTCAGTAACACGGCACACTTCAATGAGTCAACAATTCCATGGCAAACCCACTTTTTTCAGCTGAATGGACTGCTCATAAACATCACACTTACTTACATTTACAATGATTATAGTCTTACTAGACAGATTTCCAACACAGAAGTGCGTTCTTCCTTCTTGGTGGTCACTCAATAATGAACAGGACCTCTTCATGTCACCCTCTTATTTGTGAGTCCATTGATGGCTGATCAACCCAATTCTGGGGCCACAGATCTTATCACAGAAGAGGAAGGTGTTAGTAGCTGCTGGAGGAGTGCAAGGCAGTTTTTGATGTTCTTTTCTTCTTCTTGGCCCCTCCTCATCTGCCCTGTGGTGGGACCTCTCAAAATGCACCACCCCCTCATGGATTGCCGCTCTCCACTGGGGACAGTCTTGGGCAAGGTTCTCCCAAGCATCCGCACCATACTGTACTTTTTCATGCGTGCTTTCACCACGTCCTTATTATCACTTCCGCTGCCCACCAATGCTCCTCTGTCCTTCCTCCAATTCAGAAAACAGAATCTGTTTTGGGAGGTGCTGATCAGACATTCGAACCACGTGAACAGTCCAACAAAGTTGTTGATGAATGATAATGGCTTCAATGCTGGTCCTGTTCGACTCTTCAAAGACGCTAGTGTTCATGTGCCTATCCACCCAAGAGATATGCAAGATTCTACTGAGGCAGTGTTGATGATATTATTCAAGTGCCTTCAAATGACGCTTGTATGCTGTCCAGGTTTCACATGCATATAGTAGCATTGGAATAACCACTACAGTATACAAGGAGCTTTGTCTTGGGACAGATGTCCTGGTTTTCAAAGACACTTTGTTTCAGGCGGGCAAAAACAGAGCTTGCACGGCTCAGACAATGCTGGACTTCCGCATCAATGTCAACTTTAGTGGAAAGATGACTTCCAAGGCATGGCAAGTGCTCCACATTTTCCAGCAGTTCTCCATTGACTTCAATAGAAGGTGCATGACATTGTTCCACTGCTGAATGCTTGCAGACCACCTTGGCCTTTTTGATCTTCAGTGTGAGGCCGAGATCCTTGTATGAGTCAGCAAAGGCACTTAAGAGGGTCTGAAGGGCTGTGGGATAAAGAGCAACAACCATATTGCCATCCGTGTACTGGAGTTCCACGAGACAACAATTCCATGGCACACCCACTTTTTTCAGGTGAATGGATTGCTCATAAGCATCACATTTATGATGGTTACAGTCTTGCTAGAGAGATTTGCAACATAGTAGTCCATACAAAAAGCTGAACAAGAACCGAATGCACTCATGTTTCGAATGCACCATAAAATACGTCTTAGACAGAGATCAGACATTTTTAAAATCTGCTCAGTGCCATACTAGGGATGTTGAGTAAATGAGTAACCACTGAAAGCAGGCTCCCCTCCCTGACCAGCCCCTTGGAGCCAGGACATGGCATTTAAACTACATCCCAGCTGCAACAGGCTCCTGCCCTCCCTCCCTCTTGCCACAACAGGGGTGAGGATGGGCGCCCTGCCAGCTCATAGGGGCCAGGAAGCAGCATTTCAGCCACCTCCCAGTGTGAATGGGGTCCTGTGGGGTCAGCCTTTCCCCTCACACTGACAAAGTTTCACGCCATGCTTGGACAGTTTGCACGGCACACTGGTCAAAAACCACGGTTCTACTTGACGGCAGGGTGCCCACACCATGGGACTGGCATCTTTTAGATTGTTTATTCAACACGAACACATTCATAGTTCTTATACGGTAAAGATATATGCTCCAACACTGAAATGCACAGCAACTTGTTATCCAAACCTGCCTTCAGATCTTACGCACAAGCTAAAACATTTCCTGCGCTTCCCAATATGCAACACAAAATATTCCAAAAGATCCACAAAAGTTCAAACACCAAGGTCTGATTTGAGATAAGATAAGATAAAGTCATGTTCAGTGGCAGAATGTTTACATTATACTAAGGAGAAAACCTAGATTAGATACCTGCCTCAGATTCTCTCACTGGAGTTGGGGCTGGGAATATTCCTAAGTGGTGATCTAGATTATCAAGAGAAAACAAGCCTTGATGAAGAGCAGCTTGAACAAAGTTCCTGACTTGGTTCAGTCTGGGCTGGAGGAAAAGGAAATCATGGGAAGAGAATAGCTGGGTATCTACAAGGATGATATGCCTGATATAAAAGGCGGGGGGGAGAGGAGCAGATGACATCAGCTATAAAGCTACAAAAAAGACAAAACCACCATTCAGGATCTGCAGAGTTACAAACAATTTTCCAAAACACCAGAAAATGAACACACCCATGCTGACTCCTCCAAAATCAATCATTCTAGTGTATACAAGGACAAAAAGAGGCACCTAAAACCAACATTTTGTCGTCTGGTCACTAGAAGAAAAACTTCATAATTTCACAGATATTAAAAAACCACCATAACCATACCTCAGCTATTGGCCCAATATCTGCATGCCATATTTTTGCAGGTGATGTACAATCTCCCAACCACCGAGTTATAATATTGCCAGACCCTTAGCCGCAGAAGTATTAGTAGGCATTGCTCTAACACCAACTATTTTTTCCTATTCGAAGTCAAGCAAACTACACAGATGTCAAGAAAAAGTGTCAGTACCAAGCTAACTTGTTCCAAAAGATTTTAAAAATACTTCAGTGCTACACTTGAGTGAAATTTCTAAGCACTCTTCATGCCATGGAGTGTTTCAACATGCTCCCTAAATGCACACAAAACAAAAAACATATGACAAACTGTTGTCTCCCAACTGATTAAAGTATTTCTTCCTGGCGCACAAAAGCACTTAGTGTGGATCTGGGCCAAGGGACGTATTCTACCCACTACCAAGCATAAAGTTCAAACACAAGCACAAATACACTTAAAAACGGGACAGCATCTGAAATTTCAAAGAGCAAGAGAAAACGTCTGAGCAATTTGTTATTAAAATCCAGACACTTGCAGGGTTCACAGGATTGGCCAAGGGGTGACAAGTCCAAAAAAAATCTGTGCCACTCCAGTATCTGATTGCAAAGACCAGGTGATTTTTATTTGATAACTCTTCGAAAGAGAAAAGCATCATGTCCTAACCCAACTCTGCAACCTGACTAATAGTGTGCACCCATTTCAGTGAACAAACCCCAACTACTCACCTTCAGTAAAGTTTCTTAACACCCTTATTACTGCCTGCCAACATAGCACAATCTTCTTTAATAATAATCACTGTCACATTTGCATCCAAGCCCTTCCATTTCAGGTTCAATAGCCATCTCAGAGCAAAAGAGAACACAGACTACCTGTGTGACATTGTAAGCTGAACAGGTCGGTCACAGTGTCATATGTTAGCACAGAAAAGTCTAAGCAGGTTACCACTGTATGAGACTTCAAATGAAGTCACAAAGCCATTAAATTAAATCCAATGGTTCACATTATTGTTTACCAAGCAGGAGTCTGACTTTTTACACGTCACTCAAGTAAAATGTACTCACTATGATCAACGGACCATGAAAGTCATCTGTGAGTGCCAGAGATTAGACTATAGATTAGGTTGGGAGGGTAGATGGGTCCAGAGAGGTTCACTCTCTTCCTAAGTAGTCCGCAAAGAAGTCAAGATTCGGAGAATCACTGTGCCAAAGGGCAGAAGTATTTACACACCATCAAATAAAACCAGGCTAAAGAGAACCCCTCACGTTAAATTCAGCCACACCCACCTGTTTGCTTTTCCAGTTCTTCCCAGCAGAACTACTCTGTTCTCTTTTAATGCCTTCACTCCCTCGGAGTATATCGATGAAGTCTTTCTTTGAAACAGATGAAATCAGTTTAGCACGTTTCCGATTAGAAGTCCCCGCTTCTTTCACTTTCTCATCGATATTCTTTTGGTGCTTCCGGACTGCATTAAATAACTGCACAACTCCTCTAGGATTAGAGAGAGAGAGAAAGATGATATTGTATTTTGCATCAGGTTGCCATTATAGAACCCAACCAATCCTTCACTCCCCCAGCACACTAAAACAATACTGTGCTGGTGCAAATGCTAAAAAGAATATCAGCTGCTGTTCTCAAAGCCACTGACTTAAGGCTCTAGCATAGCTAAAGAGTAAATAATCATAATGCAGATCAGACTTCCAGCATTCAACTCTTCCTTCATACCAGGTGCCACACACCAGATAGACATCTACCGCTACAGGCCCAATTCAGCAAGGTACTTAAGTACATATATAACCCCAGTGAAATCAATGAGGCTACCTGCATGCATAACTGAACTGAATCAGAGTTCTTAACAGGTATTCAGCAGCCACACTGGTGAAGGGTTGTACAAAGTAGTGGAGACAACCATAAGAAAATTATCCATCCTCATGCCCACCTCCCAATCTCTCTCTTGCTACCACCACCTATCAAGGTGTAAAAGTTAAGGAATATCAGAGTAACACCAGCAAAATAAAAATACATACAGAGAATACTAGCAACATGTTACACCAAAGACGTGGTATTGCATAGGGTAACAAGCAACAGTAATCTGACCTCAAGAACAACGAATTTGGTGAACTCTCTGTAGAGAAAGTAAAAGGAAGGGGTAGATGTGACTGATCTATACATTTTTAAGTAGCGAATTAACAAAACGATGAGCTCAAACACATCACTCACGCTGGGCAAACACTTAGCACATTATATTCTTGTCTAAATTCTTATGGTTTCCATAGGACTTCTGAAGTCTTTTGTTGAACTCAATACTGTACAAGGTAAACCTGAGTATAAATTGCTTGGCTCCCACTAGTCACTTCTTAAGAGTTCAGTTTGATTGGAAACAGATTACCCACACATGCTTTTATATCTTTTTTCCCTTCTCTCTTTTAAGGACAAAAACACTTTCTTACCTTGTGGCAATTCTCTGAAAATTTCTCTCCGTTTCTCGGTCTTTGGCAACATCTGGCTTCACTCTGCACATCATTTCCCACTCCCGCTTTCTATCAAGCTGGGTTATAAATATTGTTGTGTGAAAAAACATTAGGCATTTTACAATGTAACATTCTTTGAAATAATATTCTGTAAGACTGCAAAGATGACAAATCATTTGGACATGTTTCCCTGGAGGATAAAGGAAACTTCTCTAAACGTTACTTTTATAGGAGTGGACAACAGGTTCTGGGGTAACTTTGCCACATTATCATATAAGAATAGCAAATATGGATGGCAACCAGATTCTCAAAGAGGATCTTGCCCCCACAGGAGTTATTAAACCCATGTGAGTCCCCCTGCAGAAATTCTGGGTGACCTAGAACAATAAATGGAGCTTGGGAGGAAGTTCAGCCCATCCCTTTCTAGCAACGGAGTGGTCAAGTGAAGGAAACAAGAGGGCATTACTCAAAAAGGAATCCTTTTCCCAATCTCCTGCAGGCCCCCTTTCCCTGCAAAATCATATTTTTCATCACAGAGCGCAGAAACAGCATAGTAGTCAAAAGATTTTAAATTTATTGGCAGGCCCTGAACATTAAAAGGTGTGTCGTATTTTGGGCCTACACAATTTAATGCTCTCCACTGAGCATACTATCAAACTGTGCACTGTATTTTGTAATGAACGACGACTTAGCAAGAAAAAAAAGCCATAAAGCAAAAAATTTGGACCAAAGAGGGAGACCATTGTGTCCACTGGGAAAGAGATGAGATATAAAACATTTCAGTTTTCTTTTGAAGCTCCCTGTTTTAGTTCTCAACCTACCCATATTTTCTGCCATCAGCAGCAGCAGTAAATAGTTTTTATTTCCACTGTGATAGTGGAAAGTTGTATTCCCCACTCCTGTTTCAAGAACAAATTAGCAGCATATTTTAAAAGCAATTTAAGAGTGTTCCAGTCATAGTGACATTTACAGTTAGTCGGCTTTATACAAATACTCTATCATGAAATTACAAAATCCTTATCTTTATAATTCCAGGCAGACTACTATGAATTCACGAGTTTATAACCACGCTCTGGCCTATGATCAAAAGAATTATCCATTCTAGCTTCCATCATCATGGAACGAATAAAAGGCTGTTTTTACGTTTATCTAGAGGTGAACAAGTCAGTTTACAGTCTCACAGACCACCATTCATTTGTGGTACCCCACATACTTATTGGAGAAAACCAGGTATTCACAGTGAAAACAGCAACTGATTAGATTCCTTACTGCTATATTCAACAGGTGGGCTACACATACCCTGGTACATCCCAGACTAACCAAACCGCACACTGGGTCATCCCATTCAAGCATTATTGTTGGGTTGAGGCATTTAAAGCATTTCTATCCTGTACTTTTACCACTCAGGTAAACCAATTTTATATTTTTAATCACGTTTCATAAAAAAGCAGATAACCTAATTAATCAGCTGCGACATTTTGTTTTATTCACCTAACAACTTCAAAATGGCATACAGCTTGGAATGTTTGAAACAACCATAGACAGAAGAGGACAAAAAATAGTCACTGTAAAAGAAACTCAATTGGCAGCATGATTCCCCCAGAACAGGTCACCAAGCTTCACTTTGATTTTCCCTCAGAAGTCAAATGCTGTTGTAAATCACACCGGTTTTGCCCCAGACAGCTTTTTTATCTCTAACTTCTAGCTGCTAAGACATTGGAATTTTATTTCCATCTGTAACAGTCCAAAATACACCTATGCGATATATTAAAAATAGTCTTAAAATCAACTAGAAGATAACTTCCATCCTCAAAATAAGAAATACTTGAACCAAAATAAGATCAACATCCATTCACAATGCTCTCAGTGCCAAAACTGACTGGAAATCCAAAGCCTGTGTCAGTAAAGAGAGACCTTCAGCACACCTGAAAGGTCAGCAGATTCAGGCGATTTCAGATCAAGTGAGGAAATGGATCCCAAAGGGGAGGCAGGGCAGCCACAGAGGTGGAAAAATAGGTGGGGAAATGACGGAGAAAAAACAGCAGGGGACACAAATACGCTTGCTTGCCCCAAATGCATAGATAGCTCTGAGCTGAAGAGTCCTCATGGAAAACGCTCTACCAACAGTTTCCCATCTGCACCAGGTGACTCCAGCCCAGGACACGCCATTAAGTTCTGTTGTGGCACTATTGCACCAGGATACCTACCTCTCACTGTCACGCACACATATACACATGTTGTTTCTCACCTGCCTCTTTTTCTCTAGCTTCTCTTGTTTTATTTTCTCTCTTTCCTTCTCCAGCTCTTTACTTTTAACCAAAATGGTGGATTTACTTTTGGGGATCTTTTTGTTAAGCACTCTGGCCATGGCATCTGCCCAGCCTGCACTTGGGCCAGCCTGGGATTCTGCTTCATTTTCATTGTTGGTGCTGGGGGCCGTTGGCCCATCCTCATCATCTCCTTCTAATGCTTCGCCCTCTGAAGAGAAACTGTCTTCTGGGAGCTCTGAACTCCAGTCAGAACCTGAAGAAAGAGAGAAGATGTCAGATTCCCTGCTGGTAATAATGTCCTAACACTAAGAGAATTCCTCTCACGCCAAAATGTAACAACTATGTTACAGAATCATGCACCATTTCCTGTTACAACTAATTCCTGCAAAAGGCATCCAACAGCGCATACATTTCTATAAAGAATTTATTACCAAGTACATTGTGTAAGCATTTGCTCCTCACAGTGATGATTTAAGAAGCTAGGGTGGGAGGGAAGAGAAAAGAGATAATTTATTATGGAATTAATGAACATTTTGATGATTAAAAGCGGCAGATTTCTGAGAAAAAGCTTTTCAGTTAAAACATTAAAATGGCAACACTGACACCTAGTGTTAAAATAAATAGAACCAAACAGATTGACCTAATGCTTGTATGCAATTTATCCATGGATACTCAAAGCTTATTCAGATTAATGTGTCTTGTTCACTAAACGACCCTCAAAACACAATTTCCTAGGCAGACAGAAGGTACGGTTTGTGACTCTAGGATCCAAAACGCTTGCTCCATTTTTGCCAGAACATTGAGCTCCTATGTCACAAAGAGATGCTCAAGTCTCCTCGAAGGCATATGAGGAAACATCTACTTCTTTCATTTTACCAATGTAACACTGGATTTTGAAAACAAACAGCAGCAATATGCAAGAAGAGGGGAGAAAGAAAGGCAAACCAGCCTCCTTCCGCATCCCTCAATTACCAAAGCAAATTAATAAAGTCTGCTTTGATGGCATCATGTAGGGGCAGCGGCTCTAGTCACTACCTCCGGGGCTGCCTGTAATAGGTTTTGATCAGTGTTCCCTATAAGCCAGTCAGTTCCATACTCAGGGATTTCTGGGGTGTGTGCTCACATGCATTTTTTGTAAATATGGACAACAACGATGACGACCACCACCACCACCCCACCACCCCACCACCCACACACAGCGGGGCCTGCCCTTCTTCTCCCGACTCCAGCTCTCAAAGTGGCTCTGCCCCCGCTCCTCCAACAACCCCTGGTTTGTCCCCCCACCCCGGCCACCCGCTCAGCCCAAGGGCCACCCCTGCTCAAACTGATTCCCCCTCAGGAGGCCCCCATCATTTACCCCTGTCTGAACACCCCACCCACTCCCACTCAGCCTGAACTTCCCCTGCTCAACCTGAACCCCCCCGACCCAAACCTCCCACCCTGCTGCTCAGCCCAAACACCCCCCCACATCTCATCCCAAAGATCCCCACCCCCACTCAGCCAGGGAGAGGGAGGACTACCTGGGGCAGGGGTCGGGCAACTGATGGCCTCCCCCATCCTTCCCCAGGACTCCCCACATGGCACTCCACCTCCCCACCTGCTGAGTCTCACTTCTTTGCAGATCTAGAGAAGTAGTTACTCCTCTTTATTCAGCACTGGTGAGGCCACATCTGGAATAGTGTGTCCAGTTTTGGGCCCCCCAGTATAAAAAGGATGTGGATTTGCTAGAGCAGGTTCAGCGAAGGGCAACAAAAATGATTAAGGGTCTGGAGCACAAGACCTATGAGGACAGGCTGAGGGATTTGGGCTTGTTTAGTTTACAGAAGAGAAGACTTACAGGTGATTTAATAGCAGCCTTCAACTTCCTGAAGGGGAGCTCTAAAAAGGAGGGTGAGAAACTGTTCTCAGTGATGTCAGATGGCAGAACAAGGAGTAATGGTCAGAAGTTGAAGAGGGAAAGGTGTAGGTTAGATATTAGGAAAAACTTCTTCACCAGGCGGGTGGTGAAGCATTGGAATGCGTTGCCTAGAGAGGTGGTGGATTCTCCATCCCTTGAGGTTTTTAAGTCCCGGCTGGACAAGGTCCTGGCTGGGATGACTTAGTAGAGGTTGATCCTGCTTGAAGCAGGGGGCTGGACTAGATGATCTCCTGAGGTTCCTTCCAGCACTATGATTCTGTGATTCTGTCTGCGAGGTCTCCATTTGCCCAGTGGGCTCAGCAGGCCTGGAGGACATGGGGAAGTACCCTGTGGGGAGTGCTGGAGGGCAGGGGAGACCATGGGGAGGCAACCTTGCAGCTGCCACTGCCCCGCTTATTCCTGGCCAGGCTGGTCAGGGAGGGGCCCCGGGGTGGAGGCACATCCCCCCTTGCGTACAGGACTGCCAGCACTTCTCAAAGTGTGGTTCACAAACTACTCATGGTCTGTGACCATCTTGTAGGTGGGCCATGGGCTTGGGACTTGCCCCTTCTCACCCCCACAAGGGGGTGAGCCCACCCTGGCTCTCTCGCCCTGAAGCCCCCTTATGTTACAGCTGTGTATCTAGTTATTTATGCTCCAGTAGACTGCTATGAATAATTCAGTATTTGAGGTATTAAGAGATAAGTGAATGCATTTTGTCACCATGGGTGGTTGGCTGGTGGGTCATGGAAAGGCTTGTATTGAGTGGGGTGGGATGCAGGCCAAAAGCTTAAGAACCAGGGCTGTAAGCTGAGCACTTGGGCAGCCGCTCAGCTGACTGGCAGAGCGCCCACAGCCAGCAGCATGTGTTTCTACTGGTGGTGCACAGCAGCACATGCATTGGGGAACATAACATTTATTCTGCCCATGGCTGGAATAAATTAGAGGGAACACTGGTTTTAATTCTCCCCAGATGCAGCCAGAGTTGAAGCCTGACATGGGAGCAGGGACAAATCTTTCACAGCTTTGCTAAACAAGCCCTTCCCCTTTCACACTGACTCTGGTAACAGCTGTTTCAGGCACTCTAGATCTCATATCACGCTTGACCCCTCAGGAAAAGGACTGTACTGTGATTAATGAACTAGTCTGCAACTCAGGAGGGTTTGAACTCATTCCTCTCTGCCACAAACTTTCAGTGTGATCTTGGGCAACTTGCTTAGGATCATATTCTTGTTACCCTTCTCATGCTGGGTAGCAACACAATAAAGTTAGCCAGTCTATTTGAGGAATAAAGCTCTATCTATAGGAGTAAGGGTCTCTTTCTATGCCATCATTCTTCATCCATATAAGGGAGACAATGTTATGCTGTTGTACAGGACCATGGTTTCACAGATGTAGAGAACATAAGACCAGAAGAAACAATGAGATCGTCTAAGTCCACAGATGTGCAAAATTTGGAACCCAAGCCAGATTCAGCCCATCTAACATTTCTGTCCAGCTTACAGAACAGCAGGACTCTGACACTGGCTCCCTGCCATGGCTCTTTGCCACTCCTGGACACAGCCAGCTGCTTCTGAAATGTCTCAGCACATCCCTTGGGAGCAGGGGTCAGAGGGCCTCCACGTGCTACCCACACCAGCAGGCACTGCCCCCGCCACACCCATTGACTGGTTTCCTTACACTCAACTTTGATAAACTCGTTTTATTTTTTACTATAAACCAATTCAGTGTTTTGATTAACCCCAGTTAAGCGCACAGGCCACGAGGTAGTGTCTCTTTTAGGAAACAGCAAACCCAATACCTTCTCTATAAGTGGTCAGCAAGAGGGCTGGACACACCACATGGTCTGGAGAAATTTGAGATTGGAAGCATCACCAATGAATGCCTGCAAAGAGTTAAAACCAGAGAGAACAGGTTCTCTGTTGGTAAGCAGCCAGGTGAGCCAATGGGAAAAGAGAGGGATCTTTTAAAGTGAAGCAGTTAACTGCTGAGGGCTCTCTCTTTTGTCTGGCCAGAGCAGAGAAACAGAGATGCTTAACCCTGAGCAGGCTTAATGAATCCAGTAAATATTCAGGCCACAATACAATCTGGGCATACAGATAAGTAAGTAGAGAGGAAATATTTACTTAAACGTGATCAGGTTATTTTTTGTTTTGGGTTTTGTGCAAGACTACTTACGCTGCCTGACATATTCCTCCCTGTACACCAGCTTCTAAACTGAATGCCAGGGAAGTAATTCTCTATGCTTTTAGCTACTCTTTTTATTTATTAAGTTGCTCTGTAACACCTAGCGATGAAGTATGTTTTATCACTTATGGTATACTTTACCTATTGTTTTGTTAATAAATAGCCTTTTTTTCTTAAAGACAATTATTTGGTTCCTGTGTCTGTGTATATTCATGCTCAAGCCCAAAAGGTCAGCTATCAGGTTGCATCTTAATTTCTTCCTCTTTGTTTCCAAGCTCTCTTGAGGTTGGAGTTATCCCTGTGGCATACATCCCAAATCAGTCTTCCTGGGTCTTAAAAGGGGGTTCTCTCACTTGGGCGGTGGCAGTGATCTTCCAGGGTCAGGGAATCTGTGACCTTGGGAAGCTTTTAAGCAGTAGCCTACAGTAGAATGGCAGTAGAGACCACAGTGGGTATGTCTACATTGCAAAGAGAAGCCTGCAGATGGCCCATGACAGCTGACTCAGGCCCTAGGACTTGGGCTGAAGGGCTGTTTCACTGCTGTGCAAACTTGTGGGTGTAGCGGGGAGTTCAGGCTCCGGAGCCCTCCCACCTGCTCCACAGCCCAAACACCATGAGTTTGAGTCACCAGGAATGGACCAGATACAAGTTTTTCTTTGCTGCATAGACATACGTGGTGTGACTTGCAAACTTTTATGCTGGCTCTCCTTGTCATAGCTTTGAGCCACAGCAGTACAGAATCTAAGGCCCCCAGCGTTGCAGGGCAGTGAGTGACACAATGCTGTACTAGTCTGCATTGAACACCAAAGCATCACAACACCCCAATTCAAAGATGATGCCTTACCAATGGCTAGTTTGGTATCTGAGTTACCCAGGTCTCTAAACATTTAACACAGGCATTATTGATATTGCATAGCGCTCATAGGTTTCGGTTCTTTTTAAAATCAGAAGGTCAAATAGTACTAAAATCAAACATCTATACAATTACCTTTATCAACCAAACTTGTTAACTCCTCAAAGAATGAAGTCAGGTTTGTTTGACAAGATTAGTTTCCAAAAAATCATGTTGATTGGCATTAATTATATTCCCATGCTACACTTATCAACTGAATCTCATATCAGCCCTTCCATTATTTTGCCTGGGACTGATGTCAGGCTAACTGGCCTATAATTAGCCAGGTCTCCCTGCTTGCTCTTTTTGAATACAGGCACAAAAGTAGCACTCTTCCAGAATTTCTCTGGTATTTCACGATTTACTAAATATTAATGCCAACAGGCCAGAAATCCCCTCAGTTGGCTCTTCTAATGCTCTTGGGTGCAAGTTCTCCCAGCTTAATGATTTAAAAAACATTTCTCATGTTTTATGTTACCCTTAGTTAGAACTCACTAATGAATTGGAAAGTGATTCTTTTTCCTCCTAGGATAAGAGTATGCCTTCCGGCTTTTAACACAATAAAATCCACAAATCTTTACTGAACTCTTCTGCCTCTTCCCCATCATTAACAATTTTATTACCTCCATCCATTAATGAGCCTGTATTATCATTATAATTTCTGTTGTTGCTAGTATACTTTAAAACTCCTTATTGCTCTAAGCCCTGTCCGTCATGGATCTTTCCCCTATGTCCCTAACAATCTTCTTCATTTCACAACTTCTCATTAATACTGACAGCTATCAGTTTCCCTATTTTTCTACTGTTAAATATACTGCTTTTTTATTTTGCATTGCAGCCTTCGGAAGATGAGCTTTTAGCCAAAAATTGCCCTTTTTCTTGATACATAAAAAGGCTTCTTAAAGAGGGCCCAATTTTCATTCACATTTTTCCATCTAAATGTTTCCTTCCTGTCAGTTTCATTCATAAATTCCCTCAGCTTTTGGGAAACTACCCTTTCTGAAGCAAAAAATATATTTATTGTTGGTTAAGATGTGGGGATGGCTGAGTGGATGGCTAGTAATATAAATAATTCACTTTGCAATGCGTCATTCTTTAAGACTCTCTCTATGCCCTTCCATGTATGTGTGATTTCACAAGCAAATTCCCAAGCTGTTTGCTGTGCTGGACATTGCTAGAAAAAATATTTATCTTATATAATCCTTATGGCTTGTTTAATCAGTTCATTAGGTTTAGAATCTATCACAGAAGTATACAGTACAGAAAACTGCAGTAAGAAAAATCTAAAGTTGCCTCTCATTTTCTTATTTTATATTACAGAATACATGTCCCTTATTTTAGAACATTATGGTCACGGACCACAATGGTGATGCCACAAGTCTCCTCCTTATTTTACTTCTGCATAACTCAGCTTTTCCAAGGAAACCCTGTCCTACACTAGTTTTCTCAAAAATCAAATATGCATGTGAGTTCAGTGGGCCTTGACTCCAAAATTAAGTGCACTATTTAGTAACTTGATTTAAGGTTGGTTGTTTTTTTTTTTGGTGAATTCATTCATGATTTAAATCAATCCATCCTGTCTTTCACCTTCCACTTCCCCAACCTACGAACCCCACCACCATGCCACCTCCCAAGTATACAGTTCTCAAAATGCTCCATTTAGACAGGAATAAAAGGAGTCATGCCTAAGGGGAAGTAAACCTCAGTCAGAACCAAGGCACACAAAGCTTGCAGCTGGAATTTTTGTAGAAGTACTTTTAATAAAAACAAAACATGTTAAGGATTTGCTAACAGAATACCTAGCTGAAGGAAAAGAAAAAAAAGATTTTGAAAAACTGAACTATTTCACCTCACAGTCAGAATCAGCCTATCCAACTCCTGCGCAAAGAAGAAATTACCCCTCAGGAGAACTTCAAAAGTGCTGATACTGGCACTAACTAGTGCAATGATAAAATGGAACACTCATTAAGATGCTTATTCTGTCATCATCCCATTTCATTTACTCATTTTTAAAAGCTGAACTGTCCTTATGCTACCAAGACTACTTCACATTCTGCCTTTCTAATTCACCAGCAGACTTTTTTAACATGCTTGAGCAGGGAATCATACAGCTGTTTATTCCCTACTAACAAAGCATTTGCCAAATATTCAGCACTCTGCTCTATGCCTTATCTATACCACAAGTTAAACCAGTTTAATGTACACAGGTTTTTAAACCAATGTGGGTCAACCAGTGCAAACACCAGCGTTGAAATTTATTTTGGTTTAAGAGTGCCCACATAGCTTTTTTTGCATTGGTTCAACTAAACCAGTTTTAAAATCACACCTTTAATTAAATCTGTGCAACTTTCTCATGTAACCAAGACCTTCAAGTGAGAGCACAGCTTTGACCTTGCCCTTCTAAATGACCTGCAGTCTGAGTACCTCTTGATTAGCATTAGAGGAACTAGACTTGTACTATTCCTAATTACATATGGGGAAACTGAGGCATGTATGCAAATTTATTTTCTGCAGAGCAAAGTGAGTCAGCAGCACTGTTATGAGCCAAATTCAGGACTCCTACACACTGTCTTTGTGTTGCAACACTTGTAACTTAATCACAAATTTGGTGAGGTTCTGATGTAAAGCTACAGCTCCTGGATTAATGTGATTATATCAGAATATATATGAAGATACACATCTCATAAAATTGGAAAGGACCTTGGGAGGTCATTAAGTTCAGTCTCCTGCCCTCTTGGCCGGACCAAGCACCATCCCTTTTTTAATCTATTTGCCCCAGATCCCTAAATGGCCCCCTCATGGATTGAACTCACAACCCTAGGTTTAGCAGGCCAATAAGCTTTAATTGGGGAAAAAAATCTTCTAGCCTTCCTGGTTATGAAGTAAAGCCTGAAAACATCATCCAAGCATATCCCAAAGGCTCAGAAACCAGAGGACAGACACAATGAACCCAAAATATATTATTGGTTCTTAAATCTCAGGATATTTTGACATTGGGTATGGCAACAGGGCTATAGACTTTAAAAGGCACTAGTTTTGGAGGAGCTGAATCAAAACAGAGCCAAACTGATTATGAAGTCAGGAAAAAATAAAGCCAAAAATAGATCTACCTTTCCTCTTAAGATGAGCAAGGGACCACACAAGAGCCCTTACAGGAGCAGCAGGAGACAATCACAAAGCTTGAACAGAGGATCTCACACTTCATCTATACTAGAAGTGCTACAGTGGCAATGCTGGAGCATTTCTGGTGAAGAAACTCTTAATTACTTTATCTCCCATGAGAGGCAGAAGAGAAGCTCCCCACCAACAGCGCTGCCTACTTCAGGGCTTAGGTCAGGAAGACTTAGGCCACTTGGAGCATGATGAAAGTTATGAAGTCATTTCTAGTGTAGATAAGGTATCAGATGTTATTTGTGCCCTACGAAGACCCTTCTACACTAGACAATTACATCAGCTTAATACGTCATTCAGAGATGGGGACTATTCACACCCCCAAGCAACAGTTAAGCTGACTTAATTTTCTAGTGCAGACATCACTAGCTGATAGAAGAATTTGTCCAAGCTACAGCTTCTCAGGGGAGTGATAAAACAGTTTGAGCATCCATCCACTTTTACCAGGGCAGTCCTTTATTTAAGCTGTCTCATAGGTATCCCAACTTTAAAAAAAATGGGCAGATTGTCCCATATCTTGTGGGGTTCCTGTTCCCTGGCACCCAGTATCTCAGGGCAGCAGCCCTCGTTCCCAGGGAGCTCTTCCGCTGGTTGGCTGCCCTGTTCCCCCGGTGTTCTGCACCTCTGGGTGGCAGCTGCTGCTGCAGGAGAGCTCCTCTATGAGGCAGCTGCCCCATTTCTCAGCATCCCTCAGCAGCAGCCCCCACTGCCAGCTAGCTCCACCACAGGGGGACTTCCTCGTTCCCTGACACCCCATGCTAGAGGAGGCAGGTCCTGGTGTGGGGTGGTTGCTGCATTCGCTAGGACCCCAGGCTAGGAGGCCGCAAAGCCTCTATTCTCAGCACCCAACTGCCAGAAGGTTGTGGAGCCCCCATCCTCCCTCCTTCTCGTTAGGAGGCAGCAGAGCCCCACATCCCTGATGCCTCACTGTAGGGCAGCAGCCCCTAACGCCAAGCAGCCGTGACACGGGACAGCAGCGCCGCCCCTCCAAATCCCTGGAGACCTGTTTCCTGTATTTGCCAAAAGGCAATACGGTCACTCTACATTGTATTTGTAGTGAAGCACTACACAGACAACTCTGTAGCTTAGACTCCCACCGAAAGTTGTTGAGCTCCTCATCCCAATTACACTCCATGTCAGACACCATCGTTTCTACAGGGCCATATGGGAGCATATCTCGCACGAGGAGAAAACACTAACGTTCTACGGGTGGTCTGCCCTCTGTTGCCGGGCCACAGGCTATGACAGGCCTTTTCTGCCACAGACCAAGACTATTCTCACTCCTTAGGAGGGCCCCGTCGGGAAGATCAGTGACTGTTACCCCTTAAGGAGATGCACCCCCCGTCCCCCATAGCCCCTTAAATCATACCCTACCGTTGCCTTTTTCCTGGTACTCCAGGGGCCACCACACGGAAATCAGTTTAGCAGGGATTTGGGGAGAGCGTGGAAAGGAGAACGGGAACACGACACGCCTAGAACGGAGGCTCCGGGAGAATCAGCGCACAGGAAGACTGAAGCGGGAGAAACAGGACGGAGAGAAGTTGGGAGAAGCGGGCGGGAGGAGGAGGATGGAGGTGGGAAGGTAAGGAAGCTTGGGGAGCTGCGGACTCTTTGCACCACCTCGCAGAGCCCTTAGCCGGGCTTAAGGCTCCCCTCCTTCTCACCCGGCCGTTGCGAAAGCCAGATTTCGCTTCCCGCCCCCCGGCTCTACCCGCCAGCTGGCCGGTATCCCCAGGCCCCTCCCCCGGCTCGGAAGCCATCAGCCCCTTACCGCTCTCCTCTGCCGAGTCCGCGGCGGCGGCGGCAGCAGCACCGGCCCCACGTGGGCGCTCCATGGCGGCTGCCATCTTGTCCGCTGCGTGTCTTGCTAATGCCGTCCGGGCGGTGCCACTGCGGCAGTGAACGCGAGTTCCCAGGCCCCGCTTCCTGAACCTGCCTTGGCGGCAGCAGCCCAACTAACAACCGCCGCCTGCTCCTGGGGGAACGTTATCCGGGCGGGAGATATCCGCAGCCGGCGCGGCGCAGTGTCCGCCCATCGCGGGGGCTGGAGCACCAGGGGGAGGTGTAGACCAGGGGTTCGAAATCCCCTATGGAGAGAAAAGGGAAGGCAAGTTGTGTGACCCCGTGAATGAAGCTCTGCGAGTCCTCTGGGCGTGTATGAACATGCAAGTGCGCTTGGTCCCCTGTCTCCACTAGCCCTTAAAGTCCATCGTAGATACGCAGTGCCGGGTATGGCAATTGCGTAGCTGGACCGAAGGTACCTCTGATCTGAACGAACCAGCAGTCATGTATCGGAGAGGTAGCCCTGTTAGTCTGTATCTTTGAAAACAAGACGTCCTGTGGCACCTTATAGACTAACATATTTTGGAGCATAAGCTTTGATGGGTGAAGACCCGAGTTGTTGTTCAGCAGGCATGGAGCACTTTAAAGACTAACAAAACAATTTATTAGGTCATGAGCTGTAGTGGAACAGATCTGAGGAAGTGTGTCTGCGCCACGAAAGCTCATCACCTCATAAATTGTTTTGTTAGTCTTTAAAGTGCTACATGATTGCTGGTTTGTTTTGGTAGAATACAGACTAACATTGGTATCTCTCTGTCGCTATCAGAACAGTTTACCTGGCTGTCCTCACTGAGGGAGCTTGGCCTGGAGAAACTCTCCACTCCACTGCCCTTGCTCCCCCAGACATCCAGGAGTGCAGGGGTCAACTTTCAACCCAGATAGGTCGATTTATCTGTCCCCCTCCAGGCGAGCAAAATCAAACCCTGGGAAATTGACCCTTACTGGTTTGATCTTCCGGGTAGGGTAGGGTTGATGTACCCTGAGAGGTGGAGCTTTTCTCTGGCATCTTGTCCAAAGGTGATTCTCATCTGCATTCTTATACGGGCATTTGTCAGCATACGGGCTACTACCTTCCATGTCAGAGCTTAGTGTTCTGTGCTGCTTTACAGTTCTGAGTTTCTGGGATCATTTCGGAGACAAGGTGGTATATACACATACATATATGACATTGTACAGTCTCACAATGTTATGAGGCATACCCATTTAATTGAATTTTTCTTGAAAAGTTACAAAGAAGGAACAAATCTGCCAAAACAATCAGTTGTTCCTCAACAACCCAAAAACTAGATTTGTTGAATAAACTTGTGCATCTGAATAGTTCATCCAGCTTTAAATATTCAATATATGTATGCTAAGGACTCCAGGTTAGATACACTACAGTACATCTTACAAAAATGTTTCCTGTTGAGAAAATGATTGTAAAAAATATCACAAAAGGTTGGAACTACGACACTACAAGTATCTGAGGCCCTTAGTGGGACTAATCCAGGTTCATAATGGTGCTACTGTTTGATTCCTTAATAAAATTATTTTGAAATACATTCCAGGCGGTGACTTTTCTTTTCTTCCTGAAAGCCTGCAGACCTTGCACACAGGCTACTCTGCCATAAGATGTATGATGTTGGTAGTCATTTCTGTCCTGACTGTGGTCTTTATATTAAAAAAAAACAAAAAAAAGCTTCTAATTTCCCTGGCTGCCTGGAAATAAGAAGCATCTCAGTAAACGAGAGAGGGATAGATTACATGATCTGGTTGATTTTGAACATTGGCAACACTAATACATTTTATTTGATTTGAACAAATTATACTTGGACTCCCAGGCTGAAAGCATACATTATTGAGATGGCTGCTGTCATGCATCAAGGAGATATATTCCACCTTGCATAAAACCTTTCCATTAAGAATCCTCACCTAACCATGGGAGTTACACAGTCTCTATATAGACTTTATCAAGGTTGACAAGATTTGCCAAGATGCTTTGAAGGACCAGGCAAGAGAGGAAAAAAAATATGAGGAGGTACTTCTCATAGCAGAACTCTTGGTACTGAGAACGACTTTTCAAGACCATGCATTTGCACCCATCGTGGCAGCTACACTGTGGCTTCCCAGGCTTTTATTCCCGCATTTATGACATTTAGGCTGCATCTCCATGTGCACGCTACTTCGAAGTAGCGGCGCCAACTTCAAAATAGCGCCCGTCACGGCTACACGTGTTGGGCGCTATTTCGAAGTTGAAATCGACGTTAGGCGGCGAGACGTCGCAGTCGCTAACCCCATGAGGGGATGCGAATAGCGCCCTACTTCGAAGTTGAATGTCGAAGTAGGGCACATGTAGCCGATCCGCGTCCCGCAACATCGAAATAGCGGGGTCCGCCATGGCGGCCATCAGCTGAGGGGTTGAGAGACGCTCTCTCTCCAGCCCCTGCGGGGCTCTATGGTCACGGTGTGCAGCAGCCCTTAGCCCAGGGCTTCTGGCTGCTGCTGCGGCAGCTGGGGATCCATGCTGCATGCACAGGGTCTGCAACCAGTTGTCGGCTCTGTGGATCTTGTGTTGTTTAGTGCAACTGTGTCTGGGAGGGGCCCTTTAAGAGAGCGGCTTGCTGTTGAGTCTGCCCTGTGACCCTGTCTGCAGCTGTTCCTGGCACCCTTATTTCGATGTGTGCTACTTTGGCGTGTAGACGTTCCCTCGCAGCGCCTATTTCGATGTGGTGCTGCCCAGCGTCGAAGTTGAACGTCGATGTTGCCAGCCCTGGAGGACGTGTAGACGTGATTCATCGAAATAGCTTATTTCGATGTCGCTACATCGAAATAAGCTATTTCGATGTAGCGTGCACATGTAGACGTAGCCCTAAGATTCAGGACCTCTGGGTTTGGCTTATTTGCATCTTGAAGGTCTTTATGCTAAAGCTGAGCAGCTGTTACAGTCTGGTAACTAAAACAGCCAGTTTTCTGATGTAAAAATAACCAACAAAACCTTTCAAAAGGACCATTTTGGTATCCAGAAGGGCTGGATGGTTCTCCATCTATAAACAAATCATGATGACCCTTTGGGTTTTTCATGGTTATGATATTAGGATCAGGCCTCATTTTAAAACATCCATTGTCCTGCACATCTGAATCTCTCAGTTTAGGTTTAGTATCTCCTTTGTAGGAAGCATATGCTTCCACTTAGTACTCTAATCCCCACAGACCTGGTGAATTTCTTCAGAAACGGAATCAATTCTGTGGTACAAAACCAGACAGTTTAAGTGTTGTGTTCAGTAGCTCAAAAAAATACTTTAGGCTCCTGAGAAATACTAAGAAAACACTGTGAAGTGATCAGCAGAACTATCAGCTGTTCTTGTTCCCATATTAGACTTCTTTTTTTTATTTTTTGCTTTGAAGTACCTCCACCCAAAGGAAGTTTCTCCAGTCCTATCTAGCTTCCATCTAGCTGTGGGAAAAGATTCAGATCTTGCAGGTTCAGACAATCTGGCTCATTCCTGAAATACGTGGCAGCTAGGGAACCATATTTACATTTCTCCATCATGAAAGTCTTACATTTCCCCGTACACTGCAAGGAATTAGACAAACATTGAGGGTATTTGACTTTACCATGGTATTCACTATATGCCCTTTAGTAGAAAGATTAAAGCCAAAATATTTTAGTCAGTGATATAATACTGTTGTCTTAAGGCAACTGCTGTATCTGACCTTTCTCTCAAGTCAATTTGATCTGGACAACTGAACTGTGCTCCATTCCTGATGATGGCTAATACCAATAACATCGAATTCACCATCTTTCTGATGAAATCAAAATGCCACCACCTTACTAGCAGCATAGCACTTCCATCTAGAAACACAGGGCTTAATCATTCTCCTATGATCTCCAGCATGGAAAAGAGGAAGGAAAGATTTACCCCCTTTTGGTGGGGGAAGCCACAGCCGAGGAAGGAGCTCAACAGGGCAAGTGGGAAGTATACTCGCCAGCTCAGCCAACAACAGAAAGTTATTGCACCTCGAGGATATGTAATAACTATATCATGGCATCCTCTGCATTAGAATCCTCTTTAAGGGTATCCTAAAGGCAGGTTTTTTTAAGCCCATTGACTGCTGCTATCATATAGTCAAAAGGCTCTTTGTGGATTTTCTCTGGTCTCTTTCACGTCCTGGGAGAGCTGGTGTATTGGGGGTTTCACTCTAATTGTAATCTAGAAAAGCTTTAAGAATGGGAAAGGTTTTATTTTGTTTTGTTTTTTTGCACCCATATGCAGTTTGTGGGGTCTTTAGCAAAGTGTGTGATCTGGGCCTACCAGCAGTCAGATATCCAGTCTAAAATAAGGTATATTGAATTGTGGATCATTTTTAGGAAGCAGCCTACTTTGTCTTTCTCTGTTCTGAGATTCTTCTCTGTGATTCTGAAACCTAAGAAAATACAGTGTTACATTACAAAACTTCCAGCAAGATTATTTACACTACACTACATTACTGCATTGGGATGCTAATCCTATGACACCAGTAGTAAAAAGGCTTGATCCCTGAGTATGTTACAACCTCTACTGATACTACCACTGGGGGAGCTTCCCTCGTAGTGAATTTTGGGTCCTGGTGTTCCTCATGTAGAGAGAGCCATTGGGACCAGGACTGTCTTAAGCTAAACAATATAGGTGTATCTACGTGCACAAATTCAAGACCATTATGTGCCACTTATGCAACCCCCACCAATGATAGTTATGGTGCAAATTATATTGGTAAAAATGGCAGCCCTTTGTCAACATTATGGCTTCCACTATTTCAGTGACTAGTATAGTACACCCAGGAAGAATCCTGGTTCCCAATCTTCCCATTATAAATGCATCCCAGAAGGAAACGCATTCTTTCAAGACCCAATAGCAAGATGGAGGTCAACAGAGATAACTGAAACATATGACTATGATCTGAAGTATTCAAAACATACAGAATATAAATGGTAATCCAGGTTTCTGGGATGTATCCTCAGCTGATGTGTATTGGTGCAGTTCCACTGACTTCACTGAGGTTATGCTAATTTACACCAGTTGAGGATTTGACTCTCTAATCTGATTTGCAATTTGCATCAGACCATTTTTGTGTCATGACCTCTGTGTTTTATACTTTCCAGATATCTAATAAAACAATAGTGTATTTTTTATTCATTATATTTCTTAATTGCAGAACAAGCCAATGTATCCAGAAAATCATTTATCTTATACAGCAGATCATTGGGAAATGTGACTTCAGGGTCACAGTGTACTTACATTTTCAAGAGTCTGCTATGCCATAAGTGCCATAAATATAATACTAACATGCCATAGTGCACTTCATGCTAATTTCCATATTCACTGTGCAAAAACATCATGGGCCAAAGTCCTCTCTGTTGTAAACCCATAGTAATCTGTGGAGTTCTGCTAGGGATGAATTTAGCTCTGTGTTTGGCTCAGTTCAGTTTCAAAGACATCCATTGCATGGGAAAAATGAGAAAACAAAATTATCATTCTATTTGCTATTCCCTCAGAGAATCAGCTATAAAAAGATGAATAAAACATTTCCTGTGTTCTCTTCAAAATATAAATATGTACCATTTTAGTCATGATATGTCCATTTATTTTGAATAGGTTTTTCTATTTACATCGGATATATCCTGTACAAAGAAAATCACTCTCAGTGCTATAGAAAGGTAAATCAGAAAAAAGAATAGACGAGGATATTGGACAGATCTCTATCCTCACCCCAGCTCCTGTGTTCTGCTCCAGCAGTGCTAAGGGATTAGAAAGGTGGCCTAAACAGCCAGTGGAGGATTCCCTTTATAAAGGGCTACCATAGAATCAATGTAACAAAGTCTTCCCCTCTTGCTCCTGCGTGCTTTGCTACATTGCAGAAGACAGGGAGGAACTATAGCCAAAAAACTTTGCACTCTGGCCATCCTGGGCTGGTAGACTAGCCCTAGCCAGGAGCTTTATTACTGATGCAAACTGGAGCAGTCCTGAGGCTGCTTCAACTTGGGCTGGGGACTGAAACAGGATTGAGGAGGTAGTGCAAAGAGTGGAAGAAAGCCCCACCCACCCACTTGCGGTGTGGCAAGCACATCTGTGGTGCACTTGAGCATCTGGCCCTAAATATTTAAATTGTAAATTTATGTTGGGGGGCCAGTACCCCATCACCCTGCGGGTGGAGCAAAAATGTGATAGTCCTACAGCACAGCCAATAGGGTTGCACCCTGCCTCAGAGTCCCATAACCCAGTGGCCAGAGTTTTTAGGACCCCCTCATTTGCAGAGAAGCATAGCCCAATGGCCAAAGTAAGTGGAAGATGGGGAGGGGGGTTGGTGACCCCCCCCCTCCACCCCTGCTCCACCAAGGAAGGGAGAGCAGCTAGTTATGGGGATCAAGCCTTTTGTGCTCCACTGGGTCCCAGCTAAGGATGCTAGTAGTAGCAATGGGGGGGCGTGCCACACAGTTAGTGGAGAATCCACCTTCAACATGCTAAGCACTGCAGGGACACTGGCTGGTCCCTCCCTGGGCTCCTTCCTACCTTGACTCCTGTGGCTGAGTCTGTGTCTTCAGGATCTTGGGGTGCCTCAGGTACCTATAATCTTCCCAGGGCATCTGTGGGTGCCTGGGTTCCTGCCTGGGCCTCAGAACCTCCTGCACCCTTCATCTGGGCTCCTGGCTGCCCCTCAGCTGAAGTCAGCAAGACGTGCCTTCCCTTTCAGCAGTCTGGCCAGACTTAGCTGTGCAGCTCCTTTTTATACTGCAGCAGCAGCTGGAACATGTCCAAGAAGGGCATGGGCAAGGCTTCCACAGCCTTAACCCCTTCCTCTCTAGTGTGGAGTCAGTACACCCCATCATGATGAATCATGGTGCCCTTGGAATAAATACATTTATTTCTGTGTCCATTAAATAAACTGCAGAACCAAAGAATAAACCATATGTATTTAGCAACTTTGACCCTCTCATCTGCTCTTTCGCCATCCTCCTGGGGTATTCTGACATTCAAAATATTTTAAAGGCTTTCAAGCTGCTGCTGTTTTTAATAAAGGGAAACTGTCACAGAAATATTTTCTTCTTTCTTCCCAAATGAGAAATATCTTCATGTCAAATCCCCACATTACTCTGGTCTTGGATTTAGAATAGATAAATTTTAGTCCTGGACCAGTGACAGTTTTTAATATACAATATGTGGCAGACTAGAAATGCGGCTTTTGTTTGACACAACAACTGGGATCCCTTCCTTTTAATAGTAACAGACATTTACTTTTCGCTCTGGGGGGTTCATGATGGAGCTAACACAAAACGCTATTCCTACATCATTTTTAGAGGATCACATTAGTTTATTAGACCTTTCAGTCACTCCAGGGCCAGCATATCAATTCACAAAGTTAAGACCAGAGGGAACTGTTGTGATCATCTGTGCTAGGTTGACCTCCTACATAACTCAGCCCACAGAAGACAGGAACTGTGGCAGCTTGGCTTTGCAGACATGTCAAATGAAAAACATATTCTTCAGAACTTTCTCCTAAAACGTGCCCTAAATAAAAAACATAAAGGTTTGTTATTAATAATACTAGTTACTATTATAGAGTTAGTCAGAGGCCAGTCTGGGTACTGGAGTCCCATCGGTGCTGTGGAAACATTTGTGAAGACTGGTCGCTGCTTGAAAAGTTTACAGGCAGCAGCAACATGGGGTAAAGCCCTGACCCCGTGAACCGCCTCATTGACTTAGGTGGGACATGCTGTGAATAATGGGTCCTCCGGGCAGATTAGATTTTCAGCAGGACTTAGTTTTAGACAAGATGCAACACTTGGTTGTTAATGGAAACTGGTTTTAAGATGGTAAAGCTCAAATAGAATCATAGAATTATAGGCCTGGAAGAGATCTCAATAGGTCATCTACTACTGTCCCCTACACCCAAGGCAGAACTAAGCAACAACCGGAGCATCCTATCAGGTATTTGTCTAACCTGTTCTTAAAAATTATGGTGGTGGTTGCCTTAAAAATAGCAGTAGACAGTTCTACAAATGTTACATTTTGAACAATATTAATAGTTTTGACTTTTTAACTAATTATTCTATGTATTTTATAAATGATCTTTTTTAGCTTCTGCTAATTTTCTAAACTTCTATTATTTTATGCTCTGCATAGATGATGTCCCCTCCACTAATCATGTAGGTTGTGCCTGCAATAGCAAATTCAGTTTGGGCACCTCAATGCAAGAAAGAAACTGATAAATGGGAGGGAGTTCAGAAGAGAGCAGCAGCCATGGTTATGGAGCTGGAGAGACTGATTTATGAGGGAACATTAATAGAGCAAAATATGTACCACTTGGTTAAGTGCCCAGTAAATGCGAACATAACTGGGCTTATGGTTTCTACTGTGATTGGTCCTGCTCATGAATTCCGTGGGACCACTTCTGACAGTAGTGTGATGATAAATACCAATAATGAAACACTAGGCCCTGATCATGCAAAGAATCGACTTGTCCATACCCTTACCCTGTATGGAATTCTGTGGGACTCCCCTCAGGCAAAGGAGTGGTACCACTCCCTCCAGTTACCAACATGTTGCTGGTCCAACATTTTCTGCTTTCCTTTGTGATAATGAAACTTTTCAGTTCTTCATTAGCTCACCATTACACATGAGGAATCCAGCAGGATAAAGGACCTCCGATGCGTGAAAGGAGAAGAGCCGCATCTCTACCAGCTGGGTGTGTTCACAAAGATCCTCGTATTTATCAGACCGGCAGTTGTCTTGTCACAGGCCCTCTTAGTTCACTCGGCTCCTAAACTGGCTTCATGGTTTGATGAGAAATGGGATCTTTTATACTGGGGGTGTGTCTACACTCAGAGGAAGACTGACATGCTGGTGGTCCATATTCCAGAGTTCAATTTAGTGCACCTACTAGGGACACACTAACTTGAACTGTCATGGCACCACCATCAACCCCGGTACGCCAGCAGCCAAAAGGATTAAGGGAAGTCGACAGGAGAGTAATACTGAATAACTGTTCATGGAATGAGACAGGAGTTCTGGGGCACAAAACATTGTGATATCACATCATTAATGATTGTATCATAATTAGGGCTCCGTGTCTGTCACGGAAGTTGTGGGAGTCATGGGTTCCATAACTTACCACAACTTCCATCACTTCTGCAGCTGCCCTTGTAGCTGGCCCCTGGTTCTGGGGTTAGCTACCCAGGTGGCCATGGGGTAAACCACACCGGCTGCCACTGGAGAAACTCTGCAGCCAGTCACTCAGATGGCCCTGCAGCCAGTAACACCAGCCATTTCTGGAGAGGCCCCGAGGCCAGGTGCCCCAGCCACTGCTTGGACTGTGCTGGGGCAGCAGCCAGTGAGGCTGGCCCTGGGGACCCTCTGAGCAGCAGTCTCTGGGCAACCAGAGAAGCCATGGTTGGTGCTCCCTAGTAGTGGTCTCCAGGCAACCGGAGCAGCCATGATCAGTGGCCCCCAGCCTCTGGCTAGTCCCATTCCCCACCAGTAGCAGCCACCTCCAGACCACCTCCCCAGCAGTGAAACACAAAAGATTTAGTCGGGGTATTTATATAGTTCAAAATCATGGCTAGAACACAGGTCACGAATTTTCATTTATTGCTTGTGACCTGTCCATGACTTTTAGTAAAAATATCCATAACTAAGTTGTCACCTTAATCATACTGCATACACACTGGAGGCAGGGGGATGCTAATTAAGGTTTCACCAGCAGCTTTAATTCTGGCATCTCCTAACTTTTCAGTGGTTGACTTTACAACCCTAATGTTCATTTAATGTAGTTTTATGTTATAGTTATTTACATGACAACGCTTCTTAGAAACCTCAACCGAGGTAGAGGCTCTTCTGTGCTATGAGCTGTACCGCTACACAATATAAGACAGCCCCAGCCCCAATAAGCAATGTCTAGCACCGGCTTTCCATTCAAACAACCCCTGCCCTCCCCTACACCCATCTCTATTCACCCCTGCCCTCCCTCCTCTGCCACAAAGAGGTGAACAGAGATGGGTGAAATTTTTCAGATGAGTTGTTTGTCAACAAATGCAGTTTTCAGGCAGCTAAAACTATTTGTAAAATTGGGTCCTATCCAGTGCATAGTTTTGGCCAAGATATTCAAAACGTTGAAGCATTTCGTTTCCACGTTTTCACATTAAAATATTTTAACTTTTTATTTCAAAACAAAGTCTCATTTTGAAATGTAACAACTTTTAAATTTAAAATACAACAAGAGTTATATTAAAATACAACAAGAGTAAGAACAGCCATACTGCGTGAGACCAAAGGTCCATCCAGCCCAGTTGCCTGTCTGCCAACAGTGGCCAATGCCAGGTGCCCCAGAGGGAGTGGACCAAACATGTAATGATCAATTGATCTCTCCTGCCATCCGTCTGCAGCCTCTGACTAACAGAGGCTAGGGACACCATCCCTTACCCACCCTGGCCAATAGCCATTAATGGACCCAACCTCCATGAATGTATCTAGCTCTTTTTTAAACCCTGTTATAGTCCTAGTCTTCACAGCCTCCTCTGGCAAGAAGTTCCACAGGTTGACTGTGTGAAAAAGAACTGCTTTTTATTTGTTTTAAACCTGCTGCCTATTAATTTGGTGTTCCCTAGTTCTTATAGTATGGGAATCAGTAAATAATTTTTCCTTCTTCACTTTCTCCACACCACTCATAATTTTATATATCTCTATCATATCCGCCCTTAGTTTCCCCTTTTCTAAGCTGAAAAGTCCAAGTCTCTTTATTCTCTCTTCGTACGGGACCCGTTCCAAACCCCTGATCATTTTAATTGCCCTTTTCTGAACCTTTTCTAATGGCAATATATCTTTTTTGAGATGCAGTGACCACATCTGTAGGCAGTATTCAAGACGTGGGCATAACATGGTTTTATATAAGGACAACAAGATGCTCTCCATCTTATTCTCTATCCCTTTTTTAATGATTCCTAACCCCGTTTGCTTTTTTGACTGCTGCGCACACTGTGTGGATATTTTCAGAGAACAATCCACAATGACTCCAAGATCTCTTTCCTGACGAATTGTAGCTAAATTAGCCCCCATCATATTGTATGTATAGCTGGGGTTATTTTTTCCAATGTGCATTACTTTATATTTTTTGACATTAAATTTCATTTACCATTTTGTTGCCCAATCACTCAGTTTTATGAGACCCTTTTGAAGTTCTTCACAGTCTGCTTTGGTCTTAACTATCTCGAGCAGGTTAGTATCGTCTGCAGAATTTGTTACCTCACAGTTTATAAGTTTGTTTATAAGTAAGTTGAACAGGATTGGTCCTAAGACTCACCTTTGGGGAATGTCACCTGCTACCCCTCTCCATTCTGAAAACTTACCATTTATTCCTACCCTCTGTTTCCTTCCTTTTGGCCAGTTCTCAATCCATAAAAGGATCTTACTTCTTATCCCAGGACAACTTAATTTATGGAAGAGCCTTTGATGAGGGACCTTGTCAAAGCCTTTCTGGAAATCCAGGTACATTTTATTTACTGGATCCCCCTTATCCATGTTTGCTGACCCCTTCAAAGAATTCTAATAGATTAGTAAGACATGATTTCCCTTTACAGGAACACGCACAAACAAAATAAACAACAAAAATTATTTTGGGATGAACAACATGAGTAGTTCAACCCAAAACTTTATTGTTTTGTTCTTTTCAATTTCAGTGAGAAAAAACCAAAACATTGCCTTTCTGGGTCAATCCAAACAAGCATTTTTCCTTGCTCAGTTCTCGTGGTTGAATTGAGCCTGAGTCAATTGTTAGGTTACTGTTTGTATAATTCCATCTGTTAAACAGTCACTCATTCTTATTGTGCAACTTCTATGCAGAGGTGAGAACAATACCAGAATGCATTTTAAATGTCTGACCCAGTTTAAAAAAAAAAAAGCCTACCTCATAGCCTGACTCTGAAACTCCTACTGGATCTGTTTCTTACTTGCTTTGCTTCTGCTGATAATCCAGTTTCTGGCTTGAGCTGCTTTTACTTCTGGATACTTGTGTATACTCTTAGATGTGACTGGGGGATGGGTGCGCACATGTAGTTTTACTCAAGTGGTTTTCCAGAGGGACCTTACGTAAGTGCCTCACCACCTCCCCCTCCCCCTCTACCCCAGTTGCTGCACTTTTACTCAAGTAACTTCTTGGGTACTTTTTCCACCTCCAGATTTATGACACTGCAGGCCAGATTCTGGTCTCACACTGGCATAAGTTTAGTCCGGGGAATTGGAATTACTTCTGATTTACATCAGTATACCTGAAACCAGCCAAACTTTCTTCGGACAATTTGGGAGAAAAAACAAAGACCTACTTTTACATCATAACACGTGAAATTAACAGTGCTGTATAGAAGGCTGCCACAGGAGCATTAGCCGTCGGAGCACTGGGCCCTTTAAATCACTGCTGGAGTACTGTGTGGTGCACTCTGGGGAGCTCTGAGGACTGCCGAGAGGTGGCGGGGGAGGGAAGGGAGCATTGCACGGCATACTCCAGGCAGCACCAAGAGTTGACGTCGGGTGGGGAGGTGCAGCACGGTCCCAGCAGCACTCCAGCCCCACCTCTTATACCTCAGCCTCACCCCTTCTGGGAGCACAGAGTCAGGCTTTGCCTCCTCCCTTTCTCCCCACATCCCTGAGGCCCAGCAAGTCTGTTGGCACCCCAGCCCGAGTGACATAAGTTATACCAACCTAAGCCGTAGCGTAGTTGTTGCCCATGTGCTACTAGAGTTAGGGCTGGTCTACACCAGGGAACAAAGTCAGTCCCAGAGATGCATTTCTAGCTACACCTTTAGCATAGGTAGAACTGATGTATCAGGATTGACTTTGTTCCCTGGTGTAGATCAGGGCTCTTTGGACTCGTGTTGATGTCCCTTACTCCATGCGATAGCATGGGCAGGGTTGACGGCTGAGCCCAGAGAGATCGATGCAGCAAAACAGAACTCCAGAGGGTTGATCACAGCATGCCAAACGCATGGTAAGTAGAGGCATACCTTTACTGAGAAGCAGAATTCTGCCCCAAGCCCATACTGTGGTGTGTTGCATTGATCGGAAGCAATTCAGGAGATCTTATCAAGAGAAGCAGATTCCAGTTCACAGTTTGGAGAGCAACACACTTAATTATTTGTTCTGAACCTTCAAAGATGCTTTTTTTGTTTGTTTGTTTTTTAATTATCTATTGACCACACACATCTTGTGGTTTTAAATACTTTAATGGTTACAGAAGAGTCAGCTTCATATGCTTCTGGATGCAAATAAGACATAATGGAAAGATGTTGAGGCTTAGATAGATTTAGAAGGTCTTGTCATGCACTCCAGAAACTGCAAAGAAACTGTATGAGTAACACAGCTCAAATGCCTCCTTAGCAGCAGGAGCGCTGAATATTTAATATCCATATTAGAACAGAGAATACAGTCAAGGAAATAAGAGTCACAACACAGTGGTGTGGCTTATATGCAAGGAAGATGCTGCAAGGACAGTTCCTGTAAATTCTACAAAGATCTGTGTCATTCCAACAACGTGCACATCTCAGTGGCTCTGCAGTGACCTTAACAGACTCCAGGAAAAAGATCGTCAACAGAAAGCGACTCTATGAAGGATGAGTTATTTAGTGTTTCAGAACAGCTGCAGGGGAGTTAAAATCCCAGGTCTAACAGGATTAATATACATTTGGGCTAGAAGGTTTATTTGTTATCGGAACCCTTCCTAGATATGCCTAATTATTATCTTAAATTATAAAATCTGCCTGAATCAACATTGTTAGCAATTATTGCCATCCTCATAAAACCTTGTAAAGCCTCACTGCAGTTGGTTTGCACAGATCATTAACATCATTATTAAATACAGATGCAGAAGGTTTAGCCAAAATGCTACGGTAGCTACAGGGCAATAATTGGTATTGGAAGGTGAAAAAACCCATCCCTTTGTAGTAACAGCTAAGAGGTTGCCAGTAACTTTGTTTTGCTTTAAGTCAGAAACAATAAGCATTTAAATTCATTGAAGCATTGAATGATTTTTAAAAATTACACATTCTGTTTAATTATAACATACTAGAAAATTCAGCTGGTGTTGCTTGTATGTGTAAGTCATGTAGGGCTTATCCTCCCCCACGCCCGGTTTTTGGAAAACATACAGTTTATATAAATAAATAATTGCATTTTTGGAAAAAGGAAAAAAGAAGTTGGGAGCAATAAACAATTGAGAGTAATCCATCACGTTTCTATGTGTTCCTCAGTTTTGTTTGCTTGAAATGTTGGCATGGGTTTCAGTGTGTGCGGGGGGTGGGGGTTGTGGTAGGAGGTGGGAGTAAAGGTGTCACAGCAGGTGTTTTGTTGTTGGGGGGGCTCAGGCTGGGGTGGAGAGTAGTGGAGTGAGAGCGGGAGGGGGCGGGGGGGGGACAGGACAGGGATCCAGCCAATGGATGGGGGATGAAAAAGCAGGGGACTTAGGGCATGGGGTTGGGAGATCTCAGGGGACTTGCCGGGGCGGTCACAGCAGCGAAGGTGGAACTGGTCATGGGAGGTCAGAACCGAGCTGCTCAGCCCTGGTATCTCCTTAGGGGGATGGGGCAGCATGTCCAGGCCATGATTCCTGGTGCCAGCCTCTTTGGGGAGGAGGGCTGGGCTAGGGGGTTCTACAGCTGCACCCTGAGTTTCTGGGGAGAAGGTGCCTTTTCAAAGGCCAGGGAAGGCAGGGCTCTTTGATGTGGATGGGCAGGCTACGGTGCTCTTCCCAGCCCCAGAGTGAGCAGGGGGCATCCACATCTTCTGGTGGCCAGGGAGCTGTGGGGAGCTGATGGGGGTGGGGCTGACCTCCAGTGTCGGGGAGGAAGGGAGGCCAGAGACTGGCTGCGACCTGATTGGGGGGCATGGGGCTGTGGCCTGAGCTCTGGGGAGAATGTGGGGGGGGCAAGGGCTAGGCTGTAGCCTGAGCTGGGGTTAGGAGGCAGGAGGCCAGGATTCTTGTGCCCAGCCCAGGAAGAACTTAGGGGGGCAGGCCCAGTTTCCTGGCCCCACCAATTTGGGGGGGTAGGGGAGGAGCAGGGCTCCTCCTGTGGAATGCTAGGAAACATTTACCTGGCCAGAGGGAAGCAGGGTGAAGAGCTCCATCTCCATGTGGCCACCATGTTCCTGCTGCAGCTACCCACAGTGGTCGCACTATGGCAGTGTTTCCCAGACTTAAAACATTTGCCTACCCCTTTTGGGACTTCGGCCTTTTCGGCGTACCACATATACCAGTGCTGTCCCCGTGCTTATCTCCTGATTTTTAGGAGTTTATTCTCTCCCATGTACTCCTTCACAGCCTTTCGTGTACCCCAGTGGCATGTGTACCACACTGGGAAACACTGCTCTGCAGAACAAAAAAAGCAGTCAGGTAGCACTTTCCTGTTTCCTTTGGTCACTGCCCCTAATGGTGAGTCCGATATATGTCACCCCTCCTCTCAGTGCCCCTCCTTTTCCATGGTCTGGGAGATCTTGGGATTTCACACACTCCCCCTATCCAGGCATGTCCAAACCCAGAGCTTAGTTTAAGATAGGGTAAGAGGAAGTAGCACGCCAG
The DNA here is from genome assembly GCF_033958435.1 of Carettochelys insculpta. NCBI lineage: Eukaryota > Metazoa > Chordata > Testudines > Carettochelyidae > Carettochelys > Carettochelys insculpta. The sequence goes on from NC_134139.1 coordinate 59,561,603, forward strand.
TTTAAGAGGGCTTCTTGAACAAACATAGTGCCAACAGAGAGACAGACACACTCTCTAAGACAGACATACAGATGATGGCCCTGATTTATAACTGAACCTGAACTTTACTTCTAGGGACAAAAGTGAATTACACTAGAAACTGTATTTATGTATACAACCTGTTGGACTGAGGAGCCAGCAGATGAAATTATGAGATGACTTCGACTATCCTCAGTGCAGAGAGATTGAGTTTCGACCCCCCCCCCCACCATATCTAACCACCAGTAGTCAATTAGCATCCACACAAATTTAGGGCCAAACCATATATTTGCATATAATTCTAGGAACAAAGCAAGGCGTTTAAACAAACTTTTGAACCTTTGGAGGCATTATGTTCAACCTTACGGTTCTCAAAACTTATACGCTGCAGTTTACAATTGACACTCATGACCTTCTTCTCCATGGCTCCTTGGAGCCTTGGAGGAGGAACAGTGAGAAGATCCCTCGAGGCTGATGTCTACGGTGATGACTTGCAGTTGCTGGGTGAGATAGTGAATGAGTGGTTGAGATGTTGGTTTCGCCTTCCTGGTGGAGTAGGTGAAGCTGGCAGCTTTCACGGCACCACTAAACCTGAAACTGAATAGAGTCTTGGAGAAGTGGTTCAGCTCAGTGATTTAGCTCAGAGATTAAACTCAGTGATTTAGCTCAGCTTTTATGACTGCACCTTCATGCTAGTGATATATGCCAAAGAGATGCCCATATGAGTTTGTCAGGCCCTGGTTAGCACTGACAGTGGCAACAGCGCTTATGCGTGCAGGCAGCTCTGGCTCAGAGATTCAGCTCAGTGATTCAGCTCAGTGATTTAGTTCAGCTCTTATGACTGCACCTTCATGCTAGCCATATATGCCAAAGAGATGCCCGTATGTGTTTGTCAGGCCCTAGTTAGCACTGACAGTTGCAACAGCGCTTATGTGTGCAGGCAGCTCTGGCTCAGCTCAGTCACATCCAGCTCTGCTTCCAGAGACGGCTTTCTCCTGAACCTGCTTCTGTCCTGATCCTTTCTCTGCTGTCTTCTTGTTTCCTCTCCTCTGTGGCTACGTCTTCACGTGCACGCTACATCGAAATAGTCTATTTCGATGAATAATGTCTACATGTCCTCCAGGGCTGGCAACGTCGACATTCAACTTCGATGCTGGGCAGCACCACATCAAAATAGGCGCTGCGAGGGAACGTCTACACGCCAAAGTAGCACACATCGAAATAAGGGTGCCAGGAACAGCTGCAGACAGGGTCACAGGGCAGACTCAACAGCAAGCCACTCCCTTAAAGGGCCCCTCCCAGACACAGTTGCACTAAACAACACAAGATCCACAGAGCCGACAACTGGTTGCAGACCCTGTGCATGCAGCATGGATCCCCAGCTGCCGCAGCAGCAGCCAGAAGCCCTGGGCTAAGGGCTGCTGCACACGATGACCATTGAGCCCCACAGGGGCTGGAGAGAGAGCGTCTCTCAACCCCTCAGCTGATGGCCGCCATGGTGGACCCCGCTATTTCGATGGTGCGGGACGCGCAACGACTACACGGTCCCTACTTCGACGTTCAACTTCGAAGTAGGGCGCTATTCCCATCCCCTCATGGGGTTAGCGACTTTGACGTCTCACCACCTAACGTCGATTTCAACTTCGAAATAGCACCCAACACGTGTAGCTGTGACGGGCACTATTTCGAAGTTGGCGCCGCTACTTCGAAGTAGCATGCACGTGTAGACAAGGCCTGTATGTGGGAGAGCCCATGCTTTATATAGGCTCTTGGATGGTTGAGTGCTGTGTGCATAGACTTTAGTGCAGTGTGCATAAACTTTAGTGCCATGTGTAAAATCGCAGTTCTCAATTAGGTCCATTTGTCCACTATGTCCATTAGCCATTAACAGGTGGTGCTAAAGAGGTCTCTTTCCCAGGCTTACAGTTTTAGCCTGAGGTGACATTTACAATACAACCCTGACGCCATTATAACTCAACATATTAAATTATCTTTTACCTAACAAACCCCAACTAAGTGCTTTCTCTAAGCAGCGCCTGACTTCATGAGTGGTCCCTTTTGGTTCAGTTTCATAATGGTCAACAGTCAGTCAGTTTGAAGCCTAAAACATCAGGGTAGAGTACATGGTCATTACTTTTTAGCGCAAGTCATTCTATTGAAGCCCATGGGACTACTTGGGTAATTAAGGGTAAGCACAAGCTTAAGCATCTTGCTGAATTGGGGCCTGAATAGGTGAATAATTAGTTAGACCTGGAATTTTATACCTGCACTTGATTGCTGATACTCACCACATTGTAAGGAGTTTTGGTTTTTTTGGTTTCTTTTTTTTTTTTAAAGAAAAAAATTAGGACAGAAATTGGTTACAAATGGCCTCCTACTATCAGTCATCCAAACTGTGTCACTTTTCTTTGGTAGATGGGGTTTGCCAGCAGTCACGTCAGAAATGCCACTTGTGTTTAAACAAATGTGCTGCATATACACTAGCCCCCTTCTTTTGGAGGGGGCATGTTAATGAGGCAGTTCAGGGGATGCTAATGAGGGGTTGCCATGAATATGCAGGGGCATTAGTATAATGGTGGCTGTGCGTGATTCGAAAGTGCTGCTTTCAGAACGCACGCTGTCTGTGCAGATGGGGCCTTTTGAAAGGCCCCCTGATTTAGAAAGCCCCTTCCTCCTATTTGGTTTTGGGAAGAAGGGGCTTTTGAAGTCGGGGTCCTTTCAAAAGGCCTCTAGCTACACAGGTGACATGCATTCCGAAAGCGGCACTTTTGAATCACGCATGGCTGCCATTAAGCTAATGAGGCACTGCATATTCATGGTAGCACCTCATTAGCATCGTCTAAACTGCCTCATTAACATGCCCTCTCTGAAAGGAGGGGGGCATGTGTAGACATGGCCATGAAGTTGAATTCTTTGCTTAGAAATACTAGAACTTCTTCCTTTATTTTTGAAAATCAAAATAGATTATTTCATCTTTCTTCTTTCATCATCATCATCATCACAATAGCAAATACATATAAATAGAATGGAATCTACCTCCCTCTTCCTTAGCTGAATGGAATTTATTGTACTAATAGTAGTAAACACTTGTTTAAGCAGAAGGACATGACTCAATAGCCTCATTCTGTCATTGGACATATGTGGATGGAAAATGACATTTATGCACCACAGAATCCTTTAAACTGGGTAAGTATGACCCAGTCTATTTCCTTGAAAAGACATCTTCATTTTGTTCTAGTGCTAAATATATTCATTAGCATGCAGTGTGCTGGAGATTTCAAGTGCATCCCAGATTAAAATTTACCTGTATATTGAACAAAAATAAAATTATGTCAGTGGTGATTGTGTCACCTTTGCCCCTGAAATTCTGCTGCAGGACTCCTCAAGGAAGGCATTAGGCTGTAGTTCATATATAGTTTGAGGAGACTCTTTTAAGTCAAAGACTAACAGCAATGGGTGAAATCTTGATTCCCCTGCAGTCAATAATAAATCTCCTACTGATTTCAATGGCGCCAGGATTTCACCCAAAGCTTTTATAATTAGTGAAGGTCTTAATTTTCATTTCCTTGATTATAAATTTTGAGCACTAAAGGTATGCATTTATCATGATGACGCATTTATCATCATTAATGGACAAACCAATTCTGATAAAATTACCAGTTTAAACCTTCATCTCAATGCAAAGCTTAATCAAATCTGAATCTCATTTACTTGCTAAGTCTTCAAGAAAGTTCTTTATCTGTCCTCAGCTCTCCACAGAAATAATCATTACCAGAAGAACTTTCAGAAGAAGTCACTGAGAAAACAAGCTGCAGTTTTCTGGAAAAGGTATTGAGTTAATGACTGAGACCATGGTTCAATCATATCCATGTGGTCATCACTATGATTTTCTACAATCTATTTTTCATCTGAGACAATCAACTGAATTTCCCATGACTCTCTAGCATGTGGTTTGTGTCAGAAAAGTGCCTATGTAAAACCTTGTAGGGTGTCTCATGCCAGTCTACCCTCTTGCAATGCACCACAGGACATGCAGTTCAGTGGGAAAACCTGGTCTGAGAAGAGAGTGAGGCATGAGACACCTGTACTACAGTTCTCTTAAAGCACCATGACAGTATTTCCAATTTTTTTTTCTTTCAGTTTTTGGCCAAAAAAAAACCAAACAAACAAAAAAACACCAAAAGAACCTACCTTTTTTGGTGGTTAAGTTTTCAACTAAAAGCAATTTTTTTCTGTAGGTAGCAGACACTTTTCACAAGAAAATGTATTTAGTTGAATGCCAATTTTCCATACAAAACAGTTTTTATGTAAATTTTCAACCAGCCCTAATAATTTCTGCAAAAGAGAGCTTTTCAGATCTATCATCCTTTGAATAGTAACAACTCACAGAGAGGCCAGGAAACCATGAATGTGCAGTTTCTGGAGCTCCATCATTTATCTAGGCTCTTAGTTGAGTCCTGTTGTTATACTATCAGAGTGCCTCCAAAGTTTTGTTGTTGGTGTTTAAAAACAAATATCAAGAGCATCTCTTCATCCCAGCCCATAGAAAAAGAGTTACTAATTTATGTTTTAGTTTGTCTGTTTATGTTTTGAGTCACTGCATGTTTTGACTAGTGTGTGAAGAACTTACTGAGTGAAAACCAAATCAAATAAATGTGGTTGAAAATGCCACAGTGGCACTGCAGACACTTATTACAGTGATGGGATGGGTTCTCTGGTCTCTGCAGTAAATCCTTTTCCCTGAAAGTGGTAGCTAGCCCAATGGAAGAATTTTTCCATTTATCTAGTGCTATTGATTCAGGGACTTAGATCAGCTAAACTGGGTCACTTGGGAGCATGGATTTTTCACATCTCTGAGAAATATAGTTGGATCACTTAATTTTCTTATGTAGACCAGCCCTTAGTTTGCATTCTGATGGTAGTTAGTGTCATGGGTGTTTTTTGCAAGAGTAAGGCTATGTCTACACTGCAGAGTATATGCCGGCATAGCTATGTCAGTGTACTCCAACAGAAGGACTTCTGCTCCCAGTTTAGGAATAACTGCCATTCCCAACACACTCCCTTTTCAGCACAGCTTCATTTACACTGTAGGGTTGGCCAGAATAGCTGTGTCGAAGATGTGGGGGTGTTTTTTCACATCCCCAACTATGTGGGTATCATAGTCTGGGGAAGGCTGAGTCTCCCCAAACTCCGCCCACACTCTGCCTCGAGTCCCCCTCCTCCTTCCCACTCAGCAAGTGGCCACTATGTCTGGCTTCCCTCTGCCATCATGGTCCCAGCTGGTGCTGAGCTGTCTGCCCTCCCAGTGCTCTATGGCTAGGAAGGCTGGGGCCATACCCTCTGGCCACTCTGGGGCCAAGGGGGCTAGAGCTGTGTTACCCAGTCTCCTGGCAGTCCAGGGCTGGAGCCTTGCTGCCTGGCCCCCCAGAGCTCTGGGGAAGAAGGACTGGGGCCATGCTGCCTGGCTTCCCAGAACTCCTTTGGTGCATAGGGATGCTGGCCTCAGCAGGGGCCCAGCAGCCATATTGTAGGAGGCTGAGGCCACAGAGCAGGGGCCAGAACTCACAGTGGCGGCATGCTGAGGGCAGGCACCAGCAGCCACAGTCATGACTAGGCTCTGGTGGGCACAGGCTCCAGGCAGAATTGGAGCAGGGCTGGAGGGCTAGCCTCCCCAAGCCACAGTTTCTTCTGGGGGTATAAGTACAGGTACAGCTCCTTACTCCAGTTCCAATTCCCCAGGAAGTCCTGTCTTCTCTGTGATGGTAGATAGTTTAATTGTCCTATGGGAATGCCATCGTTGTGGGGGATAAGGGCAGAGAAGGGAGAGATCATCTCACAAATAGCTAAAGCCAGCTGCATGGGGAGCTTTGACTATCAGAACAGAGATATCACAATGGTCTTATTCAGTGAAGAGCTAGAGCAAGGAGAGTAATAGAACCTGTGGTTGAGGATAGGCCTTATCTGTCACCTGAGGAGCCACAACTCCCATGGAAGATGATCAAACTTGGTAATGAGTGAAGACCCTCATCACCAGATTAAAGAGAACACAGGGCTCGTGGTCATGTCAGGTTTCTAAATAGAGGTGGTTCATTTCTTCTCTACACAGCATTACAAAGAACAACAACAACAACAAAGCAAAAGCTTATTTTAAAAAAATCCTGCAGCAGCACCATCTCTAGGAGAGTGACAAGACCTCCTCCACTCTAGGGCCTAAGACAAGACCTCCCTCCACTCCTGGGCTTGCTCCACCCTGCCTCTGTTCTGCCCTCACCTCTTCTCACCCCGCTCTGGCCTGCCTGTCCCTGCTGTACTCCTGTCCCCAAGAGATGTTACTCAGGGGACCACTGTAGCTATGTAATGGAATTTCTCATTTTTTATTTGCATGTGTTAGCCTTCTCATTGCAAATAGGACTCTAAATCATACTTTAGAAATGAATATTGCACTATATGTGAGTGCTTGTGCAAAAGGAAGCTATCAATAATATTAGTTATGAAAACCTGATCATAAGTGTTTTTAGACCATTAGCCATTCAGTTTTATTTATGTCCTCTTTCAGGCAGGATCTGAAGCCAGAATTCAAAAGACGGAGTTTGGAAAAAGAGCAACATGTGATGTTATAAAATAGCGTCACATTATTTATGCTACAGAATTCTTGAAAAACAATCAAAACAAACCACCAACAGCAACTCTGTCTGGCAATAAAGTGAGTATTTACCAGCCATTATTTCACCATCATTAAATTATAATCATTCAGAAACACAACTCAGACAAACCAAAGTAATCTGCTAATCACATATGCTGTGAATGCATATACTATATTATGCTTCCATCAGCTATTGAAAATAAATGTAACCCCTCTGCCACACAGAGCCAGGTGCAGCCCAGGCTGGGTTCAAAATCTTGGGCTTTCTTTTCAACAATAAAACATAGAACCAGGTTGAGCCCGCCCTCAGTAACCTGGGAAAATTACACACCACCCATGGGTACCTGCAAAAGGCAATATTTCCCAATTCCCAAGCACAGTCTTTGGGAAAACTTTTAGGCTATGTCTACACTAGAAACATCTGTCTACAGAAGTTACTGTCAAAGTGATGTTCCGACAAAACTTCTGTTGACAGATCGCATCTACGCACAAAATGGATCAAACTTTTGACCTGCTCTTTCAACAAAAGGGCCCCTGGAGTGTCTACACACCTATTTTGCCAACAGCTTCTGTTGACAAAACGCATTTTGTGTGTAGATGCTCTGTGAGTTTTGTCTACAAAACCACCCCAGTTTTGTCTACAAAACTCTCTAGTGTTTAATTAGAAAAAATGGTGCAAGCAGGATTCATAAGACTAAAACTGTGAGCAGGACACACACCCTAGAGTGCCTGGGGTAGGGTCTGCTGCATCGTGTTTTTAAGTTCTACAACCAAAAGTTCCTTTACTGTGCTGTCCTTGGCTTCCTCACTGCACACCCCACTCACAGTGGTTGTCCATGGTCAGTGAAGACCCAGGCATCAGAAGCATATCTGCTGGAGTTCACCTCCACCACCTGGGGAAGAAGACACCCTCTTGCCAGCCACTGCTCCTCGTTGCTGTGCCAACTGCTCTCTGCTTTCATAGGCTGCCCCTCAGTCACCAGGTGCTACAAGTCTCTTAGGCTATGTCTACACTTGCCCCCAACTTCGAAGGGGGCACGGTAATCAGGCTGATGGGAGATTACTAATACAGCGCTGTGGTGCATGCCGACACTTAGAAGTTTGACACTTTGAAGTTGCCGCAGGGAGAATTAGCCTAATGAAGTGCTGCATATTCACCACAGCGCTGTATTAGTAATCTCCCATCAGCCTGATTACCATGCCCCCTTCGAGGTTGGGAGCGAGTGTAGACATATCCCTATTGATTGTTTGCTCTCAGCAGGCTGGTCAGAAGCATTGCTCTACTCTGAGTTATTTCAGCTTTTCTTGAGTACTTAACAAAACTTTCCAGATAAAGCCTATTTGGCTCTATTTTTGAAGAGTGGAGAGCAACAGGTTAAACCAAACTGGGGACTATTAGGGAGACTCCTCATCTCCTGGCTAGGACACCTTGTCCCCATTCCTTTTACTTTCACAGGGGTTTGGCATTGGAGCCCCTGGCTTTATGAGGTCCTTTCAGCTGAGGATGACCCCTCATTTGGGACAGGTTAAGCACAGTTCTGCCCACCTTTATTCATATAATAAATACAACAACAGCACTGTACTATCTCTGCATTCAGTACACCAGCCAGAGTTCATCAGTTTGAGCAACACCACACTGTTTGCTGGATATCTAAGCATAGTTGGGGTAGTCATGTAAATACAGTTTGCTCCTGAAGTTTCTTCCAGCTAGCTGTTGGGAGAATTCATTCAGAACCTAGCGATATTAATATATATTTTATGCAGTTGCAGACCCCAAATATTGCAACACAGGTAACGCAACTTTGCTTTGAGTATTTCCAGGAACTGCAACCAGAATAATAGAGTAAAAGCCCCTTTATCTGGCATGCTGGGGGGAGTAGTGGTTGCCAGTAAATTGAAAATGTTGGTTAACTAAGATGGATGGGTTAGGAGTGCAGGGGTTGGAGTGAAAGGCAGGGGTATGGGAGAGGCTGCAAGGCCCATGCTCTGGGAAGACAGTAGGGTCTAACACTGAGTTGAGGCATGTGAGGGACTCAGGGTGTCAGACGATGGGCAGATGCCCATGACCAGCGGCACCCACAAACAGCTGCCTTTCCCTGCGGCTCCTGTTGGAGGTGCGGGCAGGTAGCTTTGCCGTAAGCAGTCATGCTGCCTCTGTCTGCGGGTGCCACCTTTCCACAGCTCCCATTGGCTGTGGTTTCCAGCCAATGGGCTAGGAGCTTTGGATTCAGAGTGCAGGGAGGGAAGACAGAGGGAGCTTGCCTACAGAGCCACTTGGCCATACCTTCACCAACAACAGCAGGGGTAGGAAGCCACTTGCAGGGCCTGCAAAGGTGACCACATTCCCCTTCTTGCACCCCAAGCCCCTTCTGCACTCAGACCTCCAACCAAGCCCCCTCCCTGACACAAACTCCCAGAGACAGCACACTGCACAGCCCATCCCATACCCCAGGTTCCTGCTGGCTCTGCACCAGTTGCACTATAAACTGGACTTGCTATGAAGATGAGAAATGTTGGTTTTATTGAGCTTGCTGGCTGGTGAAGTGCTACATAAAAGGGCTTTTACTGTAATGTGCACATACACACTTGCAGGATGCAGTACATACTTTTTTCATAAAATGATTAAATATTAGATACCCAAAACCTGGAACCTTTTATTCAAAACCTTCAACCTACTCAGAATTCATGGGTTCCGATAAAATGAGATCCTGATCCAAACCACTCTTAGATTTGGTTTTGCAAAACTCTGATCAGCAAAGTTTTGCAAAACCATAACCATGTTGTGAGATTTGAGAAAGTGGAAAAGGGATTCTTGAAAGTCCAATTCTGGTTTTACAGAAGTAAAAATCAATTAAAAATTTTTGCAAAAACCAAAACCAATCTATGCTTTTCCCTTCTCTGGAATGCAGCAGGAATGCAGCAGGAATGCAGTGCACGATTTATGAATATGAAACTGCTTAGATTTCCTGTTTTAGCTGATAAATAAAATATATTTAAAACGTTCTAAAAGACAAGAATATTTACTATGACTTTCCTGGGCCGTGTCTACACTAGCTAAAAACTTCAAAATGGCCATGCAAATGGCCATTTTGCTGTTTACTAATGAAGGGCTGAAATACATATTCAGCGCCTCATTAGCATGCAGGCGGCTGCGGCACTTCGAAATTGGTGCAGCTCGCCGCCATGTGGCAAGGGGACTTCGAAATAGCCCGGGTCCTTTCAAAAAGGAGCCGCGCGGCGGCGAGCCGCATCAATTTCGAAGTGCCACAGCCGCCCGCATGCTAATGAGGCACTAAATATGTATTTCAGCACTTCATTAGTAAACTTCGAAATGGCCATTTGCATGGCCATTTCGAAGTTTTTGGCTAGTGTAGACATAGCCCCAGTGTATAGTTACTACTACTCCTGAGCTTTCTGATGTATGGTTACTATTTCAAACATCTTAAACTATTTTAAGGAGCTAAGGTACAATGATATTTGCTCTGATCCATCAGACAGAGACAAACATCTACAAGACCTTTACCAAGCTTTCCTCAAACTACAATACCCACCTAAGGAAGTGAGGAGACAGATTGACAGAGCCAGACGGGTACCCAGTGGCCACCTGCTACAAGACAAGCCTTGCAAGGAAAACAAGAGAACACCACTGACCATCACATACAGCCCCCACCTAAGGCCTCTCCAATGCATCATCAGTGATCTGCAACCCATCCTGAACAATGATTTTTCACTCTCACAGGCCTGTCCTTGCCTACAGACATACTGCCAACCTTAAAGAAACCCTCACCAACCACTGCAAATCACAAACCAGTGGCTCTAGGCCTGGAACCAGCCCCTTCAACGGTTCTTGCTACCAACTCTGCTCACATAGCTACAGCAGTGACATAATCACAGGACCTAACATCAACCATACCATCAGGGGCTCCTTTACGTGCACATCTACTAATAAATGCCATCATGTTCCAGCAATGTCCCACTGCAATTTACATTGGCCAGACTGGACAGTCTCTACGTAAAAGAATAAATGGACATACATCAGACATAAGGAACAGTAATGTACAGAAGCCTGTGGGGGAACACTTCAATCTCCCTGGACACTCAGTAGCCGATTTAAGGGTGGCAGTCCTGAAACAGAAATTTCAAAAGTCAAATGAAGAGAGAAATCTCTGAGCTGCAATTTATTTGCAAATTTGACTCCATTAACCGAGGATTAAACAGAGACTGGGAGTGGCTCGCAGTTTACAAAGGCAGCTTCTCTGTCCTGGATCTTAAGATCTCCCCATTAGACTCTGACAATGGCTCATATCCCCCTGTATGATCTGACTTGTTTTTTCCTCTTTTGATACCTACTATTTTTAATGGGTCATTTCCACCTTGCTGAATAGAGCTTGTCAGCTCTGGCCCTCCCTTTTTCTGGGACCCCATTTTTTAAATACCCCTCTGAAACCACACACCCCCACTCATGCATCTGATGAAGTGGGTCTTTGCCCATGAAAGCTTATGCTCTAAAATATCTGTTAGTCTATAGTGTGCCACAAGACTTCTTGTTGTACTGTTTTAATGCATCCTGAAGCTCTGACTTGACCCTGTTGCATTTAGAAGTCTTGAGACTGGAATTTGAAATGTCAGCACAGGGGCTGCTCTCTGTTCATCACTGCTGCCAAAGGTAGCAGTGGCTGTAGTAGCTTCTTCTAGAAGCTGTTATTCATAGTTCACAAAGCCTAAGGAAAAGCTTTGAGGAAAAGAAAGCACTTAAAGGAAAAAAAAAAGTTGTGGCTACTTTTTGGAAACATGTTAAGATGTACATGCCATTAGCTCTGCTGTATGTAATACAAATTACTTTGCATTAGGGAGATGGACAGTTTTCTGTGATTAATAACAAAATTAAAATATCCTGAGATAATTTTGCAGCTAATGTTTTTCAATGGGGCACAGCTCAAAGGCTTGGGTGTATTTTATGGAAAGAACAGGTCTCCAACCTGAGAATAAATTTCTGTGGGAGACAATATGGAAGCAAAGTTTCTAAAGCTTAATTTAGATTCAAATTAATGTCAAGGCAAGTTCTTTGAGTCACCTACTCCTTCTCTGTGGAATCATTTCTAATTGCATGTTAAGATCAAAGTTTAAGTTTATAAAAAAGAAAAACAAGCTCAGATAAATAGTTATTATCTGACATCCTTATGAAAATTCATGACCTGCAGCTTTATCAGGGACCTTTTAAGAATTCTAATTGTGAAGTATGCATAACTATTAAGTGGCTAGCACACTTCAGTCTCTTGATAAGAAGCGAGTTAAATAATTGTCCTGTTTAACTTGTGCTTGTTAACCTTTAAGGTCAACTAGTTTGAACATACGTTTAATGAAATCCTGGAGCCAGAATTTATGATACTGCTGCTGAATGTTAAATTGGACAATTTACATAAGCAGGACATTAACCTTCTGAGCACTAAATAGCATTTTAGCACTTAGCCGCTGGGGACAATAAGGGACATGTTCTATATATTTGTGATTAGCTTGCCTGGAAACTCTCATGATGACCAATTGGCCTACCAAGTTTAGCAGCATAATTAAATGAATGGACTCAGCCTAAGTAAATTATCCGTGCTGTGTACAGTATATCATTATAGTCCTAAGGAAAAAAAAGATATGAATAATTTAATATTACATTACTAATTTATCAATGCTAAGTGACTGCAAGGAGGCTCTTTGTAATTCGTTGTTTTAAATTTGATATTTGATTTACTGCCGGTGTGATTAAACTTGAACCTACTTCATTTCTTTATCAGAAATTTATGGTAACAGTCGACTTTTTCCCCCCGGGTAATGGATGTATTTTTCGTTTTCTTCTGCTTTGATGATAATAGCAAATACAAAGTATTATGCATTGCCAAACTTGTAATTAAGCAATTTGTCACAAGGCAAGTGTGTCATCTTTTGGCAGGCAGATCTTGTAGAAGGTAAGGGCAGCAGCCTTAGAATTGTCAGCATTCCAAGCTGGTACAACAGGATAATAATGGTTAGGGTAATTTTCCTTTGGATCTGAAAGATGGAATTTAATATCCTGATCTTCCTGCTTGAATATTCTCCCAGTGCAAGGGAATGCAAAATATTGGAGGGGAGCACTATAGATCTGAAAGGAGAATGTTGGTTTTAATTATTATAATTATTATTTATACTGGAGCAGTGGCCAAAGGCCCCAGTCCGGATCTGGACTCTATTGTATCAGTTGTTGTACAAACATACAAAAATCAGTCCTTGCTCTGAATTTCTTGTAGTATTAAAAATGACTAAAGCAGAGAAGAAGTGGGGTAAAAGCACACAAGAAAAGTGTCTAACAGCAGGCTGTTTGAGGGTTTTTTGGGTTTTTTTTTTACAGTTATTTTTATTTATTTTGCGAGCACAATTTTAGATTTGGTTTCTAAGGAGCACTCAGGGCCGAGGTTCAAGAGATGCAGTGATTGTTAAGTAAAAAAGGAGCAGGTAAAGGAAGAGTGAAGTGGAGGGGAGGGAAGTGCAAAGGGAAAGGAGGAGGGGCAGGGAAGCGGAGGTGTACAAGAGGTAGAGAGAGTGATGGTGGGTTGCTACTGAGGTCGAAGAGGATGGCGTGAAGGGCAGCCTGGCAGCCTGTCATGAATGGCAAGACAGGAGCAGAAGGGAAAAAATGCCCCAGTCTGGAGTCCAAGCTTCAGAACTGAGTGATGATAATGTCAGGAGGCTGCAAAGGTTTCCTGGCTGCTGCTGTCTTTTCCCCATGTGGACAAGGCACAGGAAGGGGCTATAAGCCCACTGCCCTTCTGACTCTGGTGAGGTGCAGGGGGCTGGAAGGTCTTGATTCCCCCTGCTCACTGAGCTGTAGCTGCTGCCGGATGCACTGGGGGAGGAACACTCCAGGTTAGGGGTTTCTACAGCCCTCCCCCTTAATGCTGCTCTTATTCCTTATGCCTAGGCAAGAATGGAAGCTGGGTGGTGGAGGAGAGCTGAGTTAAGTCACAGCTGCCAATGACCAAATGCAAAAGTGAAAATCTTGTCTACTAATTAACGTGCTGCTTGGTTGGATGTGAGGTGGTTACAGCCAGTCCAACTCAGAGTATGCCACACTGCCGCACACACTGTTCCCTGCCAGCAGCATCCCAGCACACTCTTCAGTTCAGGTAAGAAGGCCCCGAGTGGTATAATCCATGGTTATGTGGCTCTGCTCAGAGGCCTTACCAGGGAAAAAGATGCGACCAGTGTATGATCTTGCCAATAAATAAATAAGTTGGCAATTAAAATTTGAACTGGGGATATTTCTCATTTTTATGTCTTTTCTGTGCATTGCCAAAAAGGCACAAAAATGGGAAATATATAAAATATCATATCATAAATATATTAAAGAGTGTTCTCCTTCAAATGATCAGAGCCGAATAGTCTGTGCAGTTTTTAATTCCAGGGTAAAACCATTTTACTTGTGCGGAGTTTGGGAGCTCATTTATTGAAGCTTAGTCCCCAGCAGTGTTTCCTCTACTTTTTTCCATTCATGGGTGAAATATATATTTTTGTGTGCACAAAGGCATGTGTGGATGTGCACCACCAATAAAAACACATGCTGACCACTGTGGGTGTCTGTGGGTGCTCTAATAATTAGCTGGGTGGCACCTGAATTTCTCCTGGGCAGTTGCCCAAGTACTCAGTTTATGGGGAATACTGGTTCCCAGAACCATCAAACTAAGCAATTTCTTAGAACTTCACTTTTTATTATGTGTTTTGCATCTATTGGGAGCTGGGGGGAATATACCTGCTGAGGGCTCACACTGGGCTGGCACCACCTTTGTTGGTCCCACTGCAATTGTCCCAGCAATTTAAGAGATGCGGGCTCAAAGTGGCTCCTGAAACTCTAACATCTTTAAATTTCGTGGAGTGGGTCAGATTTCTAATTCCCCCTTATACATCTGGTTCCAGATCAGGTCTCACCTAGTCAGAGGTGGCAAAAATTTCATGCAAACAATAATTCTTAAAATATTTCTGCCATTTTGGCTTGGAATCTAGCAGAACATTTCTCAAAATTTTGGTGTCATTGACTAGAGACTTAAACCTAATTTAGTTTCAAATCCAACCCTAGCCTAAGACTTATCTAAGTACCACATCCTTGGCTCACCCTTAGAAGCTACCATATTCTATAATGGATCAGAGCCAAGACTGGAAAATTCATTTGCAGTCACAGTGATATATAAAAAGTTATACCAACTATCAAACCAATATGGCACATGGTACATGTAGATTTATAAAGTCTATTTAATCTAGATCCAGGACAAGGTATGACTTTATGCATGTATCAATACAGATACAGCATATAAACACAGAATGCAATCTTACCCTTTAAAAATTCATATTGCACAAGAGGCTATTTTTCAATTCATATTAGAAAATTACTACAATTTGGGAAAGTGATGATTATTCAGGCAATTATAAAACTTTGTCAATTACTCGGAATTACTTTGACTTACTTTGGCAATTTTATTTTACTGTTTTAGTCCTTTCCTCACAAGCTGAACCCTGTGAATATTGTCAATCTGTTTTACTGATGACAGGTAGAATAATGAAAGAGACAGTGAACAGAGACAGTAATAACCTGATCTACTATAAGGACTCTTTTACATACTTTGACGTTTTATCTCACTCTTATCTTCCCCAACCCCACAACCAGCCGCTGCCGCTGTCCCTCTGCTCTTCTGATTTTTCAACCTTGATAACAATTTTTGGATCTCTATGCTTTATATATTGAGTCTGTTCTGGTGATGCTATGATCTGAAGAAGTGGGTCTGTCCCACAAAAGCTCATCACCTAATAAATTATTTTCAGTCTTTAAAGTGCTACATGACTGCTTTTTTGTTTTGATGACAGGAAGTTAGATAACTACTAAGAAAACAACTGCCCAGGACAATGTGGCAGGTAAATCTAGCAACAAACCTATTAATATGGTCACTCCCATTTTTTGAAGGTCAGGGAATATATCATCTAGCAGTTGCAGATACTGACAGAAGTTGAAAGCTGAGTATTTTTCAAAACTGTGTCTTGCCTAAAACATATTACCAGTTATTACCATATTACCTTGATTACCAATTGGCCCAGAACTGGTACTAGAATGCAGGCTGGTCTGGTGGTTAGGTTACAGGCACCCACTGAAGTGATTTGAGTTCAAGTCTCTGCTCCAGCTAGGTGACTTAGAGCAAATCATTTAGCATTTGTGAGCCTCATTTCTGCCATATATATAGGATGGAGATGATAGTGATTCCCTACCGTGCAGGAAGACTATAAGGATAAATTCATTAAAGGACGCAAACTAATCAGATGTTAGTACATAAACATAATACAATGTGATCAGGTAATTAGTTTTCTTTTATAACTAAAGAGGTCTCTGTTCTCTGCAAAATAAGTAGCTTTGCATATATAGCAAATTAAAAACAGGAGTTGGGAAGTCATCCACTAGCCTTTGTTAGTGCAAGAGACACACAAGCTGTTCCAGAAGATACATTTTCAGCAGTGCTTGAATCTATTCTTCTAACAGGCTGTTGTGGCAGCAGTGCGTCAGTGCTTTCAGCCATCACTGGGATTGCAAGACATAGGGGTCTTCCAAACCTATTTGGAATGAGCTGTCCTTTATGCTGTATTACAGCTTCCTTTCCCCTTCCCTTTGCTTCCTTCCAGCTTATTTCTCATCTGAAACAATTCTCTGACCATGTGGAAAACAGTCTGACCTGCGCATTGAATTCCAATATGTTAAAATGCTTGCCTTCCTGACTCCTACCCCAGAGGAATGCATCCCCACATAAGAAAAGTCTCAAAAAGTAATCAGAAGTGAGACAAGTAATTAGCTGGGTGACAGTCATTTTATTAATGTCACTTAAAGGTACCAGAAGTTCAGCTAATTTCCATATGAAGGAATTTGATACCGTGATGTGCTGGCACACCTCATCTTCAGAGCACTCAGCACTTTTCCTGATGTCCTTGGTATACTGGGATCCCAAGGTCCCCAAGCTTCCTGTTCAGAGGAAGGGGACTAGTCCTGTATGCGTCAGGGGTGCAAGGGCAGGGACTGAGTAGGAAGAATTGTGGGCAGAAAGACACGGAGATGGTATGTAACATCTTTTCTTTTGACTTGCCAAACAACAAACATGCAGTTGCAGCAATAGCCTTCCTCTGTTTCAAGCACCCGTCATTTGTCAGTCTAAACCAGTGAGAAAGTTGGGGAGAGGCATTTGTGAGTTTTGCTATGACACCCTACATTTATAATAGTTCACGAAGGCTCACTCTCCCCCTTTAACTGCATGGAGTAGCAGCAACATCCCAAACCAATCATGACTAATGTTTAAAATGTCTTAAAGAATATGTCTAAGTCTCACCAACTTGACTCATGCTGAACTCACCTCTCTCCCCACAGGGTTTCTCTTCCATCCAGAACACAGCCTAGGACAGGGGTCTGCAACCTGCAGCTCTGGAGCTGCATGCGGCTCTTTAAGGACTTCTTTGTGGCTTCTGACACTATAATTGCAAAGTAAAAAAATAACTCACCTGATTATTTTTGATAAACGGTGAACAGCTATGTAGCGGGTCAGTATGGCCTCCCACAGACCCGGAGGCCGGGGAAGCTATGCAGAGGCCCTGGTGGGCGGGGCCGGAGTCAGGAGACCAGAGGCCCGCCCCTCAGAGGGCGGGGCCAAGGGCTAGAAGAGCCAAAGGCGGGGCTCGGGAACCATTCAGTGCTGGGCCTCCGGGCAGGGAGGACGTGCCTGCCCGAGCTCCCCGGGGACAAAGGGAGAGGGCCTGCGGCCGCCTGGCCAGGCCAAAGGAGCAGGCCCTCAGAGGCTCCACGCAACCCCGGGTCCGTATGCCCCAGGGAGACTTCCCGGACCTACCAGGACCTTCCCGCCGGTGGAGACCCCCTGCCGTGGAAAAGGCCCCGGGAGCAGGCTGCCCCAGAGCCCCGGCGGACCCCTACAACACTGAGACCCAGGACCGCCCTGCATCTCCTGTATTACCACCGCCTGACTACCCTAACGACGTGGTCATGGACGATTGGCCGGAGCCCCCACAGGCGGATAACCCAGAGGAGACCGACCGAGGAGGACCCCTCGACCAGATGGACTGGGACCTGCCGCCAACAGAGGGTGAGGTAGGAAGTGGCCCGGGGAACGTCGCTCACGAACCAATGGCAGTGTGTTGCGGTCTGGATCCCCACTGCCGGGGTTGCATGTGAGCGACCCCCAGGGCCCCGGGCCGGGTCGCAGTGGAGTGGGAGGGCCTGCGACCCCCTACCCCCCTCCCTGACAGGGCCAGCCCCCGCTGAGCCTGTCTGTAGACCTTGTGTTGCTGCCCCGCCCCAAACTGAGGGCTGGGCTGGTGTTTTCCCTTGTGTTGCTGCCCCGCCCCAAACTGAGGGCTGGGCCGGTGGTTACCCTTGTGTTACTGCCCCGCCCCAAACTGAGGGCTGGGCTGGTGTTTATCCTTGTGAACTGCTGCCCCGCCCTGGACTGAGGGCTGGGCCCAGAGCTATATAACTCTTGTGAACTGCGGCCCCGCCCTGGACTGAGGGCTGGGCCCAGAGCTATATAACTCTTGTGAACTGCTGCCCCGCCCTGGACTGAGGGCTGGGCCCAGAGCTATATAACTCTTGTGAACTGCTGCCCCGCCCTGGACTGAGGGCTGGGCCCAGAGCTATATAACTCTTGTGAACTGCTGCCCCGCCCTGGACTGAGGGCTGGGCCCAGAGCTATATAACTCTTGTGAACTGCTGCCCCGCCCTGGACTGAGGGCTGGGCCCAGAACTATATAACTCTTGTGAACTGCTGCCCCGCCCTGGACTGAGGGCTGGGCCCAGAACTATATAACTCCTGTGAACTGCGGCCCCACCCTGGACGGAGGGCTGGGGCCTGTACAGGGGTAGCGGTGACTGCCCGAACTGAGTGCGGGCTGGTGCCCTAACCCCCCTCTTTTGTTGCCGCCCGCCCTAGACCAAGGGGCTGGGCGTCACGGGACTTGTTACAAGCTAAAAGCCCAAAAATGAACAACTCATCAAAATAGCAAACAATATGGGATCTCGAAATGTTGAATAACTCCCTCTAGTGTCCTACAGAGAAAGAGAGAGAGAAAGTTTGGGAGTGAAAGTCAGGAAGTCAGTGGTATAAACACACACGTAAAGTGTGAGGAAATAGAATCTGTAAAGAGTTTGTGAACATCCTGTAGCAAACATGTATCACGTTATAAATCATTGTGTGTGCTCTGTTCTTAAAATAGGGGTTACAAAAAGTTGGGTTTGACATTATTTTTTCAGGACTGTCGCGTATTCACATGCAGTGCGGCTCTTGAATTATGGAGTTTTTTACTAAATTGGAAAAAATGGCTCTTCTTGCTGTTTTGGTTGCTGACCCCTGGCTTAGCAGATAGTCAGTAAGGTAC
This sequence comes from Carettochelys insculpta, assembly GCF_033958435.1. Taxonomy (NCBI): domain Eukaryota; kingdom Metazoa; phylum Chordata; order Testudines; family Carettochelyidae; genus Carettochelys; species Carettochelys insculpta. Next base: position 59,580,696 of record NC_134139.1, read on the forward strand.
ACATTTACAGAGGCTCGCCAAGATTATTTTAAGTGAGTCCAGCCTACCTCCCTATGTTACCCCACCAATCTTTTTTTCCCTCTATGTTTTTGTTATTCCCTCCATTCATTTCCAGTAGGGGGGAAGGCTTGTTTTCTGGCTGGTTAACTGCACTTTCTTCTTCGAGTGGTCCCCGTGGGTGCTCCACAGTAGGTGTCGGGCTCGCCCCGGCGCTGCAGCTCGGAAAATCTTCAGCAGTCTCCGTCGGGTCGCGCATGCGCCGATGCGCGTCGGCTGTTCGCGCGCTTACGGTCACGTGCGCGATCAGGTCCCCACCAGTTCCTTCTCAACCGCTAACGGCTGCAGACGGAATTCTCTCTGGCTCCAACGCCTCAGGCAGATAAATCTTTTTTTTTTTTGCTCGTGTTAATAGTTTTTAACAGTTCATAGTTAGCAGTTCTATAGTTATTATAGTTAGTTACTCTGTTAAAAGTTGTTAAAAGTTAAAGACTATCTTAAAACCACAGCGGCCGCCTCCGGGCGGGACCGCTGCTTTTGTTTGTCGGCCTTCAAAGGCCAACAGTTATTAACATCACCTAACAGACTGTTAAGTGTGCTATTAGCACCTAAGGACTCAGAGTTAAGTTTTAACAATGCCATCCCCCGGATTTAAGAAGCGTGAATCTTCGGATGGCCATAGCAGATGCATACGGTGCCTTGGGGAGACGCACGTTCCCCAGAAGTGCTCCCATTGTTCCAAGTTGACTAGTAGAGCTAGAAAAGATAGAGAAATGAGGCTGAAGATGCTGTTAGTTGACAAAGCACTTCAGCCTGCCTCATCGGAGGCAACGCATGCGGAGGGCTCTTCAGGACTGCACAAGAGGAAGGCTGCCTCTTTGACCTCCTCTGCGCAGAAGAAAAGAAGAGCCTCGCCTACTCTATCCCTGCCCCTTACTGTTGGGAGCGGGACGAGTGTAACAAAGGGCCCGCAAAGAGCCTCGCCTACTCGATCCCTGCCCCTTACTGTTGGGAGCGGGATGAGTGTAACAAAGGGCCCGCACACGCTGGCTTCCTCCACTGGTAAAGCCGCGGCGCATGCAACCACTCAAGGCCCTGCAGCTACCAGGGAGATGGCACCGAGAGCCGTGCGGGCACTAGTCAGTCTAGCACCGGCTACTGCGGCACCAATCGAGACTCCCCCAGAGGCACCGGGATCGACAGCACCGAGGACATCGGTACCGAGGACAACGGCACCGGGATCGACGGCACTGAGGATGACGGCACCAGCAACAACGGCACCGGGAGCAGTGGAAATCAGCATGACACCTGCTCCGGTACCAAGTTCACCGACAAGACCAACCGAGAGGGTAAAGGCTAAAACGAAGACCAGGCACCGCAGCCCCTCTCATGAGGTAATTGTGCTGCCTCTGTCACCACGACCACCACCAGAGATTCGACGGGCAGCAACACCTTCAGCCTGCCACAGATGTCCTTCTCCTTTTCTTCGGAGTCCATCCCAGAGGTCTGCATGCTTTTCTCCATCATCTAGCAGAGATCCCTACGAGTCTTCTCACAGAGGTTCTCGTACGTTGGTATCATCTCGGAGGTTTCGACATTCCAGGCACCACCCTTACATCCTTGGGTCATGGTCCAGGTCTCCATCGCCGGGCCCCTGTCCCTGTTGCCACGACCGCCATCATTATGCGGGGCATCAGCATAGGAAGTCGATGTCTCACTATGGATCCCCGTCGACCACCCCTCAACGCCACAGTGTTCTGCTTCCACCTGGGGGAACACCACGAGTTCCCCAATCAGAGGCTGGGTCTAAAGACATTGAACCCCACCTCAAAATTCCACAAAGGCAATCACATCAATACAGCCAGGATCCAGAGGAATTGGTGGAGAGATACCATAGTGATGCCTCCTCATCCTCGCGAGATGAGGCCGTGGTCTCTGGAGACATTTCTCCCCCAGATGACCTGAAACAGTTCCAGGAGCTGTTCAAACGAGTAGCTCAATCCCAAGATATTCAAGTGGTGGAGGTGCAGGAGAAACTCCACAGACTCCTTAAAAACTTCAGGCCTCCTTCTTCTTCTAAAATTGCTATTCCTCTGGATGACGCAATCATGGAGGCAGCCACTAATATGTGGCAGACTCCAGCATCCGGTCGTCCTACCAACAAAAGAGTGGACAAAAAGTACTTCATCCCTGCGAAAGGTATGGAATTTCTATTTACTCATCCACAGCAAAACTCGCTAGTGGTTGAATCGTCCCAACACAGGTCCAAATCGTCCCAGTACAAATCTGGGGGATTGGATAAGGACATAAAGAAGCTGGATCTTCTGGGTAGAAAAGCCTACTCCTCCTCTACTCTGTTGCTCCGCATGGCCAACTATGCCGCTCATTTGTCGAATCACAATTTCGACAACTATTCCAAGCTTACTGCCCTCATGGACTTCCTTCCGGAGGATAAAAGGCCAATTCTTAAGGCAATTGTGCAAGAGGGCTACGTGGCTTCTCGAGCGGGTGTGCACATTGCACTGGATGTGGTGGACACAGCGGCCTGCGCCATGGCCACTGCAGTGGTAATGCGGAGAGAGTCATGGCTTCACACATCCGGCATTCCAAAGGAGTTACAGGTCAAAATTGCAGACCTCCCCTTCGACAAAATAAAATTGTTTGCTGAATCGACCGACTCAGTCCTACACTCGAGCAAAGATTCCAGAGCGACACTTCGGACTTTGGGGATATATACCCCACCGTTCAGAAGGAAGAAATTCTATCCTCAGCAACGCCGTTATGGTTACCAACAGCAACGTACCCAATTTCTAGGGGGTATGATCAGGGACGTCATCAACAAACACATTATAAGGGCCCTAGGCGCCGGCCTCAGCAGGGCAACGCCTCCGCAGGGCAAAGTGCAAGACAGCAAGTTTGACGGGTATGTCGAGGGCCGCAAAGCCAAGACCGTACCTCAGTGCCAATCTCAGTACATGTTCTATCACTGACTCAAGCCATTTTACCCACAATGGAAAAGCATCACGTCGGACAAGTGGGTATTGGAAATTGTAAACACAGGATACACGATCCCCTTCCAGTCTTTACCTCCACCAAATCCTCCCACCGCACCCCTTCTCAGAGACCCCTCTCACCTACCGGAATTAATGCGCAGGTGGACCACCTCCTATTCATAGGGGCGGTGGAGAGAGTACCGGAACAATTTCAAGGCAATGGGTTCTACTCCAGGTATTTCCCGACGGAAAAAAAAAAAAAAGACAGGAGGGTGGAGACCCATTTTGGATCTACGCGCACTGAACCAGTACCTACGCAAACAGCGCTTCAAAATGACTACGATGGCTTCAATAAGCACTGCACTAGACCATGGCGATTGGTTTGCAGCCCTCGACTTACAGGATGCGTTTTTTCATATCACAATTCATCCAGCCCACAGGCGTTTCCTCCCGTTCCTTGTGGGCACAGATCATTTCCAGTACAGAGTCCTCCCATTCGGACTCTCTTCAGCACCCAGAGTCTTCACCAAGACCTTAGCGGTGGTGTCAGCATACCTACACAGACAGGGAGTTTTCATTTTCCCGTACCTGGACGATTGCCTGCTAAAGGGAACTTCCCGGGCAGAGGTATTACGGATGATACACATCACCACAAAAACATTTACCTCACTGGGCCTCATCATCAATTTCTCAAAGTCAAAGACCGACCCCACGCAAAATAAAGAGTTTATAGGGGCTCGGATAGACTCAGTCACGTCAAGGGTGTATTTACCCGAGGCTCGTTTTCGTGGCATCGAATCTCTCATACAACTACTAACGTACAGCCCCACTGTTCCAGTTCTCACGTGCTTACAACTGTTGGGGCATATGGCAACCACCACGTTGGTGGTGCAAAACGTCAGGCTGCATATGCGAGGATTGCAGCATTGGTTGGCAACCGTATACAAACCCTCAATCCACACCGTCCACAAGAGGGTGTCACTTACAACAGAGGCACGAAACTCGCTAACATGGTGGGCAAACCCCAAGAATCTCCTAACAGGGGTGCCCTTCCGCCAACCGCAAATTACTGTGTTCATTACAACAGATGCCTCCCATATGGGATGGGGGGCTCACATGGACAACAAAACCACTCAAGGATTATGGTCCCCCGCAGAGAAGACACTGCACATAAACATATTAGAGCTCAGGGCAGTGTTCAATGCGTGCAGGCATTCTCACAATTGTCTGCGCGGAAAAATAGTCTGCGTGAATACTGACAACACCACCACCATGTTTTATATAAACCGACAGGGGGGAACCAGGTCTCGTACGCTTTGTGCGGAGGCAGTCCGACTCTGGAACTGGTGCATCGCCAACAATATAATCATAAAGGCTTCATACCTACCGGGGGTCCACAATGTCAAGGCGGACCAACTCAGCAGACACTTTGCACCCACTCACGAGTGGCAGATCCGTTCAGACCTACTTTACCAGGTGTTCCGCAGATGGGGTTTTCCCCAAATCGACTTGTTCACCACCCGAGAAAACAAGAAATGTCCCCAATACTGCTCCAGAGCAGGCATGGGACAGGAGTCTTTGGGGGACGCCTTCATGATCCCATGGAAGGGCCCTCTACTTTATGCGTTCCCTCCCACGACACTTATATGCAAGGTCTTGGAGAAGGCCAAAAGGGAGAAAGCACGCATGATACTCATAGTCCCAATCTGGGACCGGCAACAGTGGTTCCCATTGCTCTTGCGCATGGCTCAACATCGGCCATTTCCCCTACCAACAGTACCGGACATTCTTACTCAGGCTCGGGGGTCCATACTGCACCCGCACCCGAAGAGACTTCAGCTACAAGCATGGCTAATCCATGGCTAAGCACCTTAGAGACTACATGCCCAGAGGGAGTACAACAAGTCCTTGAATGTAGTCGGACAACTTCCACCAGAAAGACTTATCAGCACAAATGGTTGAGTTTTTCCGAATGGTGTTCCTCCAGGCAACTAATACCCCAGGACGCCACCATACCTATGATTCTGGATTATTTGCTACAACTCAAACAAAACGGACTTTCACTGTCCTCTATAAAGGTGCATCTGGTGGCTATATCAGCATTTCGGCATGAAGAGGATGGATCAACCACAATTGCCCATCCTGTTGTCTCGCGTTTCCTAGAGGGGTTGGTGAATCTGTGCCCCCCTCGGAAATCAATACCGCCGTCATGGAGTTTAGACCTAGTTCTACACACCCTCTCGGGACCGCCCTTTGAACCATTGGCTACGGTTCCCCTTCGACTACTTACTAGTAAAACGACTTTCCTCCTGGCAATCACGTCAGCTCGCAGAGTGAGTGAGCTCGCTTGCAGCCATAATGTCCACACCACCCTGCACTATCTTCTCAAAAGAAGTGGTGGTCTTACGATTACACCCAGCCTTCGTTCCGAAGGTCTCTTCAGACTTTCATATCAACGAACCAATAGTGCTGCCCTCATTCTATCCTAAGCCTCACAACTCAAATGAAGAGGCACGGTTGCACTTACTTGACGTAAGAAGGGCACTGGCCTTCTACATCGATAGAACTAAACCTTTCCGGAAAACGGACAGACCCCGGTGTCCATTGCATCCAGGTCAAAAGGAGAAGCTCTACCTTCACAGAGGATTTCAAATCACATTGTGTCTTGCATAAGACTGTGTTACGAGATTTGCAAGACTCCTCTGCCAGTTCTGCCAAGAGCCCACTCTACTAGGGCGATGGCGGCGTCAACGGCCTTCTTCAAAGGCATTGCGCTGAGATATCTGCAGAGCGGCGACGTGGTCTTCCTACGACACCTTCGCCAAGCACTACGCCATGCACAGGATGCTTGATGAGGATACACGCCTGTCGACAGCAGTCCTTTCACGGGCAAGCTGCGCATAAATTGGGTACCCACCTCCTTTTTCGGGGGGGGGGGGGGTTACTGCTGGGTAGTCACCTCCTGTGGAGCACCCACGGGGACCACTCGAAGAAGAAAGAGAAGTTACTCACCTGTGTAGTAATGATGGTTCTTCAAGATGTGTCCCCGTGGGTACTCCACTAGCCACCTGTTCCTCCCCACTTCGGAGCTCTGTTTGTGTGTTTTGTCAGGGGCGTCCGGAGCGGTTGATCAGGAACTGGCGGGGACCGGATCGCGCACGTGACCGTAAGCGCGCGAAGAGCCGACGCACATCGGTGCATGCGCGACCCGACGGAGACTGCTGAAGATTTCCTGAGCTGCGGCGCCGGGGCGAGCCTGACACCTACTGTGGAGCGCCCACGGGGACACATCTCGAAGAACCATCGTTACTACACAGGTGAGTAACTTCTCTTTCCTGAGTTTCAGAACCGTATTATTGACAGACAACCTCTTCCATCAGTGGTGCACCCCCAGAATCAGAGTAGAACCTGACATGTGGTGCCATGGGCATTTATCTCTTCAATACAGGCCTTAAGCTATAGTCGCGTATTGTAAAAATTTCTAGAAGAAGCATTTTCGAAGTTACAGACTATCCTTTAGTTGAGTGCACTACGGCAAGAGACTTTTCATTATACCTTCAGAATTAGCTACTTTAATTTGCAGGTTAAGTCGCACCTGCATGAAGTTGCAGGTGCAAACCTACCATTACATCTTCTCCCTGAACGAATGAAGGTGTTTTCAATATTCTGGTAAAATTTAGTGTGTCCATCTAAAATTATACCAATAGTACATTATATGTCTATCAGCCTCCAGTTAAATGCACTATATCAGATAGACAGATATATAACAGAAACTAAGAAATATAAATGGAAAGAAAGTAAATTGCTTGGGTGTCTTATCAGAAGGCATAAATTCTGTCCACCTCTCTTGTTCCCCTACTCTCTCCTGTTCCATTTAGATAAATGAATTCAGTTTAGTAAAAAGTTACATTACTGCTTGTCAACATCTATACTGAAATATATACAAGCATACATTATCTAGTCTTTTAATGCAATCCCAAAGAGCTTTTGAAATGAAAGCATCAGTGCAGCCATCTGTCTGAAGTTGTTTAAGAATTCTGTCAACTTTACTGTAGGTATAAGAGATCCTCTCACAAAACGAGCTTTCTCTTATAAGAAAAGAGAAAGAAATCTCTTTGACATGTTTTCCACACAGGCATTCTTAAATATAATCCCTTCTGTTGCTTTGGTAAGTCAATCACGCTAACAGGTACCACTTATTCCATGACTGCTTTGGGCTAAATAGAGCAAGTGACAAAAACACTTTTAGGTTGTCATGTGTTAATGTAAAATGCCCCCAGACCTCACCACTTATTCATCTTCGTCTAGTTGACTAATGCTTTTCCCATGTTGTTACATGTTGGTAAATTAAAGAAATCTTCCAGACAGTTCTGTCAACAGTTTACTGAAATGTACCTCATTAGTGAGGTTGAACTGTCAAATGAGTATAATTTAATCCTATTGAATTATCTGTCAAAAATGCCTGAATATCAGGCCTTCTTAGACTGTAAACAAGGTTTTCTACTAAGGCAGCCACATCTTCAGTTGATGAGAAGTAAAATATTCACACAATTACAAACTACAGAGATTGCCTTTTTATATAATAATAGTAAGACATGCAACAGCCCTTGAATTGTGTTTCATATTTCAGTGTATAACATAAGGCCATGTGCATCTCTGTTGAACATTTGCTTTTCAGATCTAACCAGAGAGATTGGAAGCTGACTACTACCATTAAGATTAAGATTTCCCTCACCTAAACAGATTACAATTTTTTTATTTTTAAAAGTTAAGGAAAAAGAAGAGGGAAATATAGCAAGAAATTTACAGCACAGACATTGAATGTAATGTGCCTACTATTAAATGTGAAGAGTCTTAGAAGGTGTTGTTCTTCATAGAGGATATAGAAGTAGCACTGAATAAAATCAAGAATAACAACACAGATGTTGAAGATGAGAAACTGTTGATATGACCAAGTTAGTTGGAAATACTGGTGTAAAATGGCTTTATAGGTTAATATGTGTCTGCTGGGATCAAGCAAGTACACCAGGTGACTGATAATGTGACTGTTTGGAAGGGAAAGGGTGATATAAATGATCGAAAGACCTATCAAGGCATCACCCTCAAGTCAGGCTTTCACAGTATTCAAGTGAGTTTTGGAGGCAACGTTGAGGAGCAAAATGAAGGAAAATATTGGAAAGAAGCAGCATGATTTTAGGAAGGGACAGAATACAGTAGATAAAGTATGTGCAAATAACCTAGAGGTCTGAAGGAATGGTAAATTGGAGGGCACAATTTCTACTTAGCTTCTTTTGATCTTGAGAAAATTCATATGACTTGTTCACGGAAGCTGGCGTTTGGAGTACTGAGATGCATGAGAGGGTAAATTGAGAAGTAGAGATGATAGAGGAGCTATATTGAGGGCAAAAACTAATAGGAATAAGGGGATTTAGAAGCTGAAGTCTGCAGGGTCCTTTCGAAAAGGACCCCATGTAGATGAGCTGCACGTGATCGAAAGCAGCACTTTCGAAGTGCCGCAGCCACAATTATGCTAATGAGTCACTGCATATATTAACACCCCACCACCACCACCACCACCCAGCCCTGTTCCCACTCCATCCCGACCCTGCCTCTCTTCCCACCTCTGTTCTGACACCCTGCCTCCATTCCACCCATTCAACCACCTCACCTCTTCCCACCTTCCTTTCCCATGCAAACTGCATCCCCATTCTTTTTCCTGAAAGCCATGAAGCAGCTGTTTTGCAGTAGATGGGAAGTACTGGCAGGGAGGGGAAACAGTTGGTCAGCTGGTGGGTAAGAACAAATAAAAGGAGGTATTTCTTCACACGATATGCAGTCAGCCTGTGGAACTCCCTGCCAGAGGATGTTCTGGAGGCTGATGCTATAGCAGGGATCAAAAGAGCCCTGGATGAATTCAAGGAGGAGAGGTCTATTAATGACTGTTAACCAGGATAGGCAGGGTGTCCCTAGCTTCGGTTTGCTAGCAGCTGGGATTAGGTGACTAGTTAGAATCACCCATTAAAGGTTGTATGGCCAGAAAGCAATTGTTGTTCTGTGGGCGCCCAGTTCTGAAGGCCACACCCTGTCAGCAGCAGTGCAGAAGTAATGATGGCAATATTATACCATGCCACTTTCGTGTCTGTGCTATCACCTTCAGAGTTTGGAGGCCGGACGATAGCGGCTGCTGACTGAGGGCCCCGCTCTGCTGGCAGCAGCACAGAGATAAGGGTAGTGTGGGTGTTAGAGTGAGGATCAGTGCAAGAGCCATGCTGCCATTGGGACCAGGAGCTGTACAAAGTCATCAGGCACCTCTGTGGACATGTTTGGCATCTTCAGAGATCTGTGGGTCTCAAGGGCTTAGTCATATCCCCTTCTGCAGGAGTGACCCTCCCTTCCACCACTCCCACCACACACCCCTCCACCTCCAAAGTATATTTCTTCCCTCTATACTGAAAGGTGCAGGTAGATGACTGCTGCCATCTCTGTTTCTCTCTCTCTTCCCTCTACCAAGAAGCAGACTTTGGTGATGCAAGAAGAAATTAAGCCTCTTCTTGCTCCTCTACATCTGGCTCCCCGATATTATTTTGTTTCTTTCTTTCTGGGAGAAAAGTCATTCAGGATGCCAGCATTTTAAACATCATTGAGACACAGGCAAAGCTGATATGATGATGATGATGTGCTGGGAGGTGTTAATGGTGGCCAGGAACCAGTTCTTTGATCTGCAGAGCTGGTTGAGGATACGATGTACATGCAACGGGTTCTGTATATCCATTATTTCCACCTTCTGGTTTTCTGACCATCCTCTCCCCAGATTAATAGTGTAGATACATTAATGTGTAGCACACTCCCTGAAGTTCTGGAATTAATTAGCTGAGGCATTCAAAGCTTAGCTTGTTACGTACAAACAGTGACATGTCATCAAGCTGTGTGGAACTTTCATTTAAACAACTGGCTGCCCAAGCACAGGATATAAAGGTCCCTTAGTGCACCAGCAGTGAGAATCCTGCAGTCATTATGTGGTAGAACTGGCATTTTGAAGTTAAGGTTCAAAGGTTCTGCCCCAGGTTTTCAGGGTCCCATGTGCCTCACTGAGCTGGGATGGCTGCTAGAAGTCCTAGCTATATGCGAGCTCATGAGGTAAGCACACGTGACTAAATCTACAAGGCTCATTTTCAAACAAAGGTGCTGCCTTCTTCCAGGTAGCCCTGGAGACCCACAAAGGCTGGCCTGCTGAAGATGAAAGATGCTAAACTGCACACTAGGAAAACGACTGAGACTTGCCTGCTGGTTTCTACTTTCATTGTTCTAGAAATGCTATACAACTGCAAATGAACATGAAACCTCCAAGAGGGTTTTCTTCCTCTTATCATTGGACTCCTGTTTAATTTCCTTCTCACTACACAGGAAAATGATTCCTAGATTATCCACAAAGTAAAATCTCTGTGAGTGGAGTAGAAATGCATGAAATTATTTGCCAACAGTACATCTGATTCTTCTAGTGCTGTGAAAGGTAAGAATCTCCCACAACTGCTGGCACTGGGCTGCATTAGCTTCAGAACTGATAACAAAGTCAAAGTCAGCACATTGCTCTTTCTAATTTATATTCTGACTCTCCTGCTACAGTAAATCAGGGCACTAGGCATTATTATCGAACTGACAGAAGTTATCAGAGATTTTGGATGTTGAAATAAATTAGCATTTATTCTCATGACGATAAGTTCCCAGTAGCCATATCTTTACTTTTATTACCTTCACGAAACACAGAATACCTCTGCTTGTCAGACAATCATCCTTCATTGTGTGCCCTGGTTTAAAATTCTGTGTGTTTCACTGAACTCTATTTCCTAAAACTTTATAATAAAAAGAATTATTTTAAAGATTAGAGTTGGAGCCACATTTCCATGTATGTAACTAAAACAAAAACTTCTTGCACTTAGTTTGCCCACTCATAAAATGGATATATTAATAATTGTCCACCTCACACTACTCCAAGCCCATTCAAATCACTTGGTGCTTCTAGTGACTTCATTGGGCTCTGAATCAGGTCCATAAACTCTTATCTTACAATCATACCTGCACATGTCCACCTACATGGATCAGATTACAGGATAAGGGCTAATGTGAGGCTTAAAAGACTGCTGCTTGCCAAGTGCAAGATATTATACACATTTCTGAGAAGAAGAGGAATGTTTTGCCATCAATAGCAAGTTCATGAGGAAACATTTTCTTGTGCAAAAGGTGCCATAAAATGCAAGTATTTTAAAGGAAAATATGTTTTACATGTTGAGTTTCCTTGAGGCAGGTTGAACAGGTTACCCTGGATATTCCATTTGTTGCCTGCTGGTGACAACGAGGTGACTCCCCAAAAGATGAAGGATCAAAAGTAAACTGATTAATAAGTTATTTATGACTCTACTTTTTCCTTCGACCATTTCCATTCCTTCGTATGAATCTGAGCCTTGTAGATTCAGTCACCTGTGCTTACCTCATGAGCTCGCATATAGCTAGGGCTTCGAGCAGCCATCCCAGCTCAGTGAGGGATATACGACCCTGAAAACCTGGAGCAGAACTTTTGCACCTTAACTTCAAAATGCCAATTCTACCACATAATGACTGCAGGATTCCATACACCAACTGCTGAAATATGACCAGTTCCTTAACTCCCAGGAGCATACCCAAATTGGTTAAAAAAAATCCTGGGCAAAATTGAAGTTAAGGGGAATTGAGCAAAGTTCAGCTCTGATTGCTGGATGCTGCTGACATCAGGACAGTTTCTCCTGTAGGTTATTACATCAGCAGGAATCTGAAGCACTGTGCTCACTCCAGTGACATTACTCCAAAATGAGGACCTGAACCAATGCACTGACTAGTGCAACAAACTTGAAGTGAAGCTGGGAAATTTTTCTTTCCTCTACCGATAATTATGACATTCACATCTCAACCCAGAGATGAGGGCACAGCATTTTTACCAAGCCTTTGATTTCAAATGGAGATGGGCTAGTTTTCAAGCAACCCCAAATATCCTTGGCTTCTACATCCTGGATGTATTGTTTCTCAGCATCGTTTCAAGTTTGTTTCCCTCTGCACATACAGCCTTTCACCTGTAGGTTGCTATTTACAGACTGACACAGATCAGTAGCAGCTGAAAGATTTTAATATCTCAGGTGATATCCTGGCACCACTGAAATTAATGGAGTTTTGCCACTGACTTAAGTGAAGTCAGGATTTCACTCCTAATGTCTGTTTTGTAGCCTATGGTTAAGTAGAATGATTCAAGCCAGAGTTCCTAGTGGACAAGAGTCCATCTCACAAAACCACTACCACTGGTGGAATTAACTGGCATCCTAGCCCAGCCCCAAAATATTTGAATGGAGGTGCGCCTCCACATTACCAGATGCAGATACCCATGGATATAAATTAGCTATTTGAAAATTTGCTGGGTTTTACATAAAAAATTTGTATTTTCATCCATGAAAATGAGCCAGGGATATCTGCATCCATGCATGTGGATACTCACGGATCTAAAGCTGATATCCATGGACTTGCAGGGATCTCATCTTCCCTTAAGATGAAATACAATATTATTATTTTGTAAATGGAGCCTCACATTTTGGCTGGGGGGCAGTGCAGAGCTGTGACAGCTGAGCAGAAGTGCTTTCCGGCATTTTGTTAGCCTGAGGCAGATGAAGAGACTGCTTTAAGAAGTGCTGAAGGAGCATGCTCACTTTCTGCTGCAGTGAATTGATGCTGCTGAATGCTAGCAGCAGGTACATAACAGTGTAGGACTTGGCTGGTTGCTGAAGTTGTGTTATGAAGCACCAGACACGCTAGCATGATCCTTAGACCTTCCCTGGAATTCAGGGAGTACAACTAGCAGCAAGCTGCCTGAGTTCTCTCAGGTAGCTAGAAGAGAAGAGAAAAGAGGAAAAAGCTCCATCACTTTCTCCTTCTCTCCCTAGTTCCCCTGCAGCATAACATCACATAGGCCGCGTCTACACGTGCACGATACTTCGAAGTAGCGGCGCCAACTTCGAAATAGCGCACGTCACGGCTACACGTGTTGGGCGCTATTTCGAAGTTGAAATTGACGTTAGGCGGTGAGACGTCGAAGTCGCTAACCCCATGAGGGGATGGGAATAGCGCCCTACTTCGAAGTTGAACGTCGAAGTAGGGCACATGTAGACGATCCGCATCCCGCAACATCGAAATAGCGGGGTCCGCCATGGCAGCCATCAGCTGAGGGGTTGAGAGACGCTCTCTCTCCAGCCCCTGCGGGGATCTATGGTCACCGTGTGCAGCAGCCCTTAGCCCAGGGCTTCTAGCTGCTGCTGCCGCAGCTGGAGAGCCATGCTGCATGCACAGGGTCTGCAACCAGTTGTCGGCTCTGTGGATCTTGTGTTGTTTAGTGCAACTGTGTCTGGGAGGGGCCCTTTAAGGGAGCGGCTTCCTGTTGAGTCTGCCCTGTGACCCTGTCTGCAGCTGTTCCTGGCACCCTTATTTCGATGTGTGCTACTTTGGTGTGTAGACGTTCCCTCGCAGCGCCTATTTCGATGTGGTGCTGCCCAACGTCAAAGTTGAACGTCAACGTTGCCAGCCCTGGAGGACGTGTAGACGTTATTCATCGAAATAGCTTATTTCGATCTCGCTACATCGAAATAAGCTATTTCGATGTAGTGTGCACGTGTAGACGTAGCCATAGATGTAAAAAACACCTTTAGATATTTTTGTCCAGATTTTCATGCTGTTTAACATTTCAACAGTCATCTATACTTTACAGCATCTCTTTTGCAACACTGTTTCATTGGTGTGAAATGCAGATCAGAATCCATAATGAAACTGAACATAACAGGGTGGCATGCCATGGACCACATTTTAAATTTGCCTAAAATGACTGAGCAAGTGAGCTGGATTTAACTGGATACCACAAAAGCAGCCTTAACGCATGTAGGTCATTAAAATGGGATTAGTGTTTGCGCTCAGAGTAGGCCTTCTATGAAATCAGGTCCCTAATGTGTTAAGCACTGCATAGTCTCTTCCCCAACTAGCTTATTGTAGCGGGGTCAACTCTTCCTACTGGTCACACTGGGAATTAGCCCTATTAATAGAATGTGCTGCCTCCTGGCCAGGGGTCTTGCCTGTTTTTGCTCTGTTGTCCTTGATTCCACCCTCTGGCTCTTGGCCCACATCATTCCCTTGGTTTGTGGTGTCCACTTCCAATAGTGCCCTCTACTCCATTTGCCCTCTTTCTTGAGGTGTAAGCAGTTCCCAGTCCATATACTCATCTGAGAGGCCAACTGCATCCCCCAATCTCTAACCCCTGGCCTCAAGGGCAAGCTGCAATCTGTAACAGCCCTGTTGCATGGTGGCTAGGTGTGATGCGAGGGAGAAGGGGGGACCCAGGCCCTCCTACTGTTCTGGGTCCTGACCGAGGAACCTTCTGATGGCTTCCATCTCCTGCCCTCATTCTCTCCCTTCTACTACTCCTGCTTCCTGGGCCACTTCCCTGTCACTCTTGCACCTTTTTGGTTTTTGTATCAAGGCCTTCAGCCTACAGCTTCTTTCCTCCTTTCCTGAGTGGGCCCAGCACTGCTCTGTCCAAGGTGATACTGGCTCCCTCCCCCACTGGGACCCAGCTCCTTCTCCCTTGCTGGTCAGGGTGACAGTGAGCTCTCCTCAGGTTTGCAGTCTTTTATAGGGCCCGGTCTGGCCCTGATTGTCCAACTACTCCTTGCCCTGATTGGCCAGGTTTGCATGGACTTCCTCTGGCTTGTTTGTAACCTTGTCCCTCCTGGAGGGGCTACAGCACCACAACATTCTCCAGCTAAACAGACAACACGGACAAAAAGTGGCAGACAAAAACAGAGGCACAAAGTGGCGAAGAGGGTAAATACTGGTTGGTGATGCTCCCTGAACAGTCACCTATACAGAATATTCTTACAGAAGAAAGAACAAGTTAGATGTAGGACTATGCACAAAGTCTGTTGTCAGGGCAGTGTACACAGACAGGTAAGTAAGCATACCATGCATTCTGAACTTATATCCCACAGTCACCTCTGCAGAGTATTCTTTATGGTTCCTACTGCCTGGGAGCGCCTGTCATTTTGAGGAAAATTCAGATAATTTCTGCCCATGCTTCCAAAACTGCCCATTTATGAACAGCACCTGACAAAAACTGTGCCTTACACATAGGCCCAGAAAAGAATATTATAGTCCCTGCTGCCATTCCTAACACTAAAACCAAGCTACACAGAGGACTATTCCTGACTTCCATGGAACAGGTTCATGTGAATAGTTGAACATAAAAGTGTAACATAACATAACAAAAGTTATGTCACCCCTTGCAAAAGAAAACAGGTATATAAAAGCTTCTATGAGTAAATGTTTCTGCAGATGGTAGTCAGACTCACACATCATGGTTGTAGGGAGCTTGCACTGGGATTTCGTGGGAGCTTTGTGGCTCACTTTATTGTTACAGTAAGAGCACAGAAAGATTTTGCAGAATTGTACCACCTGGAGGGAAGAGATCAGCTTTCCCGGGAATCAGAAAGGCTGAGCTGGTGATAAGACACGTTTTAAAGATGGAGTCTGTTGTATTGTGAGGAAAGTCCCATGGACTGGATACCAGGGACACTATAACTGTTGCAATAATGAATAGTTTGCTAGTTCTCATGCCTGTGAAATTGTCTGATGTGCCCCCGCTCGCTCCCCTCTCCCCAACTTTGGTATGTGTATTTTCCAAAATGTTGATTTCATTTGTGACTTCAGTGCTTCAGCCCTGAGGAATGAAGTTGGGTTTTCCATCTAGGAAGAAAAGTCCTGGGGCCCCATGACAATACAGGTTTCCCCATCCATATGCTGCAGCACTCTCTGGAAGGAACCAGGAGAGCTCAGCTCAGTGTCCACACCTCTGAAGTTCTTAGGGCTTGATATTCAGTTGCCTGGAAAGTTGCAACCATTTACAACAGTGCAAAGCCAGTGTAAAAGACTACCAAATTGGAATGTTCCCATTTTAAATCTACTGTGCACTCCCTTTGTCCTGGTCTGAATAACTGTACCAAGTGCAGAACAATGGAGCATGGCTTCTGGTCTCTCTCCTGAGAAGGTCATTAAGATGGCCACTGGAGGTAATAGTTGTTGTGAGCTTTTGTGATGTTGACACTCCTCCACTAGGAAGAAAACCAAACTTACTTCATGTAGCCTACCAAAGAGCCAGCAAGTGACAGACAGCTTTGGGCACTACTCCTTGGACTAGAATTAAATTAACAAGTTAGAAGTGAATGCTTTTATATCCCAACCTCTCTCCCCTGACTTTGTGACATAGTTTCTAATTCCAAACGCAAGCTTTACCATCTGAAAGGCACCAGGATAAATCTGCAGTGATTGTGATGGAAAGAACCTGTGGACTCGTCATGTGTCTCTTTGCAGAGTCTACAGAAAGCCAGATTTCCAAATTTCCAATTGATCTGTTGATGGGCTTCTTCCCAAGGGACTGCTTCTAGGCAAGAGAAGGGTAAGTTATCCCCTATACTTGGCCTTTCTGCTGAGTTTCCTACAAAGATATACATTAGTGCCTGCTGTAGAGGTAGTTGGATCTTAATCTTGTTGCTTACTTTTGTTTGTTTGCTTGGGGTGTTATGTGACACAGGTGTTTGTCTACCAGCAGAGGAGGTTTTAGCACACAATATATTTAGATAATATGTTGGTAATAGCTTGACTTAAATATCCAAAGAAATTCTAATGATATTTTTTCCAGAAACTCTTGGCACTGGTACTGACTCCTTTGACATGACTCATACAATTATTCCCATTGTGTCTTTACAGCTGTTTTTCAGTCATTACACAGTTATTATAATGCAGGAATGGGGGAAAACATTGTCTTTTTTGTGTCAGTTTTCATTAAAGGGCTAATATTTTTATACCAAATAAAGAGCCCAGATTGTCAGCCATTTCACGCGTTTCATCTTTTCTAGACAAATGTGATCTTTACAGGTACTAGACTGTGAAAAATTACTTTTTTAAAGGGTAAACAATTAGTATATAAAATACAGTACATTAATCCTATTGCATTTCATGGTATTAGGTTTGAATTTGATCATTTTTGAAAATTCTGAAATCAATAGATTTTCACTTACTTTGCAATGACATTTTACGGTTAGACTTAAAAATACAGATGAAAGCATTATAAGTTTTATCCAAAATGATTATGGCAGTCATTTGAATAAAATACAGATTTTGCAAGCTGTAAAGCATATCATTATACTATATACTGGTCTAACTAAGGTTTGGTTCACAAACTACAGTGCTCTAACCAAGTCATTAAATCTATGTAAAAGGGCCTCATTTGAGAAGCAATAAAATTTTTAATCATTTTATTATTAAAAGAGTGTTTAATATGTAGCTAATTAAATGCCAAAGGCAGGTTATCTGAGTTTAACCTTCAAAAAGAAAATGATGTATCAAAGTCTGCCTCTGGCATCATGGGATAGAAATGTCATCCTCATAACCATTGCGTGACAACTAGCGGGTGGCCTTTTCTACAGCTATCGTTAAATTACCTGATTAAATTAATAGCCATTTAGATGTTTTAGGAACTGCACAGACCTATGCTAAATGAAAATGAGGTCCATTACATATTCTGAGCGGGGAAGATAGACCCTAAAATAAAACACGTATGCCATTGTCCACATTACTTAGATTAAGCAATTAAAAGCCCTTTCTAAAAAGCTACTAATTTTCTATAATGTGCACAGGACTTGGTTTACAGGAATGATCAGAGATATGATCTTGCTGCTCTTTCCACCTTTTCTTGTTTACTTTATTATTCAAAAACAAAGGGTAGGTATGTGTATTCTAAGCATGGCTAGAATGGGCTGTGTACATGCTGCTTGCATTAGTGGATCTTTGGCAAGATCCATGTAGGTAGACATTTATGCCCATGTAGAATCCTACTGTGTATATCTACGCAGCATTTTGAAGTGAGCGTCTCAGACTGAGTTGACTGAGTTGGGTTAGTGGGGCTCCAGATCAAGCTCTAAAATCCATCCCCATCCCTATGCTTTACAGCCGAGCTGCAACTTCCCAGCACTGCCTATATAGCTATTTTCAGAGCACTAGCATGAGCCCTGAAAGCCAAAGTTGATCTAGGCTGCAGGGCTCACTCCAAAATGCGGTGTGGGTATATCCACTGAAGTCAAATGAGACCTCTTCCAGCTCAAATCAAAGAACCTCCATGTAGGACACAATGGCTTGTCTGGCCATGGAGCCCGTTGCAGGATCAGGGCCTTAAAAAAGGTAAGTGAATAAACTGACAGCATGTTACTAAAGAGAAAATTGATATTGAAACACACATTGCTTATGATTCCCAGACCTGGGACAGTGTTAGCAACTGTAAGACAGACATGTTTAGATCTCATAAAAGGAAATGTCATTTGTTGTAATTAAAGCAAGCAATTTAAAATTATTTGTGCTGTTAAACAAAAACAGAATACCATTTATTTAACTATTTTGAATGTTTTCTACAATTCCAACTACAGCACAGAATACAAAGTGTACCATCCTCACTTAATTTTTATTGCTAATATTTGCACTACAAAAAAAAAGTTTCAATTCCTCCCATACAAGTAGAGTCATGCAATCTTTATCATACAAGTTTAACTTACAGATCTAGAATCATGTACAAAAAATAACTGCATTAAAAATAAAGCAACATAAAACTTTCGAGCCTGTAAGTCCACTCAGTCCTACTTCTTCTTCAGCCATCTGCTCAGACAAACATACTTGGTTACAATTTGTAAAAGACAATGCTGCTCACTTTTTATTTACATTGTCACCTGAAAGTCAGAACAGGCATTCTCATGGTACTGGTATAGCTGATGTCACAAGATATGTAGAGGCCAGATATGCTAAATATTTGTATATCCGTTCATGGATCAGCGATTATTCTAGAGTCTATGTGTCCATCCTTCTTGATGGTGAGTTCTGCTCAGTAATGATCCAAAGCAGTGCAGACCAATGAATGTTCATTTATATCATCTGAGTCAGGTGGCATTAACAGAAGGTTGTTTTTTTTTCCAGTGGTCTGGGTATCATCTTTGCATTTTGTCAGTTCTGCTGCAAAAGTGTTCTTAAAATGAACACCATGTGTTTGATCATCATTGAAGACTGCTATAACATGAAATATACGGCAGAATGCAGGTAAATCAGAACAGAAGACATAATTCTTCATCTAGGGATTTCAGTCAGAAATCTAATTCATGCATTTTTAAATGGGTGTCATCAACATGGAAACATGTCCTCTGGAAAGGTGGCTGAAGCACGAAGGGGCATATGTATGTTTAAAATATCTGGCACATAAATACTTTGTACTCTTGGCTGCAAAAGTGCCAAGTGAATGCCTGTTCAGGTGACACTGTATACAAGATGCAGGCAACATTATCTTCTGCTAATTGTAACAAAATGTATCTGTTTTGGTGATTGGCTGAGGAAAAAGTAGGACTGAGTGGACCTGTAGACTCTAAAGTTTCACAGTTGTGTAACAAAACAAAAACAATATTTGTAAATTGCACTTTTTACAGCAAAGAGATTGCACTACAGAGCTTGTGTGGGGTGAATTGACAACTACTATACATTTCCTTTATCATTTTTATACTGCATTTTTTTGTAATAAAAATAAAAATATAAAGCACTTTGTATTCTGGGTTATAATAGAAATCAATATATTTGAAAACAAAGAGAAACATCCAAATATTCACTGCATTTCAGGTATTCTCTTGTTTAATGGTGCAATTAATTTTTTTATTAATTTCCTGAGTCAACTGTAGTTAATCAACAGCCATAGTTGTAATGTTTTTCCAAAGAAAGATGCAGTCATAAGAGTGTTCACTTTAAATGAGCTAAAACTACAGAACACAAAAGTGTCACATCTAAAGTAACATCAGATAAAGTGTGGGATTTTAAAAAAAATAGAATCAGATTCTAATTAGCAAAAAGCTGAATAACTGTTACTGTACATAGTTTATAAGCCATATTTACTGAAAAACATTATCCCAGGAGGTCTCAAACTTCAAGGAGCCACAACCCTCTTCTGAGAACAAAAATTACTATGAGATCCCAGGAGAAAGGACCAAAGGCTGAGCCCACCCAAGCCCCACCTGCCACCTATGGCAGGAAGGTCAAAGCTCAACCCTTAGGCCTTCAGCCCTGGGGATGGGTGGAGCTCATCAGGGAGCCTGAGCCATGCCATTCAGGCTTTGGATTTGACCCTGGGCCCCAGCAAGCCCTAACACCAGCACTGGTGACCCCTGTTTTAAAATGGGGTTGTGATTGATTCTAGAGTCCTGACCCAGAGTTTATAAGAATCACTACACTGTGCTTTTCTGTTGACTGGCTTGAACATTTGATTTGAGAGGGAAGGTAACAGAGACTCAGAACTCCTTGGTACTGTTCCAAATCACTACACCTCCAGCCCTGAACCCTGCTGAGCATATTATAGAAAACATTGACCAACCAAAGCTTCCACAAGAACTGTCCCATGGCAAGTGTGTGTTTATGTGTACCCATTTGTAAAATGGCCATAATAATATTTACCTAACTCAGAGAAGAATCATGAAGCTTAATTAATTAATATCCATAAACTACTTCAGACCAAATTAATCATAGACTGCTAGAACTGGAAGGAGCTGTGATAGGTCATCAAGTTCAGTCCCCTGCCATCATGACAGGAACAAGCACCCTCTATATCATCCCTGGTAGATGTCTGCTGTAAAAAATCTTCCTAAGTAATTTAACCACCCTGACAGTTCAGAAGTTTTTTCCTAATATTGAATGTAAGCTTCCCTTGCAGCAATTTAATCCCACTGCTTCTTGTCCAGCCACCAGAGGCTATGGAAAATAAATTTCCCCTCCATCCCCCTTGTAACAAACTTTTGCCAGACACTGATGATTTTCCTCATGCCAGCTCAGTTGGCCCAAATGTTGGTAGGGTACCTGGGGAAAAGTGCCAGGCATGTAGTTCTTCCTTTCTTCATTATGCTGAGACTCAAGAGCTGCATCTAGACAGCCCCTCCTTTTTGGAAGAGGCATGCAAATGAGTGAGACTGGAAACAACATGGGAAGAAGGGTGCTTTCAAAAGAAGGGGTGCTACACGGCTAGTTTTCAATTAGAAAGCTGCACTTTTGGCACTCTGGGTGCTGCCATTAGGCAAACGAGGCACTGAATATTCATGAAAGCACCTCATTAGCATTTCTGATCCATGGCATTTACATACTGCTTCCAAAAGGGAGGGGTAGCATAGATGTGGCCATAGAGAAGAGAGGGCCTGGGAACCTATTAAAGCCTGCTCCTGTGAACCTTTCCCATCACGCAGAAGCTGATGAGGACCATGCTGTCCAGCCAGTCTTGAAGCAATACGGCTACTGCTATAGTAAAATTACTGTTCAAGACAACCAGCCACACTCAGACTACCAATTAGCCACATGTGCCTAGTGACGAGTGTGTTAGCCACCACAGAGTCAGGACTTCATACGGGAGCAAGCATCCATTCCGGCAAATCTTTCTTTGAAGGCTCAGAGCCTTAATGACTGCTCCTATGTGAAGCAAAAAGTTTTCCTTTAATTATCCCCAAGAACTGAGACAACACCCTTTCACAAACAAATTTATATTAAGTGCATTTTGCTTGAAATATTTATACTACATTCCTGAGACATATACTGAGTCTACTGATACTGTAATATCAATATTACAGTATATTTGTATATTTGTCACTTGATGGAATGGGCCCAGGTGAGAGGGAAAACTGATAAGGACAGTAAAATTGTGGAGGCTACACAGAAATCCTCTCCCTCAGAAATATTCTTTAAAACAGCTGCTACTTGGTGTTATCTAATTTGCTCCAAATGTTTTTATAAGAAAGCCTCTTCCAATTATATTTATGAGTACTTGGGATAAAAGTCATCTCCAACACAGGTGACTTAACATTAAACAGAATTGGTCTGAGCTCCATCAAAGGGAGCAAAACCATCCAAATTCCCTTGAGATTCCTGCCACCACATCCCTGTGTTAACCTGGTGCTTAGGTTCAAACAGGAATTGTGATGAAATTTAACACTTGCCCCAGCTGTGTGTACTCACCATGTTTCTGTTACTCTTCATAAATATATACCAAATCAACCTGTTGAAAGGTATTTTAAATTACTCTGACATTTTGATCATGCCTTTCATCCCAAAGGATCCAATAGGCTTTGCAGTATTTGAGAGTTAAACAGGCAGAAGAATCCTTCCACTTCCAATGGGTTAAAATGTGGTGTTTGTTTCACATTACATGGCTCCAGTACACATCTGTTTTGGACAGGATGAGAAAAACAATAGTGTGTCTACCTGAAACTGCTGGGGTAGCAGGCATTTAATTTTAAGCAGAGATCGTGGTAGGCAGCAGGAATTTGAAAAGACATCAGTCAAAGCTGACCTGCAGCAAGGTTCATTTTTTGTCTAATCATTAGACAAAAGTCACACAAGGAAGCCTCTCTTTTGAGCTTCAGCACAGAAGCAGATCTAATTTTAAAAGACAAAGGTGCAAATTAAAAATTCACGTCACATTGTGCAGGGGATTTACACAAATAATCCACATACACATCTGTAGGAGTTTTTGCATAAACTCTCTGTTCAGCTTGTGGAGGTTAGAGCACTTGGAGAAAAAATCTGCTTCTGCACTGGGATACACATCCTAAACTTCCAGATGAAGAAACTACTAATATGAAGAAAAGCTGAGAGTATTTTACAAGCCCACCTGACAGAAATCCACTGAACAGAACTAATTGCATCTGTTATTTCATGACAGTGCTTTGAACTTGTATAGAGCAAATCCCCTTATGCTTTATGAAAATGAATTAAGTTTCATAACACACCTGTGAGGAAGCTATATACTACCCCCATTTTACAGATGAGTAAACTGATATATAGAACTTACTGGGTGTTTTGTCTGACTAAGACTCCATCAAGCCACAAAGCCTTTTGGCAAAAGGATATTTAAAATAATTTTGTGTTTTCTAAAGAAAAAAATCAGCAAATGCAAACACTCTTATGCACTTCCCACTGCTCAATCATTCAAGTAACAGTCTTTCAGAAAGTTACTATTTCTATACAAGTCATCAACTCATGAAATGAAAGAAAGACGGGGCTTACATAACCATGAGGTATGTCTACACAGCAGCCTTATTCCAAAATAATCTATTTTGAGTAGCTATTCCGAAATAGCTTATTTCAAAATAATGCTGCTACACACAAAATACATTGGCCTTGTCTACACTAGCCCCCACCTTTCAGAGGAGACATGTTAATGAGGGATTTTAGAAGATACCAATGAGGTATGGCCATGAATATACAGCATCTCATTAGCATAATGGCAGCTGCATTTGGTTTTGGGAAGAAGGGGCTTTTGAAATCTGGGGGTTCTTTCAAAAGGCCTCTGTCTACACAGGCAGCATGCATTTTGAAAGTGGCACTTTTGATTTGCGTGCGGCTGCCATCATGCTAATGAGGCACTGTGTATTCATGGCTGTGCCTCATGAGCATCTTCCAAAATTTCTCATTAACATTCCCCCCTCTGAAAGGAGGGGTTTAGTGTGGACATGGC
Source organism: Carettochelys insculpta (assembly GCF_033958435.1). Classification (NCBI taxonomy): domain Eukaryota; kingdom Metazoa; phylum Chordata; order Testudines; family Carettochelyidae; genus Carettochelys; species Carettochelys insculpta. The sequence goes on from NC_134139.1 coordinate 59,604,315, forward strand.
CATTTTGAAAGGGCACTTAGCTATTTTGCAATACATCACCTAAACACATAGAGCCTATTTCAAAATAGAACTATTGGGTGCATTATTGAGTATTTCGAAATATGTCTTATTCCCTGTCTTAACAGCACCTATTTAGAAATAGCTGTTTTGAAATAAGTGCTATTCCTTGTGAAATGAAGTTTACCAATTTCAAAATAAGGCACCCTCTATTATGAATTTATTTTGAAATAGCAGTTGCGTCATGTAGACACCTTTTTTATGGGAAGAAAGACTCTTTCAAGGATGGGGTTTACTTTCAAAAGAGCAGTGTCTACACTGGTTTTCTTCTTTCAAAAGAAGCTACTTCGAAACAAGAATACACAAATGAGGTGACAGATATGCAAATCTGCACCTCATTTGCATTTTCAAGTCCCTTCATTTGCATACCTCTTTCGAAAGAGGAATGTAAGTGTAGACACAGCCTAGGACAGTTATTTTGAAATAGCTGTTATTTTGAAATAACTTTGCTGTGTAGACATACCCATTGCAACTTTGACTCATCCATAACCAACATCATCATTCCAAAGAATATAGACCAAAAAAATAGAGGACACCGATCAGACAGGCACAGACAACTGCCTAGGCAAAGGCTTTTGCCACTGATAATGATAGCTTTATATTTCAGAAAATAAATGCATTTCTAAAAAAAAATCCCAGACTAAAAAAGATGAGCATTCTAAAGCAACTGGAAACATACTAATGCTTTTATCCTGTTCAGAGATCCCAAAGGAAAGACGTATCTAGTCCGAACATCCTTGAAGGGAATATGAAAGAAAACCCATAAACTGAAGAACGTTTTTTGTAAAGTTTGAACAATTGCTGTACATTAATATATACATATATTTAAAGATATTTTTCTTTTAAACAAAAGTTGATAAAACAATAAAATGGTCCTTTTCATTCATTCATAAACTGTTCTTAATATTTACAATCGTGCCACATGTATTCCTGGCCAAATAAAAAGAATCCCATTAACTTCAATAGGCTTTGGATCAGCCTCTATCGCACTAGTCTTATTCTGACATAAAATGTGCTCTTCAAACATCTACTGACATTAATGGGCAGACTTCTACTGTCTCAGAGTTACACAGCAAATAATCTCATTAGGTTCAGTCGGACTACTCAGTAGATTCATGGGTGCATTTAAGTAAGGGTAGATGAACTCAATAGCAAATCATAACTTTCACTAGAAAATTGAGCTTTAAAGTGGTGAAACTTTAGCTGTAAACAGGAAACATGTCATTTTTACTGCTAACTCATGATCTTCATAATGAAATATTCTATTTGTTTATAATGCTACTGCACTCTCACTGAATGAATTAAATGCTAAAAATGTCAGAGAGAGAGAAGTGTGATACTGCAAGAAAAAGGTTTTCTGGAGAAAAAGATCAAGCAGCAAATGAAACAGCAGTCAGTTACCAGGCATCATATATCACACTGCATACCTATCTTGCAATTAGTAAAATAACAAATACCTGAAAACAGTAAAACAAGAGCTAAAGCACTATTAATGTCATTTTACTAGAAGTAGCTATTTCAAAACCATTTCCTTTTTATTTTAGAAAGCTTTGCCTCTTTCAATGTTACGGGCTGATAAGTCATCAGAGCTTCTGGAAATAAAGCCCATCATCAATAACAAACTATTGCTTGCAGTGGGAAAACATTGGACTTATGTTTTTACACACAGAGAGAGACGTGTATATAATACATTACTAATATGGTTATATAATAAATTCAATATACTGTGTGGCTACATCTACACTAGAGAGTTTTGTAGACAAAACTTTGGTTTTGTCTACAAAACTCCAGGATCATCTACATACAAAATGCATTTTGTCGACAGAAACTGTCCCCAAAAAAGCCATGTAGATGCTCTGGGGGCCCTTTTGTCAACAGACCCGATCAAAATATTGATCCACTTTTATGTCTAGACACAATCTGTCAACAGAAGTCTTGTTGGAGCATCTCTTCTGACAGTAACTTCTGCGGAGAGATGCTTCTAGTATAGATAACAGCCTATATGTTTAATAAATACTGTTCCAGTACTTTTAAAAAGAAGCTGAACATTACTGTACAGGTAATGTATAAAACTTTATATATGTTGTAAAATATATAGTTATATTAATATATTATGTATACAGTAGAAATACACACATAATTATATAATGTTCTTCCATTCCTAAAAAAAGCTCTTTTCAGTTTCTGAAAGGATCTAGTGTCATTCCTTGGCCAAATTCTCTTCTCAGTTATGTTACTAAAAATTCAGAGTCAGAGGATTTCATATATGTACCAAGGGAAACACAAGCAGAATCTGACCCTTGCATATTGTGTAGTTCCTACTGAAACCAATAAGCACGATAAGAATGTATTCAAGAACAGATTTTGGCTTCATAGGTAAAACACTGCCTTCAGTTGTGCACACTGATAGAGCAAAACATACACTTTCATTTTGGATGACATTCATCTCAGATTGGCGGAAGCAACAAAGAACAAATATAAACTATCGTGCAAGGGAAACTGCATAATGTGTTATTCGCTAACAGCCATCTCAAATTAATGTGGGGCATCGAGGACACCCAATGAAATATGAGATGTGATGAACTGGCAGTTGATAGCCATGCTTCATGCACAGTCTTTCTTTTTTCTTCAGCGCATCAGAGGAAGACAAATTTTCTCTTCTGAGCCAAAACACTTACAGCAAGATAACACACATAGGAATCACCATTAACAAATAATCAGTCACTGCTGCACTGAGCAGTACTTCGTTCTGGAAACAGACCTACTGAATGGGATTACTCATCATGAGTAAAGGGTCCAGAATGCGGACCTTAATGTTCATCCAAGATGAGTGGTAAATGGGCAAAGCTCAAAAACCCAGATGTTCACTCATGAGAGACGTCTAAAATCTAGGTATCCAAACACCCTGTATCTAAAAATTGCCTGGGAAATTGCAGGAAGACAGTGAGAACTTGTGAGGTTTCTGTGAGCTTCTGGCTGCTGCTGGCAGGAAGCAGAAGGTGCAGTAGTACATGACAGCAAGAGATGAGCTTATGTCACAAAGTTCAGCTGCCATGCCACTCTGATTGTTCCAATGTTTGCAGCCTTTTGCATCAAGTTTTTTAGACTTTAGTATGAAAATGGATTCAGAAGTAAACTCACCATCACTTTGTGGAAATTCAAATGCAAGATCTGGATTTAGGTTTGCTCAAAAGAAAATGAGGATACTATTTTTCGGAAAGCTAACCAAATCTTTGTTATTCTCCCAAGAATGACCCATTTTAAGATTTCAGTGGAGGTTCAAGGTTTTCCTTGTGGCGGGAGGTGAGGGGGATGAGAGCCTGAATCCGTGTTTCCCCTATCAATAAAATTTCAGCATTGCTTTATAAAACATACTTTTATTTTCTTTTTTCCCTTGCAGGTGCAGAACACTGTTGAAATGTGTTTTTGATGAGGGGTTTTCTGACTCCAAACACTGTTCCTTTAAAGTGTTAGCTCAGAGATACAAACAGGAATCACCTATCACAGGTTTTGAATGGTGTATTTATCATTTGTATTATTTATGTTTCTTGTTTGCAATGTTGATGCAAATATATTAAATACTGTTAAGACCCGTGTGCTTTAGCAACTGTGGAATATCATCACACCTCCAAGGCTAAGCCTAAAGCTAAAGTGTTTAAGAATTTATATGGCCATTCTTTTTCTCTCTCTCTGGCATTAAAGAGGGAAAAAAACAATAATGAAATGCATAACCTACAGCCTAAGAAAATATAACTGGCCTATTTATGATTATGATTCACTGTTTGGTCACTAGAAATATATTGTTCTACAGGTTTATGCCTTTACAGTTATTTGTTAGTGGCAACTCCTACACACATTATCCTTGACTTCGAAAAGAAAGTGTGTCCTTCAAACAAGTTCATTTTTTTCAGGGATCTTTCTGTGTATTGACTACTCATCGTACGTTCTGCTAGCATCTTGTCAGGGTTCCATTCAGTACTCTATTCATTATTCAATCTGTTGGGCTACCCACACGTGAATAATTGAAAATTGTGAAGTATTGTAAATTATAGTGTCTCCGTGAAATCCCAGTTTAGGGGTCTTTATAATAACCACTCCCTGAAACTTGGCATATGAAGGCTCAGCTTAGAAATGGAGTTTGGTGTGGTTTGTACAACAATTCTGTACATACACACACGTACACACCCACAAGCAGGCCAGATTTGCTTTGTACCACTTATCTGCTTTGTCATCACCACATCTCAGTGATGTCAACAAAAGATTAACAAGGGAGTCAATACAACTATACTATCACAAGAACAAAATATTCTGCTGTAGTTTTATGCAGCAGTACCATGGGAGTCAATAATGCTACTGCAGAGCAATATAAGCTGACTTGTACCTATCAATTTAAATAAAATGTAAAATATATGTCTGATAATGACTCTCATTCTCATTCCTGTCATCTGATATGTGGGACTATTTTATTTCCACTGTTGGGATGTAGCATATGGAAACATACCACGTATACCATGATACAGCTATAACAACATAAGATAGATAATAATTACCTTGTAGGCCAAATTCTGCTCTTGATTACATGGCTGCAATTACATTCAACTCAGTAAGATTGTGCCAAATGTAGCCTATATTTCTTGACTCTGTATTTTCAAGCATCTTTTGCTATGCTCTCTGCCAGATTCTGGTGTGTGTGGTGAAAGCTGAGTACATACACCTATTTCAGAGGTAAGGCTCTCCTCTGTGGACTGAAGGGGGTCAGAAACAAGGCTGCCACCCTCAGTCTCACTCTCTAGCTCCCGGCCATGGGTTTGCTGACATACTCATGGATGCTAATTACCTGCCATTTGCTGGACCCATTTCATCCGGTTCATCTCTTACTACTGGAATTCATCAGCTGTCCATCTTCCTGGTCTCTGTCCACTGCACTTCTCATCCTCCTTTCCCCATTCTCCTTTCCTTTTCTACCTACCACCTTCAGGCTTTCCCTTTCCCTCAGTCCATTCCCCTGTTATCCAGCAATCCTTTCTTTTCCTGTACTACAGCCTCAAGGGCCCTCCCATAATTAAACAAACAAAAAGCTCCCCTAAAACTAAGGGTTTGTAGTAGAAAGACAACACATATATAAAAGTATATGGCTTAAAAAGCCCACACAATATTAATGTGCTTTGTGCCTTCCATTTAACCACACTTCATCTGGTTTTGGCAAGTTTTTTCGGTTGGAATTCTGCTTCTGTAGGTGCACCCTGAACAACTGCTACCAAGTCTTGACTGGTGCCTTTGGACACTATCCCAATAGGAACAATTAATAAATAATAATTAGAGCTACGTGCATAATTTCTACAAAATGGAATTTTCCTACAGAAAAAGATAACGGCAATTTCACAATTTTCCCTGTTTCATGACAAAGTCTAATAATCATAATGATAACTAGAGGCCCTGTTGAAGTTCAGCTTGCAAATGGAAGTTGGCCTGGAAGAAAGGTCTAGACAGAAACCTGTGCCCTGGCCATGGTGAGGAGCTACACTGGGAGCTGGGCTGGGCTGGGCTGGGCCCCACACTGCATGGGGGAGGGGCTGAGGCAGGCAAGGGGTGGGGTGGCTCCATTGGGCGGGTCTGGGCCTCAGCCAGGACCTGTGCTGGCTGGGGAAGGGGCTGGGGCTGGCACGGTGCAAGGTCGGGGGGTACCATGGTAGAATCTTGTCCAGACAGACGGACAGACACAACAAAAATTATATTTATGATATAATAACATAATATTAAATGAACGAGTGGTAAAAATAGGCCATATTTGCTTCAAAATCATATGTCAGGAGAATGCGGAGTGAAATTTACCACACTATCGACGGGTGTGTGCTTGGCATTATAAATCTGTTAAGCTCCATTTCAAACATGAATGGTGTAGAAGGGGGGGCATGCAGGGTGACCTTCAGCATGCCTGTGGCCCCACGGTACACTGTGGGGTGGGGCAATGTGGGGCATGGTATAAGGGCCTGCGAGTGCCCCCACCAGGGGATGCACCTTGCCGCTTACTTACCTGGGATGACCTCGTATATGTCAGGTGATGCCCGGGTGGACGTCTCCTGGATGCTCGAGGCCAAGGGCATGTCAATGACTGGAGAATCTGCAGGGGAGGAGTCCTCTGAGGGTCCCTGGGCCTGGCTGCTGGGTTCGCCCTCCTCCTGAGCTTCCTCGGAGGAACCCCTGTCCTCCCCCTCCAGTTGGCAGGGGTCTCCATTGCCACCGTGTACACCAGGTGGTGGGGCAGAGAGGTATCATCCCCACCAAGATGTCCCAGAGCTCCCTGTAGTAGGAACACCTCACTGGGGTGACACCAGAGTGGCGACCGCTGTCCCTGACCTGCACATAGCCCTGCCGGAGTTCTTTAATCTTGCACCGGACCTAGTCTGTGGACCAAGCAGTGTGCTCACGGGCAGCCAGGGCTGTGGCCAGGTGGGAGTATTCCTGCAGTGCCCTGAGGTGTCCCTGAGTACCTCTTTGTTGTGCCAGAGCACAAGGAGGTCCTGCAGCTCTGGCTCCGTCCATGCAGGACCCCTCCTCTTCCTAGGTTGCTCCCTTTTTGGACTGCCCTTGTGGGAGTCCCCAGGGGTGCCCTGGGTGGTGCAGGGGGGCTGACTGCTGGCCATCTGGCTGCTGGGTGTTGCTGCAGGTGTGGCAGGAATCTGGGTGCAGCAGCCTTGCAGCTTTAACTTCTGCTGGAGCCAGACACCATAGAGCCCCCAGGGACTTGCTAGAGTGTATCTAGGCTCCAGCAGGGAGCCGCCATGGCAGACCGCTTCTTCCACAAGAATCGTTCCACAAGCGTCCACACATGCTTTCTTCCAGAAGAATCTTCTGGAAGAAGGCACTATTACTGTTTCTGAACCAGTGTTAGGAATCCGGAAGAAGTGGTGAGTTCTTCCTGATTCCTTCTGGAAGAGCGCCTTCCACATGTGGATGCTCTGCAGCTCTTCAGAAAGAAGCCTGCATTCTTCCAGAAGATCTGACACATGTAGATGCAGCCAGAAAGATGAGCCGTCTCTACAGCTTTAGCTGAGAGCCAGCTGGCTTTACACTCAAGCAGTAGAAGCTCATATACTAAGCTCCAGAGGTACCAAATTTGGTTCTGCCTGTCGCTGTTATGTGCATATTACTGAAAAAGAATTGCATCAGTAACACCACTAATTAGAAACAACAAATTTGGGCGGGGTTTGCTGGCAAGTCTGAAAAAAATAGCCAGAATTATGGCATAATGGAGCATCACTGGAGGAAGTTTGCACTGCAGTTGCCCATGATGCACTGTAGACAAATAGCAGACATCAACACAAAATCAAAGGCTTTGATCAGCACTAACACTACCCTCTGAATTTTTACTGGCCATAAGTGTGAGTTTGATGGGGAGAGAAGGGTGAACAGGAGCCAGTGCCTCAGCAGGAAGAGGAGGTGTGAGAGCGGGGCTCAGGACAAGGGGCAGTGCAAGGGGAGAGCTCGGAGAAAGGGGCACTGTGGGTGCAGGACCTTAAGGGCCAGCATGTTTGGGTTCTGGTGTCTGTGGGATCTCCCACCTTTAGGGCACTTCCATTGTTCCTGCCCTGATGTGTGCATTGGCCTTAGCCTACAGAGGCAGTGAAATGCATGACCCCTCCTGAGATTTGTCTGGTTTGTATTATTCAAGGTCCCAATTTCTCTATCCTTATTTAATAGGAGTTCTACCTGAATAAGAAGAAAGAACTGATGAGCAGGAGCTAAACTAATTAACTCTTTGGATTCCATATTATATTAGGGACTTTTTAGCTCACTCACGTTTCCTATTGAGTTGATGAACATCTAATATCAATACACTTTGCTAATAAAAGAGTCTTTTGGTGGAAAATTTCTCCTCTTTCTCTCCTGCTTTCTGGATTTGCTTTATCTCCAACGTCCAAGACATTTTGCATGTGGGTGAACACTTTCGTGATCAAGGTGTCATCATTCAGTATCCCTCTTGCCCTATTCAGCATTCAGTTTAAATTTGACAGAAAATCTCTACCTTGGCCCTAAAAGGAAGGTAGAAATTTTGACACCTACGTGCCCTTATTGGTGGAGTTCAGAGGGTGCCCAACGCTGGGCTTAGGTGGGAAATGCAGCGATAACCTTAACTTTGCCTTTGCTCCACAACGGTGCTCAGAAAAGTGAATCTTATTTAATGTTGAGCCATTTTGTTTACTGTTGGAAAAGGATTACTGTATGAAGACATAAAAGCTACTTAGAAATTTCGTATAGAACTTCTGCATAAATCTTGTACCTATAACCCGATCGAGTGACATAAATATTAGCAGCTTGTTTCTATTTCATCTGCTGTAGAACCAATGCTGTCCTGCAGCAATAACCAGCAAGGGAATAGAGCTATTTGCTGCTGTCATAAATAAGAAGGGGTGTCATGGCTGTTTTCATTTGACTGAGCAGTAATGGAGTTAATTATACTTCCAGTCTCTTTGTTTTTGATCGGTGTTTCCAAAGTCATCTCAGCTTTCTGACTTCTTGCAATATTTTTAACCCTTTTTTTCTACCAAAGTGAATTAGATATTTTTTCTGGATTGGTGGTAGTTTTTTAGCTCTAATTTTTGTCTGTATTTAACCCATGCTTTTCTACCAGGTGAATATATGTCATTTGCTACTTATCTAAAAAAAAAAATCAGTGGATTTTTTAATAGCCTTGTATAATAGCAGAATCTGTTTGTACTCGAACATCACCCATACAGAGTTACCATTATTAACAAAAACGTTGGAATTACACGCCCCCCATGCATCAACCTGCTCTTTAGACAAAGAATTACATAACAACACCATAGTTCTGCAATCCATAACCAGTCAAAACGTTTGGAAATGATACCTCATATGCTAATGTTCCATCTTACTAGGACAGCCAAGAGGGGAATGGGCAATATTCACTGGGGAGCTGGGGGGAGGAAGAAGGCATTTTCTGTGGCATGCTACTGGCCCTCAAAATACACTGTAGACTGAATGTAGAGCATCTGTTTTCACTTTGTTGTGTTGTTGCTGTCAGAGACTGACAATATCCTGTAATATCCTAAACAAACCTTCTGGAATGAAGAACATCTTTATTCAATTAAGTTAAAACTTATTTACATCTTTGGGAACCTTGTATTAAAAATGCAACTGTGAATGTGTTATTGTGGCACTGTGTGTATCTTCTCTAGTAGCACAGAGGGGTTGGGGGGTGGAAATGTCATTTTCTCCTTGTCAGCCCTCTGAAGCTATCCTGTTGGACAGGTTGGCACATACTAGTTGAAACTGATTTCTCCAGTGACCGACAAACTGTTTTTTGTCAAATAGCTTTGTTTTAAATTGGCTCATGATCCAGCAAATTGTCGGGATGCCTGGCTCATAGACGGTCCAATCCTTAGAGAAAGGAATGAAGGACTGAGCCTGCCAGGAAGCCGTGGTGAATTCTAGTAAGCTTATTAGCAGGCATGCAGGTTTTTAAATTGTTATATGTTTTCGCTTGTCATCCACTTTACCTTAAGAACAAATGACATCTCCACTGAAGGGGCTGTGTGGCACCTTAAAACTGTAGCAATTGCATCTGTTAATCATCTCTGAGAAGAGTATGAGCAGGTGTCTTTGGGGAACCTGCCTGTGCTGGGAACAACACAGTGAAGATAGGGAACTGTGAATATCCTGGTCAGAAGGGAGAGAGATGCTTATCTCAATCTGAGAGGCAACAGCTGAGGAGCTAGATGGCTGAGAGAGCACATCCTGCTGGGCCACTATGGGGAAATAATGAGGCTACAGCTGCTCTGATCTGTGACAATTATGTTTTGAGTTTTCACTCTTTCTTTTGAATTTTTGGAACATAATGCAAGGTGAGCATGGAGATATGAATACTATACAAAGGGTGAAAGCCTGAATCCACTGATGTGAGTGGCAAAACCCTCATCAAATTCACTGTAGCCAGGGTTTTACCGAGATAATTTAATAAAGGAGGTACTTACATGAACAGTTTTACACATGCCGGAATGTCCGTGGGGACAGTGTCTTAAAGATGTTGATTTCAATGAAGCCAGCCACCTGGTGCTTTTAAAAATCCCTTTTGGCACCCATCTGCACCTGCATAAATACTTTAAAATCTGGACCTAAGTGATCTGCAGGTCAGTAAGAGAGCACAAGTTGTTGACAACTACCATTTTCTAGATCTTTACTTTCAAGTTCTGGAAACACCTTTGGGGTGGGAGGAGAAGAGAAGCAGACTGATCAACTGTTTACACACCTACCATTATGAATGTCTTAGCATTCAAAGCTATTTGAAGTTTGCACTGAAGGAACTGGTTCTCATCAACGTTGCCCAGTGTGAGTACTCTTCCAGCCCTTCCCACCCTTTTACAACATTGCGTTAAAGTGCTTTGTGCCAATTGCTCTATTACAGTGACAACTTGCACAATAAAGACTTTTGTGCCATTTTGTCTCTTTTGTTCCTTTTTTAAAAGTAACTTCATTACATTTTAGAAGTGCCAATTGACAACTCACGGATACAGCTTGGGTAGTGCAAACTTCCTGGACTCTGCCCTGCCAACGTGACTCTGCTATGATTTCTAGAAGTCGCCTCTAGGTATGAGACACACAGCTCACTTTCATGCCAAGCTGGTCGTGGATCCCACTGAGAAGACGGAAAAGGAAGTGGGTAAGCTGTGGTGTTGGGTTTTTGATGTGGGCGTGTCCATTGGAAGCTGAAGTAAGGCAAATCAGTCCACATAAAGCCACCAAAGAGTTTTTAGGTGAGGAGAATTGTACTCACCACTGATTGCAGGTACATTTATTTAAACCAGAGTTTGAGAAGTGAAAGGTTTCCACTGCCAATGCCTTAAATCATTCCATTGCTGAAATACCCAGATGATGCGTGGGAAGGAGGCATATGGGGTCAGGTGTCCTCCACTCCCACCCCCTTGCAGATTTGCTGGGTAGCTTGTGCTGACCATGCTTCAATGGACTGAGCTTGGTCTAACAACATGGCTGAAGCCCACTGCCCCCTGCTTCAGCAGGCCTGATATGTCTCTGCCCTAATATATTTGACACATTCATTTTATCTTTTTGTGAAAAGGTTTGACTTTTTAGAGAACATCTTTACCCCTCAGTTAGCGTACCATCTGCGAAACTCAGGACAAGACATTGAAGGGGCTGCATTGTGAGCACTGTAAACCACATCTTCTCAGGAAAGGATTTACCCAAGCTCCAGCCTTCGCTGTGGAAGGTCAAATTTTTCACTCTAAAGTCTTTCAAGCTCTGAACTCTGTTTGCATATTGAGCTTCCCAGGACTATTTTCTACTACCAAAGGCATTTGAGCATGAAGAACACATTTCTTGATGTCTTCAGCTACAAATTGGCACGCAGATGGGCTGCAGTAGCATGATGGGGTGGGGGCTCACATCTTAAATCTGCTCTGTTTATTACCCAGGAAGTTTTGATCAAGTTTATGGTGTTAAAGACTCCAACATATCAACTCCACTGAAGAACAGGACAAGCTATTGTAAATATGAACCATCAAAGCATTAGCCATTTCAATGAAATGAAGCAAATCAATTGTTTTCTACTAAGGTGCCTTTCAGATCTCCTTTTTCAGGTTCTGAGAGCCCTTATCAAGTTCAGCATTAATAAATGTTGGACTATGCACTACAAGAAAATATATTGTATATACATATATATTTAGGACTCTTAAAAGTAAATTACTGCTACCAACACACATGGTTTTTCATTTATTTTAGTTGACCTAAATAGGGAGAGTTACTTTAAACCACTAAATAAAAATAATAATCCGAACTAATAGTATTATGTATAATAAGCACAATGGGCCCAGCCCAGCAAAGTGACTGAGAATGTACTGAGTCTGAGTTGAAAAACTAAAGTCAGTGGCACTATACACATGCTTAAAGTTAAGCATGTCCTTAAATGCTTTGGTGGATTCAAATCAATGTGTTCAATGCAATATATCCCTTAGACCAGTGATTCTCAGTGAGGGGCATGTGTCGCCTAAGGGTATTCATAAGTTTCCCAGCTGGGACTCCCCTCATCTAGATGAGCATTTCTCAACATGGGGGCAGGTGCAGAAAAATTCATCCAAGGTATAATGGCTTTGATTTCAGGAATGAATTTAACCTGATGAATATAAATAATTTCCCAATATCATGGCCACACATTTGATTATGACTCAAATTTGTAAGATTTTCAGTTTATCTCATGGAACAAAATGCTAAGAAATGTTCCCATGTTTGTTTATGTGAGCTATACTCTTAAACATTTTGGAAGCTAGCTGGTAGCGCATCAAAGGTATTAGTCCTAGATGCCTGAATCAGCAGTATCTGACATTTATATAAGATCAGTTACATAGTTAAGATGACAATTACCATTGTGACATAAAATCTCAACCTCTAATACAAATGAACCTGCACTTATGTTGAGAAGGATTGTGCATGGATAGAGCAAGTTCAAACCTTGAATTCTTGTGCAGGAGCTGGGCACAATCTTATCAGGGAGCTCAAGCACGGCCTCTTTCCAAAACCCTTGTGTTGGGGCGGGGGGGCGCGGAGGTGGGATCATCATCATGCTCACACTCCTCTGAAGACCATATATGCACAACTTAAAAAAGTATATTTTTTACCTCCCCAATTCAGCTCCCTCCATGAGCCCTCCCCTGAAAAAAAGGGTAAGAGACATAATCAGATCGGTAGTCCAAGGCAGTGGCTCTGTGTATCAAGTTCAGCGTTAATAAATGTTATCATTAGCTGTTTGCTGGACACCCCTTCTTGTTATAAAATATCCACTCATGATAAAACAAACCACCATCTGATTAAACATAAGTCCTGTTTATCTGTAGTGCCCCAACTGAAAAAAGGATGTATAGAATGAAAAACGCACTCATTGCAGAGTTGTGGGGTCATGGGATATACTGCAGAACTATAACTTATACGTGTTATTTACTTTTGCACTATGCCCACTAATTATGCCCCATTGCACTACTGCCAATATTCAAAACTTCTCAGCAGCTTCAAACATCTGCACTGTTTAAAAGGATTGGTTTGGTAAAATAAAGGCTCCTTCTCCCCACTATTATGCTGACCTAAGCTTGAATGTTGGCAATATGGATTCTGGCATGACTGGGACCCTGTCACTGGAAATGGGAGATTTTTAGCTTTCTTCCTACTCTCTCTTTTCAGCTTTCTTTCCGTTCTCTTCCCACTAGTTCTACGATGTTCAGGGACATGGTGATACTGAATAGCTAAATATGTATGATTTCTACCCAGGAGAGCCGACCGACTCACCAGGCCCCTGGGTAAGATTCAGGGGAGTGGGAAGTGGCTCTGTGCTCCCAGAAGGGGTGAGCCCTCAGGTGGAATGGGTGGGACTGGGGCAGCTGGCCCTCAGCACTGTCCAGACCATGCCATTGCCCCCTCCCAGAACCATCCCGAGCACACAGCCCAGGGATCTGCATTGTGCCGTGCAGGAATCCAGCAGCAATTTAAAGGGCCCAGGGCTCTGGCCACTGTTACTGCCATGGTAGCAGAGGTGGCTGGGAGCCCAAGGCCCCTTGGAATTGCCAGGTCCTGGTAAAACTAGCGATGGAGGATAATCAGATTCAAACTGCGTTGTGGCTCATTGTCTGCAAGACTACTGCTTTTCCCTTTCACCATGGCCCAGCTATGTTCTCTGAACTCTCATAAGACATCCCGCTGACCCCAGGGGAGCCAGTCAGGAGTAAGGTGAGCAAGCTCTAGTCTCTATCAGGTGTAGCAGGGCCCCTCACCCTCCCGGGTCCGAGGCCCCCACTCTGTCCACACACTCAGTGGAGTTCCACTCCAGTTCCAGGCAGCCCTGCTTTTACCCTGTGTAAAGCCCAACCATCTTCTTCTATATACAGTCGATCACAGAAGCCCCTCTGGTTCCCCAGCTACAGAGTAGCAAAGCCTTCCATGCTCTGGCTCCTCCCCCTCTTCCTTCTCTGGCTCCTCCCTTTCCTGCACTTCCAGATGCCTTCCACAACCCCTCTGCTCTGGGGCTCACAGTTGACAGCCATCAGTCCTGGGTTTGCTCAGTGGGTTCCTATAACACTGGTCGGGGCTGCCATGACAGAGCTCAGGCTTAGGCTCCCTGGCCAGTAGCCTGTCACACAGGGTAAACCACTGTATTTTTAAAGCCTAGAGCCATTTTTAGAAAAAGGAAATTCATTACCACAAAACCTAAAAATGCATGGTAAATGCTGACATTTTTCAAAGCAAAATTTACTGATAACACTGATCTGTTAAGAATGTAAATCCACATTTCCTTTCAAATAAAAGCTTGCAAATTATAAATGCATTCTTGCTGAATACTGATATCCTAGTCTTCTTCTTCCACATTTATTCTGACTCTTTACAACTCCCTAAATTATAAGGAAATTAAAAGCCCATTACATAGTTTACATTAACATATGCCATTATGGATCTATCTAGTGAGTGTGGGCAGCAGTTGCCGTGTGACATGACTTTACACTACTGTACTTTAAGGACCTAATACAAGATTTGTTGAATATGTTTTTCCTATTTTTACAAACAAATAGTGCTTAACTAGTAAGCAAACTCATGTAAATTAACATGATGCCCACCAAGTCTCCATATGTCATCTCTGTAGCAGAACAAGTTGGAAGCACCGATTTAAAAAGAAAATAAAATCCATCCATCTAAGACATGGAACATAGCCATATAGAAATTGCCTGACTGGAACAGACCAAAACTTCAACGAGACTAAAATCATGTCTAAAATGATAGCAAATGCTATGCTGCAAAGGAGAAGTTAGTTGAGGGATAGCCTATCTCAAGGACATGGTCTTCCTAATTCCCAATCGTTATGGGGGCTCAGCTTAGGCTTTGAAACAAGTGACCTGATCTCCCAGCCAAACTCTTCTTTAATACAAAGTGAAAAGAGCTATACTATAGTTTGCCATGATTCAGTTTTTGGAACAGCAGACTGGGAAACTGAAGATTTGAGGTTTTTTCTGACTTTGCCACTGACTAGCTGTGTCACCAACAAGTCATTTAATCTCCTGTGTTTTAGCTGTCCTCCCAATACTAGGGGTAAAATAATATTTCTCTGTCTCACAGATTACCGTTCTTCCTTCTTATCTTCTCAGACTCCTTCTGCTATTTCCCCAGGATCTTCTGCATCCTCTCAATACATGCTAGAAGTCCTGGCACTAGTCCGAGCAAGATTGTTTGTATATTCGTATACCTGCTCCCCATCATTAAGGGCAGCACATCTAGAAACAAATCTATTTCTAGATGGATTCCTGAGCAGAGAATCATTTTTCCCAAAGTTCAGCTGTAATTTACACCTCTTCCTCTCAGGATGAATCATAAAAAGAAAAGAATATATTTTAATCCATTTCTCTTAATATATTAACCAGCAAATGCACAGAAGACTGAGAACAATTATTGTTGTCGTGTTTGTGGTTTTTGGACGAAAACAATCCTTAAAAGCATGGCACTGATCCCACTTTCACTCTTCTCCCTGCTACACATTAACTAGTTCTTAGTGGACAATGGGAAAGAACAATAATAAAGATAACACTAAGTTATGGAAATAATTATGAAAGGAATAATATCACAGGCAATCTCTCCTCAGAAGCCTAATGAGGTGTTCGTCCAGAGGCTACATGCATTCACAAGGAATGTTTAGTGTGTCACATGCCTGCAAACAACATGTTATTATTACACTTGTAAAATGTTACTAATGATTTTTATATATTACACTATGTGGCTAATTTTAAAATGTTTTATTAGACAGTTTGTTTCTAGATTATTTTCAAATGTGGCACCAGCTTTAATTCTTCCAAATAAATTTTTAAACCACAGGCTAGAACTTTCAATACCTCGATTTCATACTGGCTTTTTGGCTTCACCCTGAGCCAGTCAACAAGTACATTTGTTTGTTGGTTTCTCTTTAATTTTTTGACTTCAGCCCAAGCAGCATCAACTGAGAAAAGAAGCAAAACCACGTTGTGTCTAGTAGAAGATAAAATGCAGTAACAGTTAAGCTGTAGCCAGACATACAGCATACCCCCTGGAACTAGACATAAGAGATTTATACCACTAGAAAGTAGTGCTTTCTAGTTTTCCAGAGGGAGAACTAGCATTTGCTCCGAGCCACAGAATGTGCCAAGACACTGTACTTTTAAGTCATGATATATTTAAACAGAAAAGCCATTTGAGATCATTTTAGGGCTATGTCTACTATAGCACAAAGCTTCGAAATGGCCATGCAAATGGCCATTTCGAAGATTACTAATGAGGTGCTGAAATGCATATTCAGCACCTCATTAGCATGCTGCCAGCCATGGCTTTTCGAGGTTGCTGCTTTTCGCTGCCGTGCGGCTTGTCCAAACAAGGGTCGTTTTTGAAAGGACCCCAGGAACTTTGAAATCCCCTTATTCCTATCAGCAGCTTTGTGCTAGAGTAGACACAGCCTAGATGTGATTTAAATGAAATTAGACATATTTGCCCTCACTTAAAAGTAAAGCCAGCTCAGCACTGGTATTAGCTCAACTTACCTAGAAGATGTTCTTCGACACAAGACACCATACAATCATGTACTTTTGCTTTGCCAAATAACAGAGTCAAGTAAAATGTAGTGTAATACAAAAGGCTTGATTTTCTTTTCTCTTGCACCAAGGTATATCAGAAATAACTACTGATGTCCACAGAAGGGAATCAGGTTCAGACAGCCTTGAGCTACGTTGACCAGAGAGAGTCCCTTGTTCCCACTATCCAGTGGCTCATTTCTGTTCTCCTGACTCACATGAGAGAGCCCACTGGTCCTCCAGTCATGAACAAGGGGAGCAGATTTGGCTCCTCTAACCAAGCTCCATGTTTGCAAAGAGGAAATTCTCTTCCACTGTAGGTGGAAGAATCCATACTAAAACACTGAAAACATGTCTAAAAATCTTTAACTGAAACTGCTCTGTCATTGATCATTTGACGATTACCTGTTCTGTTAATTCTTTCTGAGAAACCTGGCAGTGGTCATTGTCAGAAGACAAGATACTGGGCTTAGACGGACCTTTGGTCTGACCCAGTAGGCCCATCCTTTTATCCTTATGATCCTGCAAATGCCTCTCCCCAGGCCTAGCTCTGCAATTTCATAGAGTCCACTTCAGGTCAAGGCAGGAGCCAATTGTGGCACCTGCACCTTAATTTTTTTTAAAAATAAGGAACATAATCCTGCTGAATACCGACAGTGGCTATTCTTCTACGCTGTTTTCTAACTCTTTCCAGTTCTCTGTACACTGCTAGATCACAACCTCTGAATGCACTTGCTCAATTGATGTATTACTCATTTCAAGTCTGGTACCAAGGATAAAATGAACTAATTCTCAGTCTCTTCTGGGTCTCTGAATAAGTGCCCTTAAAGTATCCACTTTGTTTAGGGATGCAAAAGCAGACAAAGGACAGTACCACAACATTTTGCAGAAATGCATCCATATAGTGTATGTTTGGGACATATTTTTCCTATATTACTATGTTTTTGAAGGCACTATTACCTACCCAGTCAAAGAGTCATATATCTATAAAACCAATGTTTAATCAATTTCTATGAATGAATCAACAGACATTGCATTTTGACAACTCTTTATCCTGATAGCGCAAAACACTTTTCAAGTGGCGTGAAAGTGATAAAATATGTAATCACCTCAGTCAGCCACCTCCAGGGTGTAATATGTCTAAAAAGGTAATGTCTGCTGGCTGTATAACAGCTTGCCATAATTGGACCTGTGTTGTGACAATTTAGTTTATGCTAGTGTAGAATCGTAATCTCCAACATAATCTCTTGAAGCTCAAACTACTCCTGATAGATTTGTGGGTGGTAAATAAGAGAGAATTATATTTCTCTTCAGGGGATGGGCTGGTGCTAACAGAATTCTTTTTGAGGAAGCTCTTCAAGACAGCCATGAACCCAGCTCCCAGGGGCAAAAGACAAATTTATTGTTTCACTTAGATGCCTAAATGAAGTACCCATTTTTTCCAAAGTGTTCAGTTCCCACCAGAACTTCCCACAGAAGTTTCTGTTCTCCTCTATGTTTGTTGAGTAACTTTGAAAGTCTGCCACAGTGATTTCAGACCTAGTACTCATTTAACAAAGACTCTCTATGGAGTCTTATCAGTGTTATCTTTAAACAGTGGAGAGGGGCAGATCAAATAGTACCTATGATTCTTAGGCAGGCCATCAAGCAAAACATCTACCCCCAACCATTCTCTCCACTGGGATCTGCCATCAGAACTCTCTGCTTAGCCTGTATTTCAATGGAAGGTGATGCCCTCAATCAGGACAGGCTAAATACAATTCTGTTGCCTTTCACTCATACCACAGGGATAACATTTCATTAACCGGCATCCAAGTGATTTGTAACCCAACACAAACCATAACTGATCACTTGGGCAACACAGTGCTGTAACTTGTTGACAACTGGGTGGGAGGGTTTTGGGGGAAATTCACCGGGGACACGCCCTTCTTGAGGGTGGCTGGAAAAATCCCTGATCTGGCCATATTCTGAAGAGTCTAAATAAGAGCTGTTGGGCGGTGAGCTTTTTTGAGAACCTGCTTCTTGTACTACACACAACCAACACCCTTCTGAGCCAGGTAAGTATTATTATCCTGCCTGCTTTGTACAGGAGGAAGTGGAAAGGTTGCTCAAGACAACAGGTGTTGGTGTATGACCCAGGAGCAGAGGTCAAGAGGTAAGACTCATTCTAACAGAAAACCTTGCCTCGCTCTCATATTCCACAACTTAACTAGAGCCTGTCAAGACAGAAATTCTGAACTATAGAATCACAGAATACTAGGACTGGAAGGGACCTCGAGAGGCCATCGAGTCCAGCCCCCTGCCCTCATGGCAGGACCAAGTACTCTCTAAACCATCCCTGACAGACATCTATCTAACCCGTTCTTAAATATCTCCAGCGATGGAGATTCCACGACCTCCCTTGGCAATTTATACTGGTATCCTATTTTCTGTTTTCTTTTGTAGCTAATCAGCTTGCTATAGCACAGCCAATAGAAAAGACTACATGTTGTAGTGCACTAGCGGTCTGTGGAAATGAAATGATTTTGGCAGCTAACATAAATTAAAAAAAAAACATTTATTCCTTTGTTCCTCTGATGCCAATCATCTCATTCTGTGTGCCTCTAAAAATGGAAGAATAGTGCAAGCAACACTAATGTTCAGCTTACAGGCAGCTTGCTTGTCTTATAAAAGCCATTTTTGTATAAAGTATGCGATTGACTCTAGAAACAGAATTGTTCAAAATAGGGTATGGGCTCTTAGATGGTTACGACTAAGTAGGTGGGCAGCCAAAGTATCTGCCATTTCAGAGAACAAAAATGGCATGTACTAGATTCAAAGCAGCCTGCTTGGGTCAGTAGCACAGTCTCCGAATACCACCCAAGAACAATTTCAATATTAATAGCTTTCACTATATGTTTCATAAGCATGCCCATTGAAATTGAGTCATCAAAGCCTCCCAGTTCCTTCAAGACAGATTTTAGCCTGAGAGCTTGGAGTAATTATCCCACTAGATGTTAGCCTGTGTAGCTATTTCAACCTCGTTCATCATTTCAAACAGCTACATACTCTGCCTGCTAATTTCATCAGATGGATTAGCCTCTCTTACTTGTCTATCTTTATTTTTTTTTTATTTCTGGGGGGTGAAATATTGCCTTCTTCCCCTGTTTTAATAAGCTGAGCAGGCATGCACCACTGCACTGCTTCTGACTCCTCTATTTCTTTCCGCTCAGAGAATGATCTTCTGGGGAAAGAGCTGGGAGTAAATGTGAAGGTGAAAACTTAGCCACTTTTACCTGCAGGCTGGAACGATCTGCTTTCAACCTGCTTCTGCAAACAGAGTTTTGAGCATATCTGAATCTACCTATCTAGCTAGCTTTTTAGAGAGTATTCTAAACAGATCTCTTTCCTGATTTTCTCCTAGATCTGCCCCCCCTCCCCAATGTGTGACAGTTCTTTTCTTGGGCTTCAGATGATACTGTATCTCTGTAGCCCACATTTCAAGTACAGCTGTTCAGAGAAGAATGACTGCTCCCCAAGGACTAGAATGCAGAAATCGGACTCATTTTCCTGTTATTTAAGGGCTCTGATTTATGCCATTATATGTGATGTTATGAGTTTTGTAAGAAACCAGTAGAGGAAACCAGCCTTTTTAAACAATATCTTGTCTTAAGAGAGTACCCCTAAAGACTCCCCAAGTGCTCAAAATACACATCTGCTCCACCTCTGACAAATGACTGTTGGAACTACTGGATTCGCTTTTCTGGTGGGACAACTGGATTGGTGAGAGTGGTGTCTTATACGTCTCCCATGCATTCAGCCAAGCAGGGACCTTACCTCATACAGAGACACTGAAGTGATGAGTTGGATGGGTCTTTGCACCTTTATTTGGGGCTCACATTCTACAGGAATAAGAAACATATCAACCAATAATGATTTCTGCATATAATGCCAGCACTACTAATGCCCAATTACCCTGCACAATGGATAAAAGGACTGAAATAAACTTAGTCTGGGAGCACTGCCAGGTGAACTGTTCCTTGTGAAAACAGCGTGAAGTCCTGTGGCATGTTATAGACTAACAGATTTTTTTGGAGCATAAGCTTTCATGGGCATCTGACATCTGACGAAGTGGGTCTTTGCCTACAAAAGCTTATGCACCAAAAAAATCTGTTCATCTATAAGGTGCCACAGGACTTCTAATTGTTTTTGTGGATACAGACTAACATGGCTACCTCTCGGATACTTGCTCCTTGTGGTATATCGAGCATTGTGAAGATGGTACTTGCAGACTGAGGGAGAGGTTGCAGAGTGGGATATGTTTGCTTGTGGCACCACTCAGTAATAGTTTAGTATTATAAAACTTCTGAGGAAGCTGTTTGTTTTTTCAACCTCTCTGCAACATTCAGGCATGGCAATGGCAGCCTGTGAGGAAAAGGATGCAAATGACATGTGCATCTCCTGGCAGTGGGTTTAGGTCAGGGGTCAGCAACCCCCACCCCCCGCACTCATGCCAAGACTGGCACATAAGCTGATTTTCTTCGGCATGCAGGCAGGAGCTCAGTCCCACTCCATTTCCCCCCATGTAGCTCCGCACAGCAGCTCCCAACCCGGGACTGGTGGCTCCCTGCCTGGGGCTGGTGAGGGCTCCACTCCCAGTCAGTGGGGCTGCCTGTCAGACCATCTGATCCCCCACCCCTTAGCAACCTCTGTGGCCAGGGCTTCCCGGTTCAATAACATACATGGTCTGACAGGACCATGGATATTGCCAGACCAGAGAATCGGGGATAAGAGAGGTTCAACCTGTATTAAAATCCTGGACATATTTAGACATTTAAAAACCTCATCCAGAAGGCAATTTAAAGACCAAAACAGTAAAGCCCTGCCTCTTAATTTATTTATTAACAAGGCTACTGCAAGTACGACTAATAGTGACTTTAAAAAGTATCACCAGCACTTGGATGATATGTAAGATCAAAAGGTCAAATTTTGGCACTCCACCTCAGAAAGTTTGCTGACCCCCGGTTTAGAGCATCTCTACACCTTCAGAAGAAGCTCTCTACCCACTTGGCCATAGGTATATGTTTCAATGGAGTTGCTGAGAAATAACCACCACCTTGGAGCTATAGCCCCTTCTAAGACAGATCTAATAGTGGCAAAAACACTTCATTTTGAGATCCCTTATCCCAATGCACTTGCCTGTAGCATGGGTCAGCAAATGGTAACCCCAGGATTAGATCCATGGCAGCTGCTAGGAAATAAAATCCTTAATTTACACCTAAATTATCTAAGTATTTGAGAAGATCCATAAACTTTCAGAATGACCTTCACGTTAGGACACATTAATATTTTAGGTGATGTTCTTTTAATTTTTGCAAATTTGTGACATTAGTTATGGTTCAGCACCAGTATCAAGATCATTAGTATTAAATTAAATACTTCTGGATCCACAGGACAGTAATTGCCGTAGATTTTCTAATTATTTATCTGCAAGTTTTATCTGTAGATTGCCATAATTTTAGACTCCTTTGGCCAAATCTTGTCTTTGCTTACATGGTGAAAACTCCACTGCTAGGGCAAAATCTGTTTACTCTCTTCCTGAACTCTATATTAAGTCTGAAATCTGTATCTACACTTCCTAGATTTGTAAAGCAATTAACTTAAAGAACTGAATGAAGAAAACCTTGCTATTTGTAGGGAGGATTTGCTCACTTTGTGCTGGCTTGGAATGTGTGTTTTCTGAATGAAGCAGGCCCACCATGAACTTTCAAAACCTTTGTTTCCTGGTCTCTAAAGGACCTTCTTCTGGCTATGCCCCAATGACTATGCAATCACGAAATAAATCCAAGGAAAACATACAATGAATTAAAGGCTCAGAGTTTGTTGAAATAAAGGTACAGATTTTGCAACAGTTGTTAAAATAGCATATTTCCTGAAGAAGGTAGAGAGGGAAGGGTGAAACATTAAGCTTGGTAAATTAAACTGCCACAATTTACCGATGATAACTGACCAACAATAATTTTAGAATTGCAGTCTTCCAAAAAGACAGTGTATACTCAAGAACTTCCCTAATGAACACACAGAAACAGCAGCTTTCATGTAACATAAAATACTCAAAATACAACATCCATCTGAATTCATGGGAAATAATATGCAGTACATGTTTTCATATTTGTAACCCAACATCTCTCTCCATATGTTGCCGCTCTCTCTCTATTTATATATATATATACACTCACACACAAACATTATAAACAAAGAAGCTGTGCTTTGAAAACACAGTGCAAAGAGGATGGAGTCCTTCTATGAATGCCGACTGCTGAAGAGAAAAATCGAGACTCCATTAAGAATGCCTTCATATTCTTTAATTCTCTCCCTCCCCCTGCCCCAGTCCCTCAACCCAACCTAGGCTATTACACACATGAGGACACACATCTTCAATCATTTCATATCCTCTACAGCACTTCGGAAGCCATACTTCACCCTCTTGCCTTTCAGCACCACATATAAACAGCCGCATAATTCCCTCAGGGCAGTGCAGAACTCTCTCTCCTTTCTCAACAAGGAGCACACGCAGCAGCTACATGCTATGAGCCAGAGGGTTCAGTCAAGGTCACTTACATGATGCTAGGGCTACTTCCTTTTGTCTGCTCCAGGAAATGTACTACCGCATTTAGCTGGGGGAAACAGCCCTCTTAAGCATTCCTCTACCTCTTGGCGATATCTTCGGCTGCAAGGGGTGGGGTGACAGTAGAGAAGATCCCAAGAAAAGAGAATGTTCTGTTAATTATGAATTTCCCCTCACTTCAGTGTTAAATAATTATCATACATCTAGAGCTTTGCCTTAAAATTCAAGTCACATTCATCCTTCTGTGTCTTAATAATATTGTATACTTTATCTATTCCACGGTCATATGTAAAAGGAGTCACTAGCATATTTTGCCACATTCCCAATGCATTATATTAACTGTAGGTCCTTAAAAATTGCTGTCTTCAGTGTTTATATGAAAGTCATGGGGCTTCAAAGAGAACATAATATAAATAAGGTCCTGGTTGTAATAAGGTATTCTTTCTTTAGTCTGAGGCTGAAATTAGCTATCATGAAAGTTATGGACTAATAGCGCTAATTTTAACCAAGTGCTGTGAAAGTTTCTCAATAGATGGCTTACCAGTACCTCTTTATCCAGTGACTGGCAACACCCCCGTGCAACAGGTTATGTTGGCTTTTACGGACAGGCCATAAGTCCAGCAAAACCCAATTAAAGTTTTCACACAGAGCCAAGTATTTACATGGAATGTAAATCTCTGAGGAACCATAAGAATTGCAGGATACTGTAAGGAATGCTGGGAAAAGATGCAGGGAGATGGATATATAGATATGTATACCCACATACATTCCCTTTTCTCATTACAATGTGGGGAAAGGGTTTGTTGTGGTTCTCTCTGATAAATGGAAGAGACTGGAAAACCAAAAGCTCTGGATCCTAATAGACAAAGAACCAGGGACAGACTCCAGGAGATGCTTTGGGAAGAAGTCTGTGAAAGGGTTTATGGGAGGCCTAAGAAACAGGAAGACAGAAGATCAAGGAACCACAGGAGAGGCATTCTGTACATGTTGATGTGGAGTTCTGGGCTGGAGCGAACTGAGGGGTATCAAGGAAGGGTTTCTTGAAGTACCCCAGGAGGCATATTGTTAGATGAGAGAGCCAGATGCAGCCACATTTGTGGACAGAAAGCAAGAGATTGGTAATGGAAGAGGCAATGAGGAAAGAACATAGAGAAGGCATGAGTTGAGAGCTCAGCTAGGGCTTTGAGACATGCCAGATGAAGGCTTCGATGACACACGTGATGGGGTAATGGATGCCTCCATGCAATAAGTAAGAAATTCCTTAAACATGTTTACTAGGCTGTCTTTGTCTTGGGCAGCCAGGGGAAAATCTCCTGCTTCTGAGAATAGACACAGGCTCCTTTTGTTAAATGGCACTTTAGGTTTTTTAAATGAGCAAGCAAGACGGGGTCAGTATGAGCAAAACAGTCACCCTGTCAAAGGCGAATAGAGAAGGTGCCCACTGTCTGCTTTCTGTTATCTACTGGTGGGAGACCACAGTCGGCTTTCACATTACACATACATACACATACACGTCAGATGTAAATCCAGAAGAGCAAAAGAGAAAGTTGGAAAAAAACAATTTCTGGTGAGTGGGACAGCAATGATATCAAAGACTTAGAAATGTTGTTTTCTAACTGATTTTCTAAATGTTCCTTCAATCAACTCACAATATTAGTTTACCTCTGTACCTTTCTGAAATCTGTCTTTTTCTTTGTTTCTAGATATTGTAAAGGCAAAAGTGAAGCAGCAGACTAGGTTGTCCTCCTTCAAGTCATACAGAAATACCAAGAACAGCAGAGAGCAGAGGGGACTTCTGAATAGAAGCAGTAGATGTTACTGCTAGCAGCACAGGATAAAGGAGACCTATCAATACCAGGACAAGGTGTTCTACGACAAACAAAGGAGAAATCACTGGGTCCAGAGTCTTTCCTGAAATGATTCCAGAAGTAGTTCTGGAATGGTGGTATCTGGGTCTGCAAATAGCAATTTGAGTGGACTGAATTGAGAACACTGCTCAGGAACAATGATAGGATATTCTTGAAAGAAAGAATCTTGGCAGAAGTTCCAGTCCACTGAATATGGTTTTGAATTAATTATTCCATGCCATAACCAGTACAAGAATTCACCTAAGGCCAGAAGGAGGGCACTTGTAGTTTGCATCTGGTATGGAAGACCTGAGCACATAAGAGATGCCATTTGCTGTTTAATATCAAGGGTCTCAGCTTAACGTCTGCCAGCCACAAGATAACTTTGTGATATGTTACTGTGTGAATTCATAGTACCATTAAAACCATTCTCCCTCATTACCTGAGCAAAGGTTTTAGTGACATTACAAGGAATGAAAGACCAGTGCCCCTCCAAACACTATTTTAAGAATCAAAAGTGTTTGGTTTAGGAACCATTAGATGCATAATTGTGTGAAAACACATTACTAAAGCTTTCTTTTTGAATTGTCTACTGACTAATTTTTGTTTTCACACAGGGGATCTGTGACATGAATGAATGTCTAGCTACAACTTGTTTTGTGAAGAATGTCTGCACCGTAGACATCACATTATTTCTCTACTTTAGAGGAAGAGGAGAAAGCTGGAAGTTTGTTTCTCAAAATAAAAAATAATGAAGATAAACAAATGGATTTTATATCATACTACTTATTTAGAAACCATGTCATCCTCTTCCTTCCAAAGAGACACTATGGTTTCCTAAATTCAGGCTCCTCCTATAATATCCACAGACAACATGAGTAATACAAGCTTTCCACCAAATACTCCAAACAAAGCAATGGGACTGTGTCCTTTATGAACACATTAACTGGCTTCTCTAGGCCATCAAAGACTTGAAAAACTCATTAATGACATCTGTGAAGTCATATCAAGTGGCTGATATCTGAAGATTGTCACTGGGACCTTACCAAATTTGCAGCCATGAAAAACAAGTCATGAGCCATGAAATCTGGTTTCCCATCACTGAAATCTGTTTTTTTTAATGTACATTTACTCTATGCTGTACAGATCTCATGTGGAAGAACAACATTTCCCCAGTTGAGGATCCTGCCCCAAAAGGGAGTTGCAAGAGGGTCACAAGGTTATTTCAGGATGGTTGCAGTCTTTCCACCTTTCATTCTGTACTGCCTTCAGAGTTGGATGGCTGGAGAGAAGTGGCTGTTGGCCAGGCACCCAGCTCTGAATGCAGCGCCCTGCCAGCAGCAGCGCAAAAGTAAAGATGGCCATATTATGTAATATAATATAATAAGATAATTATATTCAGAGCTAGGCTGCTGGAGCCTGATGGCTGATAGTTGAGGGGTCAGGTCTGCAGGCAGTAGCATAGACGTAAGGGTGGCAATACCATACCATGACGTCCTTGCTCCTGCACTGTCAGTGACAGCAGCTTTACTTTCTTCAATGTGTCATTGTGTGGATGCTCAGTTGTAGTTAAAAAAAACTAATGGATTGGCAATGTCCTCTACATAGTGTTTGATATAAAGTTCAAGCCTTTTAAGTACCGTACATTGCCATTAAAATAAAATATTGGGTAGTGTTAACTCCCGGACACCATACGTTCTACAATATGTTTCATGCCTCATTTACCAGAAATGTATTGAGATTTTTTGGAGCCAATGTTCAAAGAATAACATTTCTCATAGCCAAATACCCTGTTTTTGTTATTTCTTTTTCTTCCCGGTCCACTGCCGACTGCTATCGTGACTGGTAATTTAGGTTTCTTTTATATGAACATTGTGTGAATATACATAATCTCAGTGTTTATATATAGCATATAATTTGAAACTGAAAATATATTTATGGATTTATTAAGTGCATCTCTTTTACTGGTGAAATAGCATCTTAATTTTTTTTCTAAAAATACCCAAGCACATGTTAAAACTTTTGGGAAGTAATATAATGTGAAAATTAAAATGTCCATATTGAGTCAGACAAAACATCCATCTAGCCCAGTATCTAGTCTTCCAACTGTGACCAGGGCTTTAGAGGGAATGAACAGAACAGGTAATCAAGTGATTCCCTGTTGTCCGACCCCAGCTTCTGGAAATCAGAGGCTAATGACACTCCGAGCACAAGGTTGCATCCCTGATTATCTTAGCTAACAAGCCATTGATGCACCAATCCTTCATGAACTTATCTATTTCTTTTTTTGGTCTTCACCATATCCCCTAGCAATGAGTTGACTATCGGATGTGTGAAGAAGTACCTCCTTTTGTTTGCTGTGTATCAGTTTCAACAGGTGACCCCCAATACTTGAGTTGTGTGAAGGAGTAAATAACACTTCCTTATCTACTTTCTCCACACCAGTCACAATTTGTGGAACTCTTACGCCTTTCTTTTCCAAGCTGAAAAGTCCCAGTAATTTTATCCTCTCCTCATATGGAAGCTGTTCCATACCACTAATCATTTTTGTTACCCTTCTTCATATGATATTTTCTGCCTTATTACCTATCTTTTTTCTAATGGTTCTGAATATTCTATTAGCAGTTTTGACTGCCACTGCAAGTTCAGCTGATGTGTTCAGAGAACTATCTACATTTTTTTAAATTGGAGATACACATATCCTAGAACTGGAAGGGACCTTGGGAGGTCATCTAGTCCAGTCTCCTGGCAGGACCAAGCACCACCCCAGACATCTATTTGTCCCACTCCCTAGACGGCCTCCTCAAGGATTGAGCTCACAATACTGGGTTTAGCAGGGCAATGCTCAGAAAACTGAGCTATCCCTCCCCCCTGGAACAATGTTCCAAGATTGCTTTCTAGAGTGGTAATCGCTAAGTTAGATCCCATCATTTTGTATGTATTGTTGGGATTATGTTTTTCAATGAGTATTACTCTCCATTTATGTGTATTTATATAGTTGTTATATATACAGTACACCCACACATATAAAATACACACTACTTTATAGGGAGACCAACATTTGGTGACTGGCTATTGAAGTACTGTCCGGCTAAATGGAAGCATGGCACCTGGTGCTGGAATATCCTAGCACTAACACATAGCATAAAGCCCCGGGTCTACTTTGGTGGCAACTAGCACAATGAAACCTCACTGGTTGCATCACTGGTGACTTAGAGCTGACAAGGAAAAAAGGCAGCAAGCAATGACCATGGGGTAGTGGAACCTGGGGATGACCACTCAGAGCAAAGGGATATATACTTGGCAAATCAGTCACATTCCAGCCGAGGATGGCTGAATTGTTTGAGGGGATAAAGACTGTTCTTCTCCCACAATCACGGCATTAAGCCAGATGGTGACTCCCATAGGACACAGAACTACAATATTAGAATGAAACAGCCTAAAATATTACTGTAGTAAAACAGCATAAGAATGAAGGGAAAATTATTACTTGAAATCAGCATAATGGAAATGTGTTCATTTCCTTAAACCTTAAGTATATTTTAGTTGTTCTAGTTGCAAACTATATGTTTATGCCTCAATGAACTTCACTTTAATAACAAGGAGTCTTGTAGCACCTTAAAGACTAACAGATTTATTTGGCCATATGATTTTATGGTTAAAACACACTTCATCAGATGCATGCAAATGGTTTAACTCATGAAAGATTATGCCTAATAAATCTGTTAGTCTTTAAGGTGCCACAGGACTCCTTGTTTTTGAAAATACAGACAAACATGGCTACCTCTTCCGAGACTCCACTTTAATGTTTTATTTTCAGGTTGGGTGATAGGTTTTATGTTAGCTGGTGTTGTGATGATCATAAACTATCCATGCAACAGACCATTATTACACAACTTATTTAACACTTCCTCCTTAGTTGCAGAACAGTGAATTAGAAAACTTGAGTATAAGAGCAACTCCTTCCCCCCCATACCTTCACTACAGAAGTCCTGGTCTATACTTAATATTTACGTCAAATTAACTACATAACTCAGGGTTGTGAAAAGTTTCACACCCTCTGCAACACAGTTGCATTACATGCTCTATAGTGGTATATCATCAGTTTTGTCCATCCACCTAGTGGTCTCTAGGGGGGGGAAAGAGGATTAGGTCAACGTAACTGTTGCACAGGATGTGAAATTTTCCACATCCCTAAGCAATATAGCTAAGGTAACCTAAATTTTAGGTGTAGACCTGGCCTACAATGCTTGAGCCACAGACTAGAATGAGGGAGAGATGTGAAGTCAATGTTATTATTTGGACTTTGAACTTACAGTACTCTGGTTTTGTAACAAATCTCTATAAAACACGGGTTCTCATTTCAAAGTACGATACTATTTCCTTAACTTCAATTGAGTATGGATGTGCCACCTGGAAACTAACACACAGACTTGTGTGTTTTAATAGCTCCATCATCTTTCTTGTCTTAAGTTTTCAGTTAGTTACTAGTGATGCAATTAAATTACACAATTGTTTAACTTTTCTCTTACTGTTGCATAGGATATGGTACAAAGCAAAAAGACAGAGGAAACAGTTAAATGGAATGGAGTGCCCAAAGAGCAGAAATTTTTAAGGGAACAAACAAATAAATTGGATTAGAATAAGAGAAATCCAGAGCATTGAATATGTATCACCCAATACTTTTAGTATGAGAACCACAAGATTACTACCCTACAATAAGTCCATTTAGATTTAAACACAAACAGGTCATATGCAGCTGATAAAACTACTCATGTAAGGCAATCAAGATTTTGTTCTCTAGCCTTTATCAAGTCCTGTAGGACCAATATGCAAAGCCCAGAAGAAGAAAGACAAAAAGCAAAAAGATTGGAATAAGTTTCATGAGAATTTTAATAAATTCACAATTAAATACTTCACGTGCAAGCCAGCAGTTCCTAAGACTACTAGGGTTTTTTTGTTTGTTTTTTTCCCCTGAGAAACCTGGGTGCAAGATCAGAGAGGAGATCCCCAGGACTCTCTAGCGCAACTTGAAGCAACAGTTCATACTACCTAAACTGCCACAAATATCACATCCACTCCAGAGGACAATATATGTTAAAAGGCATTTCAAGCAAAAGAAATACAAAGGATTAATTCAACATTGTAGCGGGCTTTGATCTGAACTAAAAATATGTCTCAAATGCAAATAGGGGAAATGACAGGCCTCCACATGATTGACAGCCTTTCAAAACAGAAGTGTTGCTATAATTAAGCAATAATGTATGACTGAGTGTGCACTGTGACAAATTGGAAGCTTGGTTGATTAGATTGAGCATATAAGCTGTCAGTATAATTATCACATTTTAATCAATTTCCTCCATTTTTTATAATAGCGTTGTCTACAGCCTCATTTGGTGCTTATTAGATTGATATTCTAAGAGGAATTGTACAACATAAAACATGTCCTTTAACAGGATGAACTTTAGATAAGACTTTAGGTATGTCTATAAACATTTATAACAATGGCTGTTGTGTCTCTACAATCTTCCTCATCCTATGTGCCATGTAACATTAAATAATAGCTGCCTTGATCATGGTCAGATACTTGAAACTGAACATGTCCTATCTCACTAACCAGTCACTATGTTTGCTGAACTGTAATGCACAAAATATTTCACATAGCAAGACTGCAGGATGAACTGATGATACACATTAGGATGATTAACAATATGCCGAGTTACTCATTGACAGAACTGGGATCCACTGTTTTAATATGGCTACACTGAAGTACATAGCAGTTTTTAATGTTAGTACCCCAGGACACAATGAGGTTTTTTACAAAGCTGTTTCAAAAGGTTTATTTTTATAAAAATCAGGTTTCTGAATTGTATACAATACATGGAAGAGCATCCTAATAAATTACACGGTTGCAAGGAAACTTTGTTCAATTCTACGTTTCTAACACTGTCATACATATTCAGCACCTCACAAACATGTGGGCGGCCACGGCACTTTGAAATTGACGCGGCTAGCCGCCGCACGACTCATCCAGACGGGGATCCTTTTTGAAAGGGCCCCAGCTACTTTGAAGTCCCCTTATGCCTATGATCAGGTAGGAATAAGGGGACTTCGAAGCAGCCGGGGTCCTTTCGAAAAGGAGCCCCGTCTGGACGAGCCGCATGGTGGCGAGCCGCATCAATTTCAAAGTGCCACAGCCGCCCGCATGCTAATGAGGTGCTCAATATGTATTTCAGCGCTTCATTAGTAAACTTCGAAATGGCCATTTGCACGGCCATATCGAAGTTTTGGGCTAGTGTAGACACAGCCTCTGTGTCAGATTAAATCTGAGCCTCTCTTCACAATTACCAAAATAAAAAAGATATGTGGGGTAGTTTCACAAATAACAAGCAGTCCTGTAGCACCTTAAGAATTAACAAATTTATTAATTAGGCAAAGAGCTTCGGTTTAAAGAAGTGGGTCTGACTGCCCAATAAATAAATGTGTTAGTCTTTAAGATGCTACCAGACTGCTTGTTTTTTGCGCAGCTATAAACCAACACAGCTATCCCTGGCTATGTCTACACTAAAGCAATCTGTCAACAGAAGTCACTGTTGGAAGAGATCTTCTGATAAAACTTCTGTCAACAGATCACATCCACACAGCAAAGTGGATTGCTCTGTTGATCAACTCTGTCAATGGAGAGCAGACAGACTGCCTGGCCACACTCTCAACAGAACAGGCCCAAGAACATGGTCACACAGGTTTGCGTGGCCAGCAAGCCCTTCCAGGAGCCCCCGGCAATGCACGCCCTTAAAGGGACCCCCCCCTACACACATGTTCCCTGCCCATGCTGAGGCCTGCCTACCATGCTGAAGGACAGCAAAGCTACTGCAGGGCTCATACACTTTCTGTAGTGACGTTGCACTTTCCAGCTAGCCATAGAGCCAGAGTAGCTTGCGCGGGCCTCACATGCAGGCGTTGCAGCTTCTACTGCACCTCATCTCGGCCACCCTCCCCTACCTCTGGGGGGATAAGCCCAGCATCAGCTTTGAGGAGCATGCTGTGGCTGCCACATGGGCCCACCTGTTCTCACCCCATGCGGTACTCAGGTGGTCTGGAGGTACACTACCAGTTTTGACAGGTGGGCCCAGCTTGTGATGGGGCAGTGGGACAAGCAGCAGTGGCTCCAGAATTTCAGAATGAGAAATGACACCTTCCTGGAGCTCTGCACCTGGTTTGTCCCCACCCTCCAGAGCGAGGACACCTGGATGCAGCCTGCCACCCCCCTGAAGAAGTGAATCACCATCATCTTATGGAAGCTGGCCATCCTTGACAACTACAGCTCTATTGGGAACCAGTTTGGCATAGGGAAGTCCTCCTTTGGGGCTGTCCTCATGCAGGTAAGGCACTCTCAGGCTTCATGCCCTGCCAGGAGGACAGGGGAGGTGTCCTGCCCAAGGAGAACCCTCGGGAAGCAGGGTCAGGGGTGTGAGGTGGGGGGGAAGCTGCATCCCCAGGGGACCATGCCATCACACCCTCACACAAACCTGCTTCTGGGGAGGATCGCCTCAAAGGGGCAGCTCCTAGAAAGCTTAGGGGGTGAACAGGAATAGCAGGGCTCCGGGGACCCCCTGGGGCACAGGGGTCCCCTTGCCCAGTCCCTGTCATGTTTGCCCCACCCTTGCAGGTTGTGACAGCAATCAACATGCTCCTGCTGTGAAAGGTCATCCATTTCACAGACCTAGATGCAGTCATGGCCGGCTTTGTTGCCCTGGGGTTCCCCAACTGCCTTGGGGTGGTTGAAGGGAGCCACATCCTCATCTGAGCCCCAGACCAGAATGTGGCCCAGTTCATCAACCACAAGGGATATCGTTCCATTGTGCTGCATGTCCTGGTCAACCACTGGGGACAGTTCCTCGAAGTATATGTTGGGTGGTCGGACTGGGCACACAATGTGTGGGTGTTCTGCAACTCTAGCCTGTGCCAGAGGATGGAGATAGGTGCTTATGTCCCCCAGCAGGAACTGGTGGTCAGGGACATGAACATCCCACTCTGCATTGTGGGGGATGCTGCCTACCCTGCTCATGCCCTGGATCATGAGGCCATACACTGGGCACTTGGACCTGAGCCAGGAACTTTTTAATGCCCAGCTCAACTGGACAAAGAACCAGGCCAAGTGTGTCTTCAGCTGCCTCAAGGCATGTTTTAGGTGCCTCCAAACCCAGCTGGAAGTAGGGAAGCACAATGTCCTGTAAGTAGTGGACACCTGTTGTGCCCTTCACAACACTGTGGAAGAAGGAAGTCTTCCACACGGGGTAGTGGGTGGATGCGGGATACAGCTACAAGCTGCCAGACACATGAGGATGGACTGTAGATCTGGGAGGCCCTGAGAGAGTGATTCTCCCATGGTCCCCAATAACTCTTCCCAGGGCGCCCCAGCGGGGGCCTCAGGCCCACAGCCCTACCCATCCTGGCCCCTCCTGTCACCCCTCATCCCTCTCCAACCCCTCCCCAATTAAGAGGGATGTGGGGCTGGTGTTCAGACAACTTGTTTGCTTAAAAAAAGAAAATGTGTTGAAAATAAATGTGCAAAAATGATTTACAATGTGAAAGAAGATATAACTATATACATTGGTGGGGAGCTTGGGAGAGGGGGTGGGGACATCTGAACTAAGATGGGGAGGCTTGGAACAGCAGGTGGATGACGTTAGTCCATGGAGAAGGTGCAGGGCTGCAGCCCCATGGGGGAGCAGGATTCCAAGCAGCATCAGCCTTGGGACCCCCTCCCACTGTGGGTTTGGGGTCCCTGTTGGGACTGGGATGGGGCTGGGAGCAGAGGGAGGTATGGTGGCAGTGGAGCTGTGTTGGGTTTGAGCTGGACAGGGAGAGTGGGGAGGTCATGGCAGGGAGGGCCTTGGGAGCCATGGCCACCATCCACTGGACAAGGTCCACCATGCCTTTGGGGATGACCAGCAGGGTCAGGGGGCTGGAATGGGAGGAGCAGCAGTGGCAGGGGGCAGCAGGAGTGGCAGCCGTGGGTGTCTGGGCCAACTGGGCTGGTGACAGCATCTAAGAGGGACATCAGTTAGTCCCAGGCCTGTGTCCACCATTACAGGTCTTCCTACAGGAGGTTGGTGAACCTCCAAAGGGCAGCAGTGTGGGCCCTCTGGAGGTTGTCATTCCCCTGTCAATGGCCCCTCAGGCTGTGGGCCCACTCTCACCATGGTGGGGTGCCAGGTGTTGTGTGTGCCAGTCCTGGGCTGCCTGACTTTGGTTCTGGGATGGGGTTGGCTGGTCCTGGTGGGGAGGTGGATAATGGAGCTGTAAGGTAGATAAGTAAGCGAGACAGTGAGTTATTCACATAACACAGCCCCTGAGGCCTTGCCCCCCACTCACCATGAGCAGCAGCCACCACCTCCTGGGCCAAGGGATGGGGATGTCCTGGGAGCACTGGCACTGCACGGGGACTCCCAGGTGCCTTGGGGACTGAGCTCACTGCTGTGGGCTGCCTCCACTCGATGGGCTAATGGACAAGGGAGGGTGTCCAGCCACACAGGGGTCCCTGTATGGGTGACAGGTGCTCCAGGTGCAGCCTGGTCCTCTCTGGGACTCCCCCCGCATGCATATGGCTCATGGTGCTGTCCACGGGAGCAGGTGCTGACTATCATCTGCAGGCATGCCTGCATGCTGGGACCCACACTCCTCAGTGTGGAGTCAGGCTGTCACCCATGTGGCTGGCCCACTTCCAGCTGTGGCAGAGGCTGGAGCCCCACCCCCTGGGGTGTGTGACATGTGGGGTACTTACTAGAAAATGCCTTGAAGAGGTCCAGAGATGTCCTGGACGTGGCCTGGCTGGCCAGGGTGATCACCAGAGTGCCATCACTGGCTTGGGTCCCAGGTATCTCCTCCTCCTCCTGTGGCTCTGGCAGTGTGGAGAGGTGCCTCCTCGGCTATGAGGACGGTGGCTATCGGCGGGAGGAGTCCTTGCCATTCAGGAGGTTGTGGAGCTTGAGATAGTAGGGGTCGGTTGCAGGTCCTGACCCTGACCTCCTGGCAGTGTCACAGACCTGGGTGTACTCTTCCCTTAGCTCCCTAACCTTCACCCGGACTTGTTCCATTGTCTGGGCGGGGTGGCCCTGAACTGCCAGGGTGGTGGCCAGCCAGGTGTCGCCAGGGGCTGAGGAGGTCCTGCAGCTTGGGCCTGGTCCAGGATGGGGCCTGGCATTTTGTGCCCCGGGAGGTGTGCCAATGTGCTCTGAGGAAAGGCTGGTGTGCCAATCTGCTCTGGTCTCTAGTATGTCAATGTGCTCTGAGGAGTGGCTGCAGAGCATCAGGAGAAGCAGCATGCTGCTGTGCTGCTTCCACATGCTCAGCTTCCTGCCATGGGGTTTCCAGGGCTCCCTGCACCTTTCAGAATGGCTGGAGGCAGGAAGCATAGAGCTGTAATTGCTGTGGACAGGGTGTCCCCCCCCAGAGCAGCCGGCTGGCATCTTGGAGGACTTATCTGTCAACAGAAGGCCCCTCAGTGTCCACACTTGATTTCTGTCAAGAAAGCCGTTCTGCCTCATGGGGGAAAGGCAGAATGTTGTCGACAAAAGTGCCACATTCTGTCAATTTACTGTCGACAGAATGCCTTTTTACTGTGGCTGCTCCATGAGTTTTGCCCACAAAACTCCCTAGTGTAGATCTAGTCCCTCTAAGACTATGTGGTTTAGCTGTGGGAGCATAAAACTGTGAAGCAGGACTCTGATGGCATGTCTGCACTGCAGTTAAAACCCAGGGCTGGCCTATGGCTGCCCACTCAGGCTCAGGCCTTCTCGCTGAGAAGCTGTTTATATGTACTGTAGATGTGTGGGTTCAGACTGGAATCTGGAAGTCATCCCCTTCACTGGTCCCACAGCCTGGTCTCCAGCTTGAGCTCAAACATTTATACTGCATTAAACAACCTTACTGTTGAGCCTTGGTCAGCTGACTCAGGCCAGGCGTAGATGTTTAGTCAGAATGTAGACATATTCCTTTGCCAGCTCCACTACTAACTTACTACATTGCTTTGGTCAAGGCCTGTAATCTGTCCATGGTTCAGTAAAACCACATTATAATGCCTATCTACTGTGCCCATTGTGAAGCTTGATTAATTAGGGACAGATGTTGACACTCTGATTCATACTGGACGACATTCTTTCATGTGGAAGGTCCACACATGGTCTAGATATTGCTTAAATTGCAATGACTTACTGGGTACATGAGCTTTGTGTGGTCCATCCGCCCAAGAGTGTATTTCACATATGAAGCAATAATTTACTTCTTGTATAATCTCACTGGAGTCAACACCACAATTTGTGGAATGAGGTACTACTCAGAGGGTGTAAGGGTGGCAGAATCAGACCCCCAATGTTTGTGAAGTACTGGAAAAGTTAAGATGAAATGAGTTACATCAGTGCAAATTATTATTCTATTAAAAAGAACTGATTGAGCATTTCACCAAAGATCCAGAAGAAATCTATTCCCTAGAAATAATGTCTCCCTTATCTTCTTTAGTACATATTCAGTCAATTGAGACCATTCTCCTATGCCAAGGTACCTTGATAAAGTTCATGTGCAAAAGCATAAACCCAGATAACGATATCCATTTGCCTCAACCACTACTCTACCTGCTGAGATTCCAAAAGCCAGAGCCCTTCTCAAAAACTCATAATTTGGTTTTAACTTTAAATGGGTGGATATATGCCCCACATTTTCATGTGACTTGTTAACTTGTTTAGACTGTGTTTATTCCTCTTTTGTTCTCTTTCCACAAATGTTCCAAGGCAGGAGTTAAGAGAAAGGTCTGTTCACATAATGTGATTTTTAAGCACATTTTGGAAAATAGTCACTGAAGGTGAATTTTGGATGCTAGATTTCTTACCATACACCTTATTCTGAGCTATATGCTTTTCTGTCCTTAGAAGAGAAATTTACCTCATGACCTCACGTCGTGACCTGATAGCACCCCAACAGTGTATGTCAAAATGTACACAATCTCCTTTAAGTTCAAGGTGAGGATGTGATTTCCAGTCTTGGATAATGCTCCCTGGGCAGAATGATCCTGTGCAATTTTTAATACTGCTGTTACTATAGCTAATGACCCAATTACCAGTAAAATGTTAAAAGCAAGATTTTAGCATTGATTTTTCTCTTGGTCTCCTCTATAGCCTTTACAAGCCTGAATTTAACATGTTTTTACCCTACTTATAAAGACTTGATGCTGGCTCTTACCAGAGATATTCAGTATTTCAAAAGACATGATAATGTCCCTTTTCTGAGTCTCTTAAGCAGCATCGGCAATCACATGGAGAGAGAGAAAATCCAGCTGGATTTTAAAAACTAGGAAACATATCAGGGGTAGGGGAAATGTAGGAATAAGTGACCAGGTTTCAGCATACAAGGAAGTGAACAGTAGAAGACTACTAAGTTTAATATTAATATGAATGTTGTTCTATAGGTTTACGGTATTAACACTCTAGAGCAGTGTTTTCCCAGCTTAAAACATCTGCGTACTCCTTTCAGGACTTCAGCCTTATCAGCATACTCTGTCTCCCAGGGCACCTCAGTGCTTAGCTCCAGATTTTTAGTAATTTATTTTCTGCCACATTCCCCTTGAAATCCTTTCAGGTACCGCCAGTGGTACACATATCACACTTTAGCTACGTCTACACATGAAGCCTACATCAAAGTAGCTTATTTCGATGTAGCGATATCGAAATAGGCTATTTCGATGAATAACGTCTACATGTCCTCCAGGGCTGGCAACGTCGACGTTCAACATCGACGTTGCGCAGAACCACATCGAAATAGGCGCTGCGAGGGAACGTCTACACGTCAAAGTAGCACACATCGAAATAAGGGTGCCAGGCACAGCTGCAGACAGGGTCACAGGGCGGACTCAACAGCAAGCCGCTCCCTTAAAGGGCCCCTCCCAGACACAGTTGCACTAAACAACACAAGATCCACAGAGCCGACAACTGGTTGCAGACCCTGTGCATGCAGCATGGATCCCCAGCTGCCGCAGCAGAAGCCAGAAGCCCTGGGCTAAGGGCTGCTGCACACGGTGACCACAGAGCCCCGCAGGGGCTGGAGAGAGAGCGTCTCTCAACCCCTCAGCTGATGGCCGCCATGGCGGACCCCGCTATTTCGATGTCGCAGGACGCGGATCATCTACATGTGCCCTACTTCGACGTTCAACTTCGAAGTAGGGTGCTATTCCCATCCCCTCTTGGGGTTAGTGGCTTCAACGTCTCGCCGCCTAACGTCGATGTTAACATCGAAATAGCGCCCAACACGTGTAGCCGTGACGAGCGCTATTTCGAAGTTAGTGCCGCTACTTCGAAGTAGCATGCACGTGTAGACACGGCTTTTGGGAAACACTGCTCTCAAGAAATGAATGACTACTGAGGCAGGAACAAAGGCTGACCACACATTTAGCGTAGTCATGACTAAGGCCATGCCTGCACTACAGGCACTATAACAGCACATCCATAGTGCTGTAATTATACCTTTGTAAGCCTATGGTGTAGATGCAGACTACAGTGACAGAAGGGATATTTCTGTCATCATGGGAACACTTCGTCCCCAAGTGAAGTTAACCTAGCCACACATACACCAAGGGTTAGGTCCACTCATACCCCTGAACAGCATAGCTTTGCTGACCTAAGTGTAGATAAGGCCTCAGGAACTCTGCCTCTTCCAGCTCTCAGCAACTGTGGTCTTCATCTTGCAACCACAGCGACTTTAATGTCTGAAGTTTCTTCAGCTTGCTGTACTGTAAAATGGGGGCAGTTAAGACAAACTACTGTGTGTCAACAGTGATATCCCAGCTATACAATTATGTAGGATAGGTCAAAAATTCTCTAGGAAGGCAATTGTTCTCTATTATATCCTATAGGACTTTCTCATAAGTGAGCTTTTTCACTTTAGAGGGCAGGTGTTAATTTTTCATCATGAAGATTTAAAGCAGTGATGAGGGAAAACTTTAACAGGTTAGGAGCTTTAATACCTTTGAGATAAACACCTCCATCATCCTTAATCCATCAAAAGTTCAGATGTGGAATAATTTAGTGGTTATAGCACATAGTCCCATTTCTGCCAAAGACTTACTGTGTGCCTTTGCACAAGTCATTTAACTTCTCTGGGCCTTATCTTGTGTAAAATGGCGTTAATAATAGACACCTTTTGAAAACACTTCAGCTAAAAAGTCCCAGGGTTGAAAAACATATGTAACACCTACTAGTCCAAAGGCTGTTCAACAGGCCAACATATTCCTGTCATTCAAACTACCTCCTCTCCCAAACCACATACTTCATCTTCCCCGGTATCCTTGCAGTCTATGCCCTGATGCTTGGGACCAAAGACAGAAGTCTCCCGTTGGCTGAGTTCTCAAATCTCATTTAGTGCCAGCCTGATGCCATGCAATCATTTATTAATGCTGCCCTCTCACAAAATAAATCAACTACCACTGCCGCCCCAATGCATTAATGTTAGGCCACCCCCTCCATGCCTCAGTACAATTAACACTGCCGCTGATAAATCAATTGCATTGGCAGCCCCTACTCCTGACTACAATAACTTTCATATATTCTGGGCAGTTGTTTCCAATCAATCAGTTTATGATGTCCCCTTTGATGTGTCAGGGGCTGGCTCTCCCCCAGTGTTCCCTGCAGCCCCAGGGGCAGAGGGATAGCCCCCTCCCCAGGGCTCCAGCTCTTAACAATATCAGCCTCCTCTTCCTCATCTCTTTCATAGCAGCAAGACCTGGGCCCAGCTCTTTCTGCAGAAATGCGGCACTCAGCTTCCCGCTTCTCGCTGAAAAACAACAGCCTTGCACCACCCTCCAACACACCCTAAGAGCATAAGCACTGGCACTGGGTCTCTGCATATTTAAAATACCTCGGTTTATACCTGGTCCATGCCTAGCTCTCTTTGTGA
Organism: Carettochelys insculpta; assembly: GCF_033958435.1. Lineage (NCBI taxonomy): Eukaryota > Metazoa > Chordata > Testudines > Carettochelyidae > Carettochelys > Carettochelys insculpta. The sequence goes on from NC_134139.1 coordinate 59,644,370, forward strand.
CCATGAGGGTATGAGACATTTTTAAAAAAGTAAAATCTTAGCATGTCCAGAAGTAGTGTGCATTTGTGTGGAAATTATTTTTGCTCTCCATGGCTGCAGGGATTTTTTTAAAGCTCTGAAAAACACTAATATGAAGTGCTAAACACTAATATAAGAAACTGTTGGTTAGGAAATGTTATCTGGTACCTTTCCAATACCAGCTTAAAGGATCCCAGAAGCCCTGGCCCTTTCTCTGCCTCATCTCCCTGACCCCAGTGGTGTTCCACCTTTCCCCAATACCCCTATCCTTGCTCTGACTCTCTTTCCCCCAAGGTTCCATTGCTGCTCTTCCTCTTCCCTTCCAGATAATAAAGAAACCTGAGCACTAGAGGTTCCTCAAAGGAACCTGGACACATGAGCCAACACCCAGACTGTCCCCAGAAAACCATACTGGTGGCAGCTCTATGGGGGTGCTGAGGCCATCTGTTGTAGGACAAGTGAGAGAGAAAGGGGACATTTAGTCTTTCAGAAATGGAGAGCTAAATTGTGCTGTAGTGAAAACAGGTATAATGTTCTTAAATCAATACTGAATTTGGTGCTGTGGAGCTGGGGGTCTAAAGAAGAAGAGGTAATTTCTTTTTTATCCTGAAAAAATATTTGGTTTTGGTTTTGGGAAAGGAATGGATTTGGAGCAGTTCTTACTTTAAACAAGCCATGTCAGCTCTTGATAATATAATGATCGTGGGAGTTAGAAGATTAAATTACTTTCCTTTTGTTGCATATGAGCATGTGTTCCATAGCAGTAATATAGACCATCGACTCTGACAGCAACATTTCAATGTCCATTGGCATCAAAGTATTGGGTGATGTGCAGAACTGGTAAGTAGTTTACATTTTTTCTATACTTGATGACTATTCAACAAAATAGCATTCTTTTTTCTATTTCTCCAAGTCCCAATTTATTGAAGGGTCTACAATTCTTTTCTGCATTTTTTAAATGTTAATAAGTTTAGAGATCATATTAACACTTCCTTTGGAAGATAATAAATGACATTTTCTTTTGTACTGCCAACATGGTCCATATACTATAAATTATAGGCAAGGCTGATAGAATGTCAGATGAAACAGTTCAGCTGTTTCCAAGAACAAAGGTAGGAAAATACATGTGGATTTGCTCCTATTAATATATTTTTTTTAAATTTTCTTTGAAAAGCTGAAGAATCCCAGTGCATTGGTGCAGGAATTTAAGATCTGCCAGGATGGTGACCTATCACTGGGGATATGTCTTTTGGGGTCACCAGGAAAATCTACCTAAATTTGTCTCTGACAAAATCATTAAAAAAGATAAATAAAGACTTAGATATTGACAGCTATATTCACTAAAGATTCTGTCCACAATAAGTATGCTCCCGCCTGGGACTTTTCCTGCAACTGCAACTTTGTGCTGTTCTGAGCTTAGGAAGGCACTTGAACGGAGACCATAGAGATTGTCCCTGCTCTGCTGAGTCCAGGCCATCTGGATTACATCTCTACTACAGCGAACCTTTGAAAGAAGTTGAAAGCACACACCACACAAAAAGTGGATTGAAAAATCAATCTGCTCTTTCAATAAAGAGTGTCCACACAGCCCCAATTCTTTCAGAAGAATGGTCCAGGGATCAAAAAATCCAGTGCCATGAGCACTGCTCTTTTGGAAAAAGGGTCCCCAAGGTGTCTACACGTGCTTTTTTCCAAAAGAATCTTTTAGGAAAAGCACTCTTCCTCACCTGGGAGAGGAAGAGGGCCACCACAAAAAGTGCTGTGTTCTTTCTATTTAGTATCAGAAGAACGCATTTTGTGTTTAGACGCTCTGTGAGGTTTTTTTGAAAGAGCTGTGGCTTTTTCAAAAAAACTTGCTAGCATAGATATAGCCACGGAGAAGGAGCTGTCTAGGTCAAAGGAAACCTTAATTCTGGAATATTTAAACTGACTGCTTGGCATTGCACCCGTACTGATGTTCTTTTAGCGTATGGTATATATGATATACCGAGTACTATTTATTGTAAACATATTCAGGAGAATTATCCAGTTTGGGTTCTGGTTCATGGAGGTTCTTAAACACGTGTAACTTTAAGCATGGGTATTCCTATTTGCATGACATTATTCACATGCCCAAAATGAGACATGTTTAAGAAGCTTGTCGAGTTGGGGTCTCTTTCCTATAGCTCTAAGGCAAGCCTGTAATTCTTGATCTTCATCATCTCAAGCATAAATTTTTCCTTTCCCCTGATGGGTGACTATCTTATCTGAAAGACTCTATTTAAATTAGCATTAAGACTAGGTGCAGACAAGCCACCAGATATCAAATTTGTGATAATTATCTTAATCAATTGCTTTAAAAAGAGCAGCATTTTTTTCTGGACACACACTTTTAATTGAAAAGTTCACACAAATGATGGACAAGGGAGAGGGACTTGCATACTCTAGTGAAAAGAGTCACATTCACTTATACGCTGTTCATTTTCTACAAGCATGCAGGTAACATTCATCTCCTCTATACAGAGCCAGAGAGAGCTCACCTTTTAGATGTGTCTGTAAGTAGAATATACTTTTCTCCAGATGCACACAGAATTTACCAGATGCACACACATTCAGACAGACACACAGGGTACTATATGAAAGTAGAACTTGTTATTTCAACATGCATGGATGACAAATGTATCATCACATACAGAGGTAGGCATGATGCATTTTTTCTGAACATTATGCACTGTTCTACAAATACAGTGTAGTACACCTTTTCTAAGTGTACGGTCAAAATGTGGAACTCCTCCATTTCCCCATAGACCTAATTTTGAGACTAGTTCTCTTTTCCAAGCAGTTTCCCCATGTACTCCTACAACATTATTCCACAGATTTGCTATTGAAATGAAATACTGCGTTGACCTTTTTAATTCCCCAGACTTTTTACAATCTTTGGAATTTAGCACAACAGCAGGAGTTTAATCATATTCGCTGATGTAAAAGACAAAATAAGGCACCTCTACATTCATTTGAAGAGATGACCTCCAAGGTGCCAGATCCTTCTGAGACTCATTGGATGTCCCTCAAGGACAATTATAGCAACGTTACATGAGACTTGCCTGTAATCTTTCATTTCGTCTCATGGTAACACAAACAGATGTCAGTCGAAATTTTTTTGTGTTGCACTTTAGATGGAGAATGTCCCTGGGATTTCATTGTTGATAATAAAGTATTTCTTTCTTGGTAAAAGAATATTCTTTTATTTTATTTCTACTTTACTTATCCAGAACAGCTTCCATTCAGATTTCCTATGATTGCTGATTCTCAATCCACTTCATGTTCTATGACCTGGGTTTTATGAGAATATTTTTTCCTCCATCACATTATGAAAGTTTAGCAATGAAGAAAAAAGCACTCTTCTGCCTGTGCTATGTCAGTGGTTTTGTCACTCCTGTTGATTGATGCCAGATAGAACAGAGGAGGGTTTTTTGTTTTTTTTTAAAAAAAAGCACCATGTTTATCCATTGCCCTAGAGGGACAGACCAGATCAGCTCTCTTAAATCCTCTGTCCATCCAGCAGCCATGATCAGGGTGATTGATGAAGAGTCCAATCAGTTCTGAGGTGATCTTGAGCCTCAAACTGCTGTGGAGAAGTGGTCCGTGATCTCTTCACAAATGCTTTTGACAGCTTCATAGGTAAAAGTACAATAGGTATGCATGTGTGCGGGCATGCGTGTGTACTTAAAAATATTCTAGGGACATTACTGTAAATAACAGTAATTCAGATTTTTTTTTAAAAATCAAACTGCTATAAAATGTCCATATCTTTCATAAACTGTAAATCCGTAGTATGCACCATAATTCTTAATGTCCTTAAATTCCGTAAGAGCTGCACCCCCTTTGGTCCCATTTACTTAGCCTGTGTCTACACGGGCTCAAATCTTCGAAATGGCCATATTTTGAAGATTACTAATGAGGCACTGAATTGAATATTCAGCACCTCATTAGCATTAGGATACTTTGAAAATGCCACTTACGAAAGCACGTGGCGCACGTGGCTACACTGGGGACCTTTTCAAAAGGTGCAGGGTCCTTTCGAAAAGGACCCCCACGTGGCTGCGCCAAGCCACGTGCTTTTGAAAGCAACGCTTTCGAAGAGTCCTAATGCTAATGAAGCACTGAATATTCAATTCAGCACCTCATTAGTAGTCTTCAAAATGGCCATTAGCATGGTTATTTCAAATATTTGTGACCGTGCAGACACACCCTTAGGGCACAGGATTACTCAGCAGACTGGTATCAGAATCTGGACTAGAGCACCAGTTCAAATGTGTCAGAGATCAGCCAAAATTGAAGGCTTCTACCATCTTGTGACATTTTATGAGCTGTGTGAAATAAGTTGGTGATTTTGGTTCAGTTACTGAGAGACTGTTGGGCATTGAAAACTTCCACAGAGCAATTGCCACCTACTTCTGAACTGTTAAAACCGATCTCATCCTCGTATTGCTGCACTTCAGCGTGGAGGTCAGCACATCACCAAGTTCCATAAAAGTGAACTTGCACATGCGAAAGTTCTGCAGCCACCGCTAGTAATGTGGTCCCATCAGCATGTCACGAGTGCAAAACCGCTGCTCCACTCTTTGCAATGCATTCAGGGCAGCCAGCAGTTGTGAGTTCTTGGACCACTGTGGCAAGATCTCCTCTTCAAAACCATCATCATCATCATTATGATGCTGAACCATCACCGAGCTTTGTAATTGAAAGCAAAATTGCACGACAGCCAGTGTGGTTGATGAAACGATGTGTGCTATGAGTTGAAGCATTTGGGGATCCGTGCTTGAGCTGGCAGAGAAAATGGCACAATCTCCAGTTTGTTTTTACGTGGTTACAGGGTGCTGTGAATTCTGGTACAATAATTTGCATTCTGGGATTCTAACATGAAACACCCAAAGGCAACTGGGACTAAGGTACTGTGGGATAGGTACCCACAACGCACTCCTCATACTGTTGAGCCTGCATAGGGAATGGGGATGCAGAAATTCAAACACAGAAAAATGGTGGGTCGAACTTCAAGAAGGTTTGTGGACACTTACATTGAATTTGTAAGAACGAGGTTAAGAAATCAAATTTATCTCATAGTGTAGATGCAGTCTAAGTTACAAAACCCATCATTATAAGCTAGCAGCCCCCAGAGAGAGAACAGGGAGACTCCAGAAACTGAAAGTACCTTGTCACCCCTGAAATTGTTCAAGTTAGGACTGGGGCACATTGGCAGCAAAGTGTGGGAAGCTTTGCATTGTCACTACCCATCCTATACATGTTTTATTACTGAAAACTTTAATCACCAGGAAAGCAAATGAGGCACCTTTCATGAGCACTGAATTTGCCGATACATTACTGAATATACCCTGCAAGAATGTAAACATTGTTGAACATGGTTTTCAGCACCTGACGCTCAATTCTTTATTCCACTCTCACTGAAACTCATGGCACGTTGCAGTGGCTGCTCAACATTAAAACTAATACTGCAATGTAGAAAATATCCCACAAATGCATTTCAAAATGCATTTGCTTTGATCAAGCTTCCACAAGGCAATCAGATCTCCCCGTGCTGTCTAATCCTTGTACCGACTGCGATACAACAATGATAAGCACTGAATAACCACTGATAGATAGGTAAGAAAGATGTTCACTCTCCTTTAATGTTTTCTTGACATGAACATTCATGTAAACACATTTCTACTATCATGAATGTCTGGCGAAAGTGAATTTCAAAGTCATCTGTGCAATTGTGCATGAAGATTTAATATTCAGTATCTCTGAATGAGTAATAGCACTGGTACAGAATCAACAGCATGTGTCTTATATCTCAATGAACCAACATACCTCAAATAACAAACAGAAATCTTCACAGATAAATACTTTCACTCAATCCACAGAATTACAAAATTGTTATAATGACTACCTTAAAAGAACTCATGATCTGCTCAATGACATTCAACTACAGGTTGAACCTCTTCTAGGCTGGCACTTTCTTGTCCAGCAACATCCATGATCTGGCACAATTTTAGTTAGCTGGGTGACCACTTATCATGGGTTCATCCAAGTTTCCTGTGGTTCCATAAAGTTTGTTTACAGCTGCCAGTCCTGGCTCTCAGTATTCTGTGCTGTTATTTAGCTCTAATTTACCCCTAAGTGTCTTCTAAGAGCCCTGGAAGCAGTGGAATTTTTGGTAATGCTGCTAGACAATATTGACTTCCTGTGGTTTGGCAAATTCACTCTTTTGGCACTTGTCAGGTCCCGAGGGTGCCAGAGTGGAGAGATTCAACCTGTAGCAGAAAAAGAAGTTAACCTCACTAGATAAATTATTCACAACAAATTATTTGCTCACCTCTGTTTAACATGACATAGAACTGGACACACAGAGGACACAGGCTGCTAACTAAAAAGATTCATGGTCAGTTACAAATAAATGACAAACTAGTTGACAGACAGACTCCGTGATCACCTCTTCATCTGAGACAGAGTGCTTATGCTAACCAATAAGTTTATTTGCCTGTCGTTACATCTTTTTGACAAAGTGTTCACAGGCTACAAACTACTGGAAAAGATACATCAGACTAGAAGTGATACCTTCTCTGAGACCCGACATCCACACAGGGATCTTTAACAAGCCATTTGTGGCCCTTCATTACAGAATTTACTGCACAATACTTTACGTGCTTCTGTATCCTTCACATAAAGTACTCTGTGGTAGTTTCAATAAAATTTGTGTGAAGTGCTTTATGGAACTTAATCTTGGCAAGGTGGTTCCATCATGAAGACTGAGTATCACTGAATTAGACCTCTGCTTGTAAGGATTTTCCCTGTAAATGGCTAAATCATTATTCAATTGAGTGACAACTTACTGTAAACAGTATATTGCTTCTGAATACATCACCTTTGATCAATAAACTTTCTCTCTGGCTCAGCACTTACTCGCAAAGATTGTATAAAGGTTTGATTAAATGTTTCAGAATAGGTTTTAAGTGGCAGAATTAAAAAAGATGTATTCATCACTAAATGCACCAGCTTTTAATGTAACTTTGTAAACATCTGCTACTTTTGTACCATTTCAGGTTGATGTTATCATATCTCATAAGTTAAGCAAGCTTGGTTCTGATTAGTACTTGGGACAGGAGACACACATTGTCCCAGGAACACCCAAGTTCTGCAGGAAGGAATACTGGTGAATTCGCCTTCCGAACACACTCTAAAGCCATTTTCTTGCTCCCAAGATACTACTTGGGAAATGGACAGGAGCTTTTCCCACTCCAAAATTTCACTCAAGATTCCATATTGTTAATGGGATACATGTGTAGATTTAAAATTATGTGCAGACGCACATTTAAAAAATAAAACCCTTTTTTGCTTTGCTGGCAAGTTCTGCATGTTTTCTCATGAAAATGTGATTGAAATCATAAGCACCCAAAGCTGTGCATGGATTTGAGCTTCTAGAACCAATTAGATATTTGTGAGAGCTTCATCCATGGCAGGAAAAAAAATCATAATTATAAAAGTAGATTTTGGAAAGAAAAAGTTTCTCAATTTACTTATCAAGTGCATTTCAAACTGGATCTTGTTCAGGAAATGAAATAGCACCAGGATCTGCTCACACAGCTCCAGTTGTAGGATAAAGTCCTTCATTTGCAATTTTTACAAGTACACATTTTCTATTATTAAGGGATGTAAATACTTTTAAATTATTTTATGAATTTTCAGTTCACTGTTGGTTTTATTATTAGTAATATTAACATTATTAAGGTTGCAAGTTATGTACTCCAAAGTTAGGAGACGTACCAGTTAAGGTTGCCTGTGCCATGCCACCTCTGAAGAGTTTGGTTTAAGTGACTTGCCTAATATCACGTAGGAGCTCTGCTGCAGAAACCGAGATAGAATCCAGTTCTCCAGACAGCATTCAACTGCCTAAACCATGTTGGCAATTTGAAAGGTACTAATATAATGACTTAGATGCAGGCCTTTATACAATAAGCAAATAAAAATTTTAAATGACTTCAACTCCAGAAAGCAGATATACATTTCAAAAATTAAAATCACCACGCCTAAAACAACATATGAAGCTGAAATAAAAATATTAGGAATACTTGATTTCATTTAGCTCAAGAATGGCTTCTCCTTCACATACATTTTTCTCACTTTTATGGCAGACCACACAAATAAGGTGACAGCCTTATCACTACATAGCAAGTATATTAATTTCTGAGGTGATGTGGAAAGGCCAGGAATGAAGATGACCATTTTTTTTTCTTGGATGGCAGTAAAGGTTACCAGGCAATAAATATGCAGTGAGTCTTCCACCTGGCCAGACACACATACACAAAGATGATTATGCCTCTCAGTACCAACCTACTTCCCTTGCAAACAGGCCTTAACATTGTTGTAGAAAATATCTACAGATTTCTTGTAATTGTGACTGTTCTTTGAGTGAGGAAGCCAAGGTGATATTTTTTTGTATGAAGCAGATATCTTCTGCTTTGAGCTTAGGTAAATTTTTCACAAATTTGTCTTCAGTCCTAACCAAGACAAGTTCCAGAAAGCCCAAAGAATAGAAGCAATGAAAACTCTGCAAAAGTCAAGGGAACTTTAGACTATGTTGAGCTGTTCCTCTAGAGTTATCTTGGAAGGCACTCTCCATTGATGGGCCAGAGACAGACCAATAATTGATATAAAGGCACAAGGATTTGTTCAAAATAGCACACTGCCCTACCTCCACACTGAATACAGAACCCAGCGGTGCCATTTAGCAGTCTGAGCATGGCTCATAAAAATTTGGCCTTAATCATGAGACCATCCTTTCCGTTCATGCCGTCCTCTGCCTCATTCACTACACATCTTCTAACTTCTTCAACAAATGAGGCAGGGACTACACAGACTAAAGCAGGATGTATAATGCAGTTTTGGTTCAACTAGCAAGTCCAAAAATATTTTAAATGGTGTAGTTTCCGGTCAAACCAAAGATTAACTTTTCAAAACTTTCAGCATATCAAAAAGTGAGAAGGTATTTTGAGTTGGTTGAACAAATTGTTTGTTTGACTCAACTTAATTCTCCCCTCTCCAGGAACTGGAGAAAGGATTTGCATGTGGGTTTCTGACATTGGAGGAGAGTTTCTTAGCCACTAGTCTATGAGGTTACCTCATGTGGGTCTTTTTTTTTAGGCCTTTGCTGTTGTGGTAGTTCCACTTTGCATAAATAAATAAACAACCTCTGAAGCAGGGATTAAAACTTGGGTTACCCACAGCCTATGGAATTGTCATCACTCTCCTTTCCTAGCCCAATGACTATTGATTATCATTAATAATGGCCATTCATGGTCATTCATCTATAGTAGGAGACTCCTTGAGTGCACAGGCACCAGCTCTCAGTTCCGGCTTCAGCTATTATAAATGGCTTCTCCAAGTAGCCTGGGCCTCAAGGGTTATGCTTAGTCACCCTGTAGGGATGACGCATGCACAGTTTTCTTTCAGGTCAGAGCTGTGAGGCATGAAGTACTCTCAGTTGCTCGAAGTTAAGTACACATGCATAGCTTGGTCAACAATGAGAGCTCAGTGAGGATGGAATCTTCAGATAGTTTAGCTGCTAATACAGAAGAAGTCTCTATCGAGCATTTGCAAACTGTGATTTTTCAAAGGTTTATAAATTAGACACATTTGGACAGATTTGCAGCAAAGGGCACGTCCCTGACACAATGGCCACCCTCTCACAAATTTTAAGTTCTGGCCCTGAAGGATGGGCAAGCTAGAGATGTTGAAGGAAAAGGCCTCAAGCATTGAACACAGAAAAGCAGAGTAAATTTTCCTCGCCCATTCTTGGAAATGGCCAAACCTTTCTGACTGAATTTGTCTAAAATCTCTCCTGAGGGAAGACACCTTATATGTAATTTTTCAGCCTGCACAGTAAAAATTTGGCAAAGTAAGAAATAACTGAAAACATGATCTTATAATGGAAAGTGTCAAGCAACCTGAATAACATATGATGTTAGTAGCCTTGCTGTAATAAATACTTTATACACTATGCTGTAGTAATAATACATTCAGTTATCTGTATCCAGACAGGGACAGATAGGGTTCATTGCTTAATATAGAAACTTGTGAATGCACACTATTACAAACTGTGCAAAACGATAAAACATAAAAAGGACAGAGACATGAGTGGCTGAGGGTCAACAGTCTGAATGTGGCCCAAGTTGGTGAAAGCTGAACTTCTCTAATCTGGAACTGTCTCATCTGGCAAACTCTGTAATCCGGCATGGTTTTAGTTAGCTGGATGGGTGTGGCCAAGTTTCCCATGGTCCCATAAAGTTTGTTTACAGCCAACAGTCCTGGCTCTCAGTGTTCTGTGCTGTTATTTAGTTGTAATTTACACTTAAATACCTTCTAAGAGCCCAGTAAACAGTGGAAGTGTTGACAATGTGCTAAAAAATATTGACTTTTTATCGTCTGACAAATTACCTCATCCAGCACCAGTCAGGTCCTGAGGGTGCCAAATGAGAGAGGTTCAATCTGTAGTTACTAGGCCAAAAGCTGGAAGAAACTAAAGCAATTGCTACTTACTTTCCACATGGTAGTTTATGTGAAATAAATTGATGGTCTTAGTCCTCTTTCCAGCAGAAAGTTATTAATACCACAGTTAAAATCCTTTCTTGCAGTTTCAGCTGGAATGTAAAAAATGGAACGGAATGGTCCATTTCTGAAGGATGGGTTAGAAATGTACGAGCTGGGTGCTGTCCATATTTCAGCCACTTCACCACATGGACCACTTAAATCTTCAGTTTTCTCAACCTGACATCCCCTATAAGCATTGAAAGCCCTTTTAAAAACTATAAGAACATTTTTTCTTTTATCAAGGAAATGGTTTGCTCATTATCTCATGAATGAGATAGTAAAAAAAAAAAATTATGAAGTATTAAAGCCTGCTGAGATTTTCTGAATTTCAAGATTTCATTGATCATTTCAATTATAAATCAGGAGAAATGTAAAAGAAAAAAAACCACATGCCTGAAATTTTCCCCTTGTCTTTACCAGCTCTAAAAACCAACCAAAATATAATATGAGAATTATAGAGAAGACTGTGGGTTTGTCTACACTACCACCTTCCTTCGAAGGAAGGATGGTAATTCAGACGTTGGGAGTTTACTAAGGAAGTGCTGCCGTGCATAGGCAGCACTTCATTAAGCAAATTCCCCCCTGCAGCACCTTCGAAGTTTTAAACTTCGAAGTACCAGCACGCATATAGCTGCGGCGCACCTGCCGGTACCTCAGAGTTCCAGGGCAAGTTCAAAGTCCCCTTACTTCTCAAAATTTTGGGGAGTAAAGGGACTTCAAAATTGCCCCAACACTTCAAAGTACCGGTGGGTGAGCCGCGGCTAGAGTTTCCAAGTTTAAAATTCGAAGTTGCCGCGAGGGGGAATTTGCTTAATGAAGTGCTGCCTATGCACAGCAGCACTTCATTAGTAAACTCCCAACATCCGAATTACCATCTTCCTTTGAAGGAAGGTGGTAGTGTGGACAAGCCCTAAGAGTTCTAGAAGGAGCCCTTAAAAGTATTTAACACATAATACTTTTCCGAAAATGAAAATTAAAATCATTCTGCATAGGAAAAAACTGGACAACCATGTTAAAAATACTATTAGTAGTGAGATAGTCAGTAGGACTATCTTGTCTTAGGACTAAATGTTATCTTTGGCTACTGAAGTAAAAAACAAGAAAAAGGAAGTAAAGAACTTCAGACTGTCACACAATCCTCTAGCATTATATTGGCTATGTGGTGTGTGAATAATTGCATGCATAAATGAATATTATTTTTACTTTTTCTTTTCATTTAAATATCAGATAATATGCAAACAGAGTGACCTGCTGAATTATAAAAATAATATAATCAACTTACTGCTTCATTTTGTTTGCTATTCTTTCTGGAACACAGCTACCACTGCTTATGTTAGAGTTAAATGAAAAAGCAGTACAAAGTTTTGCAAGCATTTTTACAATTATTTTATGATTAGTTTGAAAAAGACAAAAGTGACATTTACTACAGTCAAAAATTTCTACCATTTACACAGATAGGAAAAACACACCGAACCAAACAACAACAAAAACTAATTTGTTAAACTTTTTGTTTTAAATGTAGTTTTTTGTTGTGGAGTAAAAATTAACTTTCAATGAAAAGCTCTATTGAAAACTTTAAATTCCGAAAATTTCTAACAGCTCTAATTCACATGAATAGGATATTGTTAGGTAAGACAGAAGCATGGTGTCTAGACAATTTACTCTCCCTTGCAGCTCACCCACTGGTCATAGCGTATTGTGCTATTTTGTTTTGCTGTTGCACTTTAGATGAAAGCAGGGTTTCCCAAGATCTGACTGGAAACATCCAGGTGGGATGCATAAAGACAACAAGTGGTCATGGGCAAAAGCAAATAACTTTCACGTGAAGCATTGCTAGTCCCAAAGATTCACAAAGATCTTTGAGCGGCCTCCCTACCCCCATGAGATTGGCATTAAAATATTACATTTTAGAGTCTTTTGGGATCTGAGTTTTAAGTTTATAATTTTAAGCTTTTTGCAGACCTCCAAAAGAACTAGGAACTTTGTATTTTTATTTTTTGCAATGAGACTTGAGAATTCCATTGGGGATGTGGGGCTTCCAGAAAAACATTAAGTATTCTATAACTGGATAAAATTGCTAGAGATGGTAACCCAGAATTTGAGCTATATACTTATCCCTCCAAAGCAGCGTCTTACCTTGGATGTTTCTCTCTTCCTCAGCCTCTGGGGCTCAACATTTCAGGGCAGACTTCCTCTATTGACCACACCTCCAGCAGAGAACAGACAGGCAAGTGGTGAAAGAGCCAAATTAGCTAGAAGAAGATTCAATCTGCCTGCTCCACAGACCCTGAGGAAGTAAGCCCATTTCCTCATGTGAACAGTAAATTGAGATTGTTTTGGGGGAAGGGGACAAGCGAGAGGGAAGTTTCTCACATTTGTCCTTCCAGTGCTGTATCCTGGCAGCACATCTTCCCTTATGAATATTTCTAATATTTGTTCCTTGTGAGTAGCAATTGTTTTAATGACAAAATATACCGAAATAGAGAAATCCAGCACAACAGAACTGCAGGTGATGAGTGCCTTGCTTGCCTGTCCTGGCATTACCATCTCCAAGCTTTCAAAACGAGTCAGAGCCTCCAAAAAGTTATGTAAAAAATCATAGTATTTTAAAATATAATAATGTGACGGAAGGATGGGTCAAAATTAATCTTCTATTTTGGGGGGATTGTGCCAGTCATGTTTTCAAAATTTTTTTTGTGCTACCACATAGGATAGAGTTCTCTTCCTGCTTCCCTGAAAACTGAGGTGGCACTATTCCTGGCATTGAGCTGTTAAGAAAAGACAAATATTGTACCACCTGGAAGTATTGTCATTGATAGAAATACTCAGTTTATGCAGTGAGAGGTATGACTTGGTGGTCCTAAGAGTTGTGGTTTGCACAAAACCCACTGGCCACTTCTATGAGCCCCTATGGCAAACACAAAAGTAGGAGCAATGAGTATGTTTTGCTTGGAATAAAAAAAGTAGTAACAAGCCCTGCCCCCATCCGTTAAGCCACTCGATTCATAACACCTTCTCTTGCACTGAGAGGATTTCTCCTGTACTAGCACTTGCATGGTAGTGCTTAGCCAGCAGTAGTTTGCTCCTAGTACTGCTCAGACTGTTTGGTATGAAGTGCTTAATGAACAAAAAAAGTCTCATATTTAAGGGGCTTAATATTTTGCCAGCAATTTGGCTGTATGTAGCAATGCAATAAGTTAATTGCAAAGCATATATATTCATTTCACAAGGTGTGTTTGCTATTTACTGGTGTGACATTCACTTTACAGTAGCTTTATTTAGGTGGGCTGTTCTCTCAGTTGTGCTTCTTTTTAATGATTGGTTTCAGTCCCTCACAAGGAGGTCTGCAGGTACCTACAAACAATAAAATTCCATGAAGTGGAGGTTTAACCATTTCCTTTCTGCACTGGGTATTTGTAGGCTACTCACTTCCTCAAATTTACATTAAGTAGGCTTCGCAGCACGTTGAGATAATGCTGCCACCTAAGAACTAACAGAAATGCAAAGGTAGCTGGATCCAATTACTGTATCCAGTGGCTCTTATTGTACTTAATGGGGGGTGGAATACTAAATTTTAACCCACCTGTTAGCTGCTTGTGTTCTGCCTCCACTCCTAAAAACTATTGTTTCAGCTTTCACTGGGAAAGCACTGTCCTGCACATGCATTATCTAGTAAAGATCTGGTTTGATGTTGAAGCTGGAGGAAATTGTCTCTTAAGGCTAGCCAGCTACAAAAAGGGGTCAGTGAACAGCAAAAGCAGGAGCTGAGCAACACCAAGTAAGTCTCCTAATGGTGCAGTGTTGTCTCTGGAGATTTCTTCCTTTAACTACAGAAATTGAGTTAAAGGGCTGAGAGTTAAAAAAGCTGTTAATGATACAATATTTCTATAAGTTTAAAGTCAGCTGTTATTGACTGGATAGTCAGGAAACATTGTTTACACTAAATATATAACGAGATGTCCTGTGGCACCTTATAGACTAACAGATTTATTGGAGCACAAGCTTTAATGGGCAAAGACCTGCTTCATCAGATGCATCATCAGATAAATGTTAGTCTATAAGGCACCACAGTACTTCTCTTTGTTCTTGGGGATGCAGACAAGCATTGCTACTCCTCTAATAATTATATAGCACTGCATAAAGCAGCCTTAGGCAGGGGAAGCAAGGAAGATATGGCTATTGAGGAATAACTACTGGCTGCTTGGGGCATGAAAAACTTCTTGTGTGTGTTTGTACAATATATACCACAATGGTGTTCTGATCCTTGACTGGGATCCCTAGGTGCTACAGCCATATAAATAAGAAGCAGAAGTGGGTAGGTACAAGGAAACAGGCTGAAATCCTGTGTGTCCATGCAGTTGTCCCTGCCCTCTAGAGATCTAGTCATGTTTAGCAACAGTGATATATTTGCCTTTGATGACCCTCTCTTGTTCTTGTCAGCTGAAACATTAGAGTCACTCATGAGGTCTCTGCAGGCAGTCACCAAAGATGTCCCTCTTAATTCTTCCTTTCTGCTAATAGAGGCTACTCTTAGGGCTTTCTCATAGGTAACTGAGAGTAAGTCTATATTATGGGCAATGACAACTGATGGTACACAACTCCAGCTAGGTGAATGCTATAGCTTGAGCTGATGTAACTTGGGTTGAGTTGCCACAGGGTCTTCACTGAAGGGGGTTGACGGAGAAAGTCTCCCATTGACTTCCCTTGTGCTTCTCATTCTGGAGTCCATGGTGGAGTACTGGAATCGATGAGAGAGCGATAAGTGGTCACTTTAATGCGTCTTCACTAGGCCTGCTAAGTCAACCCCCGCCCCCCAGGGCATTGATCGCCACAGCACTGATCTCCTGGTAAATCTAGACTTACCCGAGGACTTTCTCCTTCTTCACTGCTATACAGCCTCCACTGTACCTCTTAGTGCAGCACTACAGGGCAGGAAATAAGGAGGAATAGATGACCAGTGTTACTACTACTTGAACCTGAGAAACTGCACCTTGCAGGACCAAGAAATGGTCATGTTATGAGGGTGTGAGAAACAGAAGTTGCAAATAAACTCACTGCCGATGGAGGAACAAATAGGAGAGTGAACTGCTGTAAGAACAGGGCTGCTATAAAAAGGGGAATGAAATTGGATGGCCTGCCCCTCTAGGGGACAAGGGGCTTGGGGCCTAGTGAGCCCTGCACTTGTGCAGCAGGATGTAAAGACTTCAAAGGAGGAAAGTTCAGCAATTAAGTGCTGGCTGGGGAGGAGAGCAGATAGGCTCAGGAGTGGAGAGGCCTGGGTTAGGAGGATGCTGTTGAGGTGTGTGAAGACTGAGCCTAAGAAAAGCCAGAGGCTGGTGGGCTGAACTAGGGACTGGGGAGAAAAGCCTGGTGGTGATGAACTGGATGTGGGAAACAACAAGAAGTCCTGTGGCAACTTATAGACTAACAGATATTTTTGGAGCATAAGCTTTCATGGGCAAAGACCCACTTCATCAGATGCAGGAGTGGGGGAGCGTTTCCAGAGGGGTATTTAAAGAGTGAGGTCCCAGTAAAAGGGATGCCCAGAGCTGACAGGTCTATTCAGCAAGGTGCATATGGCCCATTATTAGTAGCATGTATCAAAAGAGGAAGAAAGTCAGGTCAGACAGGCCCATTATCAGAGTCTAATGGGGAAATATTAACACTCAGGGGTGAGAAGCTGCTTTGGTAAGGGGCAAGGCACTCCCAGTCTCTGTTTAATCCTTGGTTGATGGAGTCAAATTTGCAAATAAACTGCAGCTCAGAGATTTCTCTCTCCATTTTATTTTTGAAATGTCTTTGTTTTAGGACTGCTACTTTTAAATCTGTTACTGAGTGTCCAGGGAGATTGAAGTGTTCTCCCACAGGTTTCTTTACGTTACTGCTCCTGATGTCTGATTTATGTCCATTTATTCTTTTACGCAGAGACTGTCCAGTTGGGGCAATGTAAACTGTAGTGGGGCATTGCTGGCACATGATGGCATATATGATATTAGTAGATGTGCAGGTAAAGGAGCCCCTGATGGTATGGTTGATGTTAGGTCCTGTGATGATATCACTGGTGTAGATATTTGAGCAGAGTTGGCAGTGAGGTTTGTTGCAGGGATTGTTTCCAGGTTTAGAGTTCCTGTGTTGTGATATATAGTTGCTGCTGAGAATTTGTTTAAGGTTGGCAGGCTATCTGTAGGTGAGGACGGGCCAGCCTCCCAAAGTCTGTGAGAGTGAAGGATCTTTGTCCAGGATGGGTTGCAGATCACTGATGATGCATTGGAGAGGCCTTAGGTAGAAGCTCTATGTGATGGCTAGTGGTGTTCGATTGTTTTCCTTGCAAGGCCTGTCTTATGGCAGGTGGCTGCTGGGTACTCATCTGGGTCCATCAGTCTGTTTCCTCACTTCCTTAGGTGGGTATTATAGTTTGAGGAAAGCTGGTAAAGGTCTTGTAGATATTTGTCTCTGTCTGATGGATCAGAGCAAATAGTGTTGTACCTTAGTGCCTGGCTGTATACAATGGATCATGTAGTATGCCCTGGATGGAAGCTGGAGGTGTGTAGATAAGCGTAGCAGTCTGTGGGTTTTTGGTATAGGGTGGTATTTATGTGACCATTGCTTATCTGCACAGTCGTGTCCAAGAAGTGGAGCTCTTGTGTGGACTGGTCCAGGCTAAGGTTGATGGTGGGGTGGAAACTGTTGAAATCCCAGTGGAACTCTTGAGGAGCCTCCTTCCCATGGGTCCGGATGATGAAGATGTCGTCAATGTAGCACAGGTAGAGGAGGGGCACTAGGGGACGAGAACTGAGAAAGCGTTGTTCCAGGTCAGCCATAAAAATGTTGGCATACTGTGGGGCCATGCGGGTGCCCATAGCAGTGCCACAGATTTGAAGCTATAATTTGTCCTCAAATCTGAAATAGTTGTGAGTGAGGACAAAGTCACAAAGCTCCGCCACCATTTGTGCCTCGGTCTCACCAGGGATAATGTTCCTAACAGCTTGGAGCCCATCTTCATGTGGGATATTGGTGTACAGGGCCTCTCCATCCATGGTGGCCAGGATGGTGTTTTCAGGAAGGTCACCAATGGATTGTAGTTTCCTGAGGAAGTCGGTGGTATATGGAAGAAAGCTGGGAGTGCTGGTAGCATAGGGTCTAAGTAGAGAATCCACATGTCCAGGCAATCCTGTGGCAAGGGAGCCAATGCCTGAGATGATGGGGCATCTGGGATTACCAGGTTTATAGATCTTGGGTAGCAGATAGAATAATCCTGCTTTGGGTTCAAGGGGTGCGTCTGTGTAGATTTTTTCCTGTGTTTTTTATAGGGAGGGTCTTAAGTAGATGCTGTAGTTTCTTTGTGTGTTCCTCAGTGGGATCCTGGGACAGAGGCTTGTAGAACGTGGTATTTGAGAGTTGCCTGGCAACCTCCTTTTGAAAGCTTTCAGAATAAAAGCCTGGGAGTGGCCATCTTAAGAAAGAGCAGGAAACACCCCGAAGGGAGCCCACAGAGAGCCTGAGGCAAGAAGATGGGTGTTTTGCTAAGGAGGGGCTGGGCTCAGCTTAAGTCCAGTGTGAGGACTTTACGTTGGGATGTTGATATCCTGGAAGTGGTGGAGCTTTTCAGAGAGGCCAGAGGGCCATGCCCCCTTTTGAAATGGGAGTCAGCCAAAGAGGAAACTGAGGCAGAGTAATGTATCGCATTACAGTGCTCCTGCAAGGAGAGAGGCTGAGGTGGTGAAAGGCCGAATGGTGAATGTCAAAGGGAAGAGAAGGGACAAAAAATGATTCTGAACAGAGGGAAAGGAAATGAAACGTTACAGGAATAAATAGGGGAAGGACAGTCTTAGGGCTAGTAGAGAGAACAAGGAATGAGAACTTTTGAGTTCTAGTCCCAGCTCTGGCACTAACTATGTGGGACCGTAAGCAAGTTATATCCTCTTATTGCCGTAAATGACCCATTGTACAGATCTAAAACTATGGTCCCCTGCCAGGGAGCTTTGGGCCCAGTCATGCAACTAGGTCCATGTAGGCAGACCTTTATGCCTGGCTTCTGGGCTTCCCAGAAGAAATGGGCATTAAGGAAGGATCTTAGTAAGGAAAAAGTAAAAGGATTGCCTGGCATCCAATTTTTGATCAGAACGTCTGGTAGAAAGGAACCCTAATGGCTCTAAGTATCGGAGGGGTAGCCGTGTTAGTCTGGATCTGTAACAGCAACGAAGGGTCCTGTGGCACCTTATAGACTAACAGAAAAGTTTTGAGCATGAGCTTTCGTGAGCACAGACTCACTTCATCAGATGCTGGTCATGGAAATCTGCAGGGCCAGGTATAAATAAGCCAGAGCAAGGGTGGGGATAACAAAGCTAGCTCAGTCAGGAAGGGTGAGGCTTACTACCAGCAGTTGATCTGGAGGTGTGAACACCAAGGGAGGGGAAGCTGCTTTTGTATTTAGCCAGCCATCCACAGTCTTTGTTTAAGCCTGAGCTGAGGGCGTCGAATTTGCAGATGAATTGTAGCTCAGCAATTTCTCTGTGGAGTCTGGTACTGAAATTTTTTTGCTGTAGGATAGCTACTTTTAAGTCTGCTGCTGTGTGGCCCGGGAGATTGAAGTGCTCTCCTACGGGTTTTTGTATATTGCCATTTCTGCTATCTGATAATGGCTCTAGTCAGCACTGCTAAAAGTCAGGTTGGCTGCCCACAGCAGGGTGGGCAGACTCCCTGCCTGGCTTCACATAACTCCTGGAAGTGGCTTTCATGTCCCTCTGGTGGAAGGTTCTGCACACTGCCCCCACCTCACATGCTTGATCTGCAGCTCCCATTGGCTGATAAGTGCAGCCAGTGGGAGTTGTGGGGGTGGTGTCTACAGGCTGGGACTGTGTGTAGAGCCACCTGGCTGCCTTTGTACCTTTTGAAGAGGCAAGGGGACACGCTGGCTGCTTTTAGGAGCCTCCTGAGATAAGTGCTGCACTACCTGCAGCTCACACCCTGATCCCATCCTGCATTCTTGCCCCAGCTTGGCCACCCAGAACCCTTAATCCTGAACCCTCTCCCATGCCCTGGCCCAGCCCTAAGACCCATCTTCCACCCAAACTCCATCACAAAGTCCACACCCCTTCCTATGTCCCACTCCCCTGCTCCAGCCTGGGTCCCCTTCCTGCATGCTGAACCCTTCAGTCCCAGCCTAGAGCCTTCTCCTGTATCCCACACCCCTCATCGCTGGCCCCATACCATAGCTTACACCCTTCCTAGAGCCCTCACTCCTTACTGCACCCCAGTCCAGAGCACCTTCCTGCACTCTTCACTTCTGATCCCACCCTGGAGCCCACATCTGCAGCTCAGAGATCGAACCCCCTCCTACACTCTGAGGCCCTTGGTCCTACCTCATCCCTGTCCACTCTGGAACCCCTCCTGCACTTCCAGCTGGAGACCTCACCACCTCCCACACCCCACCCTATGTCTCAGCCTTGTGAAAATGAGGGGGTGGGCAGAGCCAGTGATAGAGGGAGAGGGAATGGAGTGAGCAGGGCCTCATGGAAGGGATGGAGCAGGGAGTGGGACACTGGTGTTCAGTTTTCTGCAAATAGAAAGCTGGCAACCCTAGAAAGTAGTGCTTCACAGACTGCATCATGGGCAGCATTCACATCCACCCATCAAGAGCAGTGTGAAAATAGCTACTTTAATATTTGCTTACTATTAACCCCTGAATTCATTACTTCTACCAGACATTGAAATTTTTGCATATTAAGGAAGAAAGTATGAAACTTTAGTAAAAAGAGAGAGCTCTTTTCTATCCATAGATTTGAGCATTTGGTACATACAGCCCCCAGACTACCATTCATGATAAATTGAATTGGATTCCTTACACAACATTAGAATAAAATAAAAAAGAAATAGAACATTAGCTGAGCAACATAACAGGAAAAATAAGATGTTTCAACAAGCAAAAGATTTAGAAATTCTTGCTGTTAATATCAAAATAAATAATTTGAAGTCCAGGATTTTTTAATATGCCAATATATTAGACACATCACTGTAAAAGTTACTTCATCCCAAATTCACCAATTTATATTTTTGTTCCTATATGAATAATGGTAGCCACAGCTGTGTAGCAGCCCAATCACATAGTCTGAATTCACTCCTGGACAACTGACTTCCATAATGTACAGCAGCTTCGGACATGTCGTAACTGTCTGAAATATTGCAATATCAACTGTGTGAGTATGATGTAATGTAACATAGTAAACTGTTGAACATTTTATCTGTACAGGTACTCTCATCTGGTGCTTGATAAATGCAAATTTTACTATATAAACTTCTGTTGTACATGCTTTTTTATTTGCATTTCTTATTTCTTCTTAGTTGGTGCTTCTATTTTAGTAACTGTTGTTGGTATTTCAGTCAAAGGTGCTGTTTAGTTTGTACTGTTTGGTAGATGATGCTGTTTTTCCGGTGATTTTTAGGCAGAAAGCCTTTGTCCAGCATACAAGCTCACATACTTGAGGGGTGTATTGAGAAGACAGGTAGGGGTTGAGAGGAAGAAATATCCAGTTCTGGGAGGGAGAAGGCACATGCACGTGTCCGTGTGCACGCATGTTGACTGGTGGCAGCTAAACATTATTGCTGTACAAATAATATATAGTCATCCCCTTAGCTCAGGGGTCTACTACCTGCAGCTCTGAAGTCATATGCAGCTCTCTAAGGACTTCTTTGTGGCTCCTGAGAGAATGTTTGGGAATGAACATCGGGAACACAGTGGTACAAACACCTGTAAAGGGTGAGGAAGGAGAATATGTAAAAAGTTTGTAATAGTCCTGCACTAAATGTGTCACGTTACAAATCATTGTGTGGGTGCACTGTTCTTATAATAGGGGTTACACAAAGTATGGTTTGACGTTATTTATTAAGGACCATCTCATATTTGCATGCATCGTGGCACTCGTATTGAGTTTTTGCTGAATTTTGGGAAAAATGGCTCTTCTTGCTATTTTGGCTGCTGATCCCGGCCTTACCTCAATAACAACCCCCACAATTACGACTCGTATTTGAAGCCAGAGGGAAGAGAATAGCTATTTTTAGTGCTTGATCGCCATTCTTGTTTCCTCCAAACTTAAAAGTGAACTGTAAGAGCCATTGTGGAAGAGGTCAGTAGCATGTATGGCATACAGGATGGTATCCAAGTGCTTTTGAGAGTAGCAAATATACATCATGTCTGTCTGTCAAGTGGGGTTTCTCTCAGTACCTTTCTCTCCACATAGTGACCCCCATTAACTCTGTGGAGTCAGGCCCCTCCAAAGCTGCAAGCATGGGGAAAACGGAATTGTTTATCAATTTTTCTTTGATAAAACACATTAGTAAGCAAATTATGAGCCCAGTACTCATGCTAGATGGCATATCCTTTCTGCCCAAATCTTTCACTCCTGCCTTTAGTTAGTAACAGTATGCTTTATCTTCTTCCTCAAATTCCCTTTTTTTGATTAAGTCAATAATGGTGTGAAGTGAGACTGTCAGAACTCAATATATCCCTCGTCCTCAATTCAGAGTTTAGGTGAGTCATTGCCGTAACTTTTGAGAACTTGGTGGCAAGCATCTCAAAATATTTGAGAGGAGTATGGATGTTCTAAACTAGAAAACAGACACAGAGTAGAAAAACTGGGAGAGACTGAGAGATCAAAAGGTGTCTTGAGCTACGCTACACTCTAAAGGAAGGTCATGTATTCAAAATTGATAGGCTTTCAAGCAGTGACCATTGTGTTGATTATCTGGAATAGGTTGCTATTTCTTCTTTGAACCACCAGATGCCACACTTTTACTGCAAAATTCTATTCCTCTACCTACACAACAGGAAAAAAAATGTTTATTTTTCTACATTTTAATATAGCCCTTCTGTTTTGCTTCCTTTTAAAAAAGCTTAATTTGTCTTTTAAACAGCATGCTTTCTTCCTTTTCTATACCTTTTGTAACTCTTAATTTTATATAATTTGTAAACTAGTTTTAGATGATTATTCGAACACCTTTACAAATTGGCTTCTACTAGCCAGTTATGAATCTACCACCTATGAGTCCTAATGACACAGAATGAAAATTTAAAAATATCTACACAAACATAAAAAAAAATGACACCTGGTATTAGAGCAACAACAAAATGTTTAAAATCATTACAACAGAATTCAAGAAAAAATTAGCTGCCATAACTTAGTAAATATCAGATAATCATATTTTGGGTTCTTAAATACAGGAATGGCTGGGGAGGAAATATTTATTTTAATCCTTTCTTTAGTAATCTTCTTTTTAAAATGTAACTAATTTGTGTCATTTCTCTTCACTTTTATTATCCCAATTAAACATTCTTCAATCATATGCCTTTAAGAGTTAACTTTTCTACAGTGTGGTTAAGTGAAAAATTACACATGTAAAATTTGGTGCTCAGATGGCTCACATGATTTTGTTGTAAAATGTGTAGATTCATAAATAATTCACATATTTGAAAATGAATTGATTGTTTAGTACAGAATAAAAAAAAAATCTAAGCTTGACTCATCCATTTTGGACCTAAGAGACAACGTGCGTTATGGCATAATCACAGGACTATAACCCAATCAATTGATACAGAAAATAAACATAGTTTTGGATAAACTATATGAATGATTTGCAAGACTTTAGAAAAAACAGGTAAATGTGTTAGTTGTGACAGATGTTGGATTTAGCTCTTTTCTGTCTTTAAAACTTGTCTTATGTTATTTGAGGGTGTATTAAAAGATGTGATGTAGTCTTATTGCAGGCATTTTAAATTTCCTCATCTCAGTGAGCAGAAAGCACCCTGAGATCGTTGTCATACCAATAGTTACAGGCATCTTGCAAAAGCAAACCTTTCAGTATATATAAAAACAGATGCTTACGCTGACTAGAAACAAACATTCCTATTGGGATTATAGAAAAGGAGAGTATGGAAATAAGAAACATTAATGAAAATATTCTGACAGTTAAAACATAGACTTTCATTCATAATTAACATACAGATGACTTAGAACATAATGCCTTGTATTCTGTCAACGATGTTCCCTACAATTACCGCACTAGTAGTTCTGTCTTTTACATTACCATATGGGAACTAAATTGAAACACACAAAGCAGAAATGTTTTGGTGCTAGCATTTGTGGTGAAGGTATATGCTATATTTTATGTAAAGGCTTCTTTAAAATATACTCGCATTTATGGCATCAAAATAATATGAACATCTTTCTGGGTACTCAAGTAGAAATTTAGAACAATGAATTCAATTTCAGTCTCAGTGCAAAAATATTAAACAGGGAATTATAATAAATGACTCAGAACAGTCCAGAGCCTTTTTTACATAATCCCTCAGTGTAGAATCAGGATTTATTTGGACTTGACTGAATTGCCCATGGTTACTTGAAATCATTGTTTGCTCTTGATTCACAAAAGAAGTCTTTTTCTTGACATAAAAATGTCAAAAAGTTTCATAATAATTTTATATCATTATTCTCCATTCTTTAAAAATACAGCATTAAGTCATTCCATTACACTACCTCCATCTTAATCTCTTTTTCTAAAAATTGACATATTTATCATTGATTTTCCTGGCAGCTGTTGTACTGGATGCCCTTTTTAAAAAAAGAACTTCGGTTAATTTGACCTCTCTTAATGATTACTCACATACTCCTTAGTAAGTGAATAAAACTTTTCTTTCACAGGACAGTAGGTACTTAATCCTCATTATTGAGAATATGCTGAAGCCTTGAATACTTGTCAAAGAGTCATTTTATAATCCTGAGGTTGGTTTGCCATTTAGTGATTTATACTGAGACTGTGCTTACAATAATTGATTCATTCCATACTTAGTCTACTGGTGTCATTAAAACTACATTACTTAGTTTTTGCTGTTGCATTGTAGATATACTTTAAAAAGGTAAAATTTCCTCCTGGAAATATTTAGTACTTTGAAAGACTAGGACACTTTGTATGTAAACATAAAATCCTAATGGCTTAACTTTTTAGTCATCTAAACATCTAAAACCATTAAATATATTACTTGTGTCATTTGATAGAAGCTTAAATAGCAATAAATGAACAGAAGACATACCTGATAACCCTCTGAAATTTTCTTGATTATGTAAGCTGTGGGATTTTTTTAAAATGTTTATCTTGTCCAAAAATTATTTGCAAAACTTAGTTTTAAAATATGGTCATTGTAGTCTGTCAGTTTTATTTATTTATTGAAAAAGCATAAAGTTTCAAGTAATTTAGTACTGGTATAAATATGCACATGTACGTAATAATGCGTTGACCACATTCCTTCATCATATATTGTCAGCTCTGGAAAAGGGAGAATCAAGTGAAAGGTACCTATCTAACCAATACCTCACATTGACAGCGTGACATGTAGCTTTCATTTTCCTGAGTGTGTTTGACTACAGGATTAACCACATGCTAAGATACAATAGATTCCTCTGAAGGACACTGTAGTGTTTTCCTTCTTTGGTCCTGATTTTGTGAAGCTATTAAGATGAGCTCTGAATTAATGCACTAATTACTGCCTAGCAAACTGGAGCAAGTTATAATTTCTAGTTAATAAAAAAAAATTAAAAGGTTATAAATGAAAAAGAGGTTTTGTGCGACCCAACCAGTAACTTCCTGTCATGCTAATTTTAATGAAGCTTCATTAAACTTTCCAGATAAGTAAAAAAGATAATTGTGGTTCATTAACATTGTGATTCCATCCACAGCTGAAAAACATGTTGTTGTGAAGAGTTAGTGTAAAAGATTCAAACAGTACATGACTGACTAGGAGGGAGACTGTAAAAGAATTAACTAACCACAGAGACTTGTTGATGATTTAGTACACTAGCAAAAAACAGAATTAAGACTAAAATAACATGCTTCACAAACCTTGATGTTTCTCAGTTGTCAAACACACCGTACTACGTGTGAGATCATCTAGGGATCAATTCTGTCTTCAGATAAATCCTGTTCCCCCCATGGAAGGCCATGGTGTTTACGTACATTTTTTGCACAGTATGAAAGAGGATGATTTGGGCCTGACTGATATGGTCTTTGATATATTTTTGAGTTAGGCACTGCACGTTTTTCAGTGAAGTTTCTGCTGCAGTTAAAATTCCTCTTTTCAGTGTGGTAGAAATGGGGAGGATGGGGTGGGGAGTTGAGATGTCTCTACACTTTCACTGAGAGTGCATCAAGTCTGGATACACCCACTTGATCTATAGTTCAGTGAACCAATAACCAATTAGTAAATTATTGACAAAACTGAGAATAGTAGTTTGCTTAGCCTTCTGATGTTTTGTCAACTTCATATATTTATGTCTGTATTTAAAACTCAGTATAGCTTTGTTTTTAATAAAAATACCCCTGGATATATTAAATTAACTAACTTTTAAATTAAACAATTTTGTTTTGTTAATTTTTCCCATGGTTTAAATCTGGATTAAAGAACAAAACTAAGTTCTTACAATTAAAAGTATATTTGAGCTGCAAATAGACAAAAAGCATTTGAAATTACTATTAACTTGAATTTCAGACCAAATCTGGCATGTGTACCCCAAAAAACCAAATAGCTTCCAGAGATTGGGTATGAAAACTTTCAGTGTGGAACAAAAATTATTGGACTGAATCACAAATCTTCTTTTTAGGTGATTGTAATGCATGTAGTGCCTACTGTTGTGGGTAGAAAAAGTGGCTTGGGGAGGGGGGGTTCATTGTTTTTAATCATTCCTTTCTCACATAATCTTTCTTATAAGTAGCAAATGAGCAAAAAAAAATTTAAGCCAAAAATATCCTCGAACAAAAATGTTCACAGTTCACGTACAAGTTTTTGATGACTTGACCTAAATATTTCTCTTGAAATTGCTTCTTTTATTTCTAAAACAGAAGAGAGTTAAAGAGGCACATTCTAAGAGACTCCACATAATGTGACAAATCAATTTATTGAAAGAACTAGAAAGAAAGCAAAAGTGTTTTTAGTGGTATATTCCACTTGCTCATTGAATATAGGCAATCTCCAGAAGGAATCTCTGCAATTGATATAAACATTGTCTCAAACAGACCTCTTGTAGGCCTATACTTAAGCCAACAAAGAGCCTAAGTAGCTTATGCTGTTGAAAACTAAGCAGTATATTGGCCAAAAGCTGAATTTTTATTTTGTGCTATTATAGATACTCTTGCTTTACTGAAGCAAACTTTAAGTATGTTTGACACCCAGCCACACAAAGGAGCGTAGATGATAGGTTCCCTATCCCTTACATAATCAGATGTACAGTGAAAATCTATGTCCTAGGGAATGCTTTTTTTTATCATCCAGTTAAAATAAACAAAAACGCACCCCCAGGCTAACTAAAACAGTCTGTTTTTGAGAATAGCAGTAGGAGACCAGCACTGTCTAATACATACAAGGATAAATTTGTCATGAATAGAAAGATAAAAGTAAGAATTCAGATGTTGCAGGAAAGGTTTTCTAAAGTAGTATGTAAAAGTACATTTACCTTTTCATAGGTAGGTAGATAACTGAATTGTGTATGAATAGAGTCTGTCAAAAACACTGCATATGAAATATGAATTGCATAGGAAACACTGAAACCCACATTGAATTTTTTAAAAATACATATTATATTAACCCTGTTTTTCTGAAAGCGTTGTCAGTCGACTACAATTGCTCACTACGCTCTACATAGTAGTCTACAGACTGAAATATTTCAAATGAGGGAGTAGGATGCTAGAAGGAGAGGTGAAGATCTTTTTCTTTTGCTATTTGGAAGTAGTCTTCAGAATGAAAAACTTAGAAAGCTCATGTCCTACTCTGCCACATTTACAGAGGTACTAAATATGATATGTAAAAACACTTCTTCCTACTAGAAAATAACAGATGTGCTGGACAGATGTGCACAATGATGTATTGTGTTGGTTTTTTTGAAATCCAGATGAAATTTTCACCTTGTTTCACGGCATCATGTAACAGTCTACAGGAAAAAAAATAGGTCAATGTTCTGCAGACAAGAAAAAAAAATTAACAAATTAATCCAGTAATTGCAACAAATTATTAGCTTTCTAGTAATGAGACATCCAAGTACCATGAATAGGAATGATATCAAACATGGACACACATCTCCCTGCCTCCACTTCTCTTCTCTTCTTGAATTTTTTTTAAATCACCTTGCTTTTCATGAGAAAGCAAGCAATTTTCTCCCTATTAAAACTTTTTTTTTAAATAAATCCCTTCCCAGTAAACTTGTAAGCCAAATTTTTCAAAGAATGAATAAGCTACATTTTCTTTTATCTCCTCTTCTTACGTTCCTCATTATGGAAGCAAATTTACCAGTTTCATTAAGACCAGTTATAATTCCTCTTACCGCTGTAGTTTTTTTTTTTTTTAAATCAGAAATGCTATAACTCATCAAGCATAGGGCTTGGAACTGTTGTGTACATTCAAGTGACTTTGAACCAAAATCTAAGTTCTAAGCACTCCAGAAATACATGAAGTTCAGATGAGAATTCAAATTCAAGCTTTGCTTTTCGGCTATCTTTATCTGACGAATGCTTTGCATAGATGCAGTACCTGCTGTCTCCTTATCGACAACATTATTTTTTAAAAATCCACAATTTTATAATTCCAGTATTGTGTGGGCCCTTAGTCTTCTAATAAAATCAGGTTATGTACATCAGCTCTAACGAGGGTTTAAAATATTTCAGGCTAAATATTTGAAAAAAGAATTTGCTGGCCAAAAAGGACAGGTCCCAACTGGAATAAAATTGTCCTGTAAAGTTACCAGCTGGCCAAACTATACTGAAAATGTTTTGGATACTCAGTGCAAAATCAGATGAGGCCACAGTCCCTGGTTCTAGCTCCCTGCATTTGGACGTGAGTAATTTGAGAGCTACTGCCTTCAAATTTCATTTTCCCCTTGTTTAACACCCAAGTACCAGAAACCTACACTGAAAATTCCTCTCCAATGCAGGCCCAGTTTCTATGGGTTGCCCACCCAGAGGGCAGGAAGCAGCTTTGTGAGCATAATTCAGCCAGCGCCCCCACCATCTCTAGTAACCTCTAAAAGAAGCTGCTTTGGAGTTTCCTCTCATTTGCATGGGGAGATTTAATTTCCATCTCTTAAATATGACGAATTGCTGAGATTTCCTTCAGTTAATGCTTTTAACAGCTCCCAATAAACTTCATTAATCAGGCCAGCTCTAGGCCCAATGTGCAGCCTGGAAGGAGCTAATTTGCCTGATGAGCCCCCGACTTTAGTGAATAAACAGGTGGATAAGCTGAAGGTTTTATGGCCTTAATTACACTCTAATCAGTTCAGCGCTTTGCAGGCAAAAGGGAAGAGGGATAAAGGAGACCACAGCAGAGGCATCAGCATTGCTTTTCCTTCTCTGTGCTTTTTTGCTCTCCCCTGTGTTGCCGGCTGCCCCACTTCCACATCTTTTCTTCTGCTTTCCTTCTGCATCCCTCTCCTCTTTCTGCTTTTCCTCTCTCACCTTCCTGGGGGGATGGAAAAGAGAGATTGTGACCCCCCCCCATGTCCCATTTCCTTTTCCATCAGCATGACCCACAGCAGCATTCCCCATTTTATCTTTTTCTGTGCCTTTGTGACCTACTCTCCCTGTCCTGCCTCATCTTTCCCTCTGTTCAGTGGCCCCCGACTCTGCTCTCACCTTCTCTCCCCTTCCGCTCAATCTGTGCCTCTGCCCCCTCCCCTTCTCTCCTCCTCTGCCACATATTCTCCCTGTCACAGTTAGGCCGCCTGACAAATCACTTCAAGGGCAGCCTAACTTTGAAGGACAAGACAAAGCTTTAGCATATGGTCCAATCCCCAGATGTTTGTCTTTCTCGCTCTTCCCCCTCCAAGACAGGCTAGTCGGGAAGCCCTGTTCTTCTCTCCCCCTCCCACCCCACCACTCTTGCTTGGGATCTCTAACTAGCAGCCTGGGCTGCCTGTTCCCTTTATGGCCTCCCAGGCCCTGGAAGGGGCGGGGGGGGGGGGGGAGTAGGAATCACTGCTTTCCTTGAACCTAGCAATGGTTTGGACGCCTGGCTCGGAGAAATCTTAGGCCTCTTAACCCAGAAGCTAAAGGGACCATCTTTGTCTCGTAGCCAGATACGGGGGTAGGGGATATAGGGGAGTGGGCCCTGAATGCTCCTTTGCCACCAGCAGCAGCATGCCTGAGACTCAGCAGAACTCAGGCTAGTAGGAAGCTGTTGTAAGCGGCCCGGAGGGAGGGAGGGAGGGATGGCGGGGTACAGCGATTTACTGAGCCCGCAGGAAGAAAGCTCCCGGTTGCACGGCAGCCGCTTGCTCATACATACACACGCTGCAGGTTAATACCCAGCTGCGGGGGAGTGGCAGGCTGCGGCCCTGGCTCCGCAGCGGCGGGGGGAGAACCGGCCCCAGCCCGGCGAGGACCGGATTAGAACTCTGGCACCAGCTGATCCCTCTGGCGGCTCCGACTCTGGCAGGCGCACCCGCTAGGCAGCCAGGCTGTGGGTGCTGCAGCCGCTGCCGGGGGCAGAGCGCGTAGCAGCCATCACGCACCAATCGCCACGGGCAAAGGCTTCCTTCGCCGCCCGCCTCCTTCATTGTCCCTGGCGATCGGCCAGCGCAGGGGCTACAAACACCGACCTGGAGACGTCTCATCAGAAAACACAACTCTTTCAATAGCAGCGGGCTGACACCCTGTGCCCCTCGCGGGGCCGGGGGGAGGAGGGGGGGGCGTTTGTGTTTTCTTCTCCGAGGTCTTGTCCTTTGGTAACAATGTCCCTTTAGTTTCCTTATACAATGAGCCGGCCGTAACTTAACTCCCCATTTCTTGATCCGTTCCGTGAACTTGGGCGGGGGTGGGGGAATCGAAGAGGCAGTTGTGAAATGTTTATTCACAATGTGAACTAAAAGGGGGCATATGGGGGGTTCACATAAACGGTGGCGATTGACATGG
Organism: Carettochelys insculpta; assembly: GCF_033958435.1. Taxonomy (NCBI): domain Eukaryota; kingdom Metazoa; phylum Chordata; order Testudines; family Carettochelyidae; genus Carettochelys; species Carettochelys insculpta. The sequence goes on from NC_134139.1 coordinate 59,674,958, forward strand.
AACTGGCTGGAGTAGCTCCGAGCTTCTTGCAAGCAATTATCTTTTTTCTTCTCAAATAAAGGGGCTTGGAAAGCCTTTGTTTCAGCATTTTAGTTTTCCCAAAATGCGTGAGCACTGGAAACGGCATAGCTATCTTAAGGGAAATGAAAGTTTTTAATACTTAAGAAGTCCTTCCTATGGTTCCAAAGCATGTGCAGATAATATTTACTTTGAAATAAACATCACACATACATAGGATAGCTTTATCTAATATTTATATAAGAGGGATAGATTTCTTCCTGCAATTTTAGGTGTTGGCATGTTTAGACATGGACATGTTTCGATTCTCTTCCAATATTTGAAGTGTTCATTTTGTTTTAATATTAGCCAATTATTTTCCACAGATTTACATGTAACACATTTGTAGCATTGGATTGAATGATATATATTTGAAACAGGTTTTTCAACACAGATCTTGTATGTACTGTTACCCAAATCATGTAGATTCTTTTTATATATCTAAATGGAAAACCTACAATATTCTGTACAAACATTAATTCAGATTAAATGTTTTCTATGTGTCTAGTACAATACGTTTTGTTTACATACACTTTTACCAAAAGGGCACAATTAACACAATCATAGTAACTCTGGTTTCTTATGATAGATTACTATTAAAGTCTTTAAAAAATAAAGTACTATGTTAAATCAAGTCCTAAAAATTCTCCAGAAAAAAGGATTCCTTTGAATCACATTATTTGATTTATCTTTCACTGATTTCCTTTATTTTATATTAAACATCACCTTAAGGCTCAGTATTGGCTTTTTTGTATCTCTGTTATATTATGATAAAGTAAAAACTTGTCAGTTACATTAACAGTTTAGAAATCAAATGGATGGCAGTCACCTGCAGTCTCTACTTACTGTACCTAGACTAAATTGTTTGAACCTTCATAAAATTACACTGTGCATGGTTACATTGCCTTGATAGAATTTAGGTCTTGTTAGCCTGAAAATCAGTCTTAGGTCTTTATATTGTATTGTCATCCAGCAAGCAAACTGAATTAAAGTATTTCTAAAATGCAAGATAATTTTCCCCTCAAGTTCTGAAAATTCTTGAACTGGCCCTGGAGAAATACAAATGCACAAGCGACAGGCGAAGCAGGCCCTGTGTTCAGCACTCAATCATTTCCTGTCACAGGTGCAGCCACTATGCATTATCCTGCCATGATTGATAGAGTGGGTTTGTGCAGACTGGGGGAGCTGGGCATGGCTCAGATGGGGCCCTGTCATTCTGGCTCCATTTCCTACTACCTGTAGGGAAAAGAAAAACTTTGTGGGGATTGGTTGTTCACTGCTGTTTAGAAATTTTAGTTCTTATATAATGTAAAGGTCATATTTCCTAAAAGTTAAATATAGCTTCTAGCTTTACTTGTAACAATTGAAGCTCTCTCTCTCTCTCTCTCTCTCTGTGTGGTGTGGGGAGCAGATTACAGGACCTATTTAAATGTGTAATGTTCTAATACAGCTGCTTTCAGTTTTTCAGGTTTTCCTCCTTGAAAAGTTCATTAATGGGCTGTATATTTTAACCAGATTCTGCAACAGCATTATTTGAGCTAACCCAAAATGGGGGACAGAACCTAGTTTTAGTATGAAGTCGTATATTTAAGATGAATTTTACATCAGTGTCACAAGTAGAAAAATAGATTAAAATATGTTAGCAAAGATTGTTGTAGGTAAAATATTTATGGAGATTCTATTCCCATTGTATAATAGATGACCAGAAAGTCTACCTAAAGAAAATAGTATTGTTGTAGGATATAATGTAATAATTTGTGCAGTTGGATTCTTTGACACATTTTTGTTCAGCTGGGGAGTAGATTTTAAGTTTTCTTTGCCCATGATCATCCAAGATCTTGACTAATTGATGTAAGATCAAAGATGACAACAATCTCACTAGTGTTATGTAAAATTATAATATCCTCCATTTCCTTCATTTCATTCTGAAATGGCCAAAGGCAAAACAATTTGCATAAAGAGTTTCATTTTAAATTGTAAAATTTCTTTCACTGGGTCTGTTATGTGGTCCTCAGTGAATTTACGGATGATAAAAACCAACCAAAATGAACATATAAATATTGTTTTATGTGGTTCTGGGGAAAAGCAGATCCTTGTTGTGCATTTTTGTAACATATTACTATATTTAAAACACAGAGAAATTTTTTTTAAATAATTTTGAATTAATTTTTCATTGGGTTGACAGTTTTGGTGGTAGAGACAAATCATAGATTCCAATTAATGACTCGTTATTTGCCTCCTCTCTCTCCCCACCTCCATTTAATTTTCATATGCAAGACTGCCTAAATTATATATTTTAAAAAGTGCTCAGTTTTCCTTTTCACTGTACAAAGATTTCCAAAAATCAGAATTTCTATCATAAACTACCTTCCTTAAAACACAGTTGCTTCTCCTATTTGGTTTTTTGTGACTTTTTTGATTGTAAAAAGAAAATTAAGTAAACCTAAATGAATTAACACTTAATTCATTATATTTATAGTTTCAGGGCCCCCACCATTATTTTTCCACACTGAAATTATTTGGGATTAATTGGAGAGTGTACAACACACATGAATAGCATTAATTGCTATGCACAGAAGGACTGGGTGGTTTTGAAACTTGCGTAGTTTTTCTATGAAAAGCATTTAGGGAAGAAGGACAGTTTACCTTGGAGGGGTTTTTTGGTGGTATAGAAATGTAACGTCATGTACTACACACTAACGTATGCATATATGTAGATGAGTCAAGTTCTCTATACCTTTAAAATAGAGTTCAGTTTCACAAGATCATTTTAAAAAATCTCCCTTTCCCCACCCGTGATTTGCAGCATTTTGTGATAATTTTCTGTTAAAGTGTGATTCAAGACAATCTGTTTAACTGCTTAAACATTGTGTTTGCTACTGTGTTATACCAAAAGATGTTAAAATGCAAAAAGATACATTTACAATGGTAAGCATTTTAATACCACTCTTTAGTAATATAGTAGAACTAAAAACGAGCAGTGTTTTAGAGTTGCCACAAAACAACAAGCAGTAGTTAGAAAATGCTCACGTATAAAGGTATTCTTTTAACATCTCATTTATTACAGTAACATGAAAAATGTCCTCTTCCATTTATTTTGCTATCACTGCATTAAAGGTGTTATTACAGAGAACACACACACACAAATGTGCAGTTTTGTCGTACAACAGAATTTGTCTTGTGAATTATCTTTATTACAAGTAAAAGATGTTTACTGAGAATAAGGTGACTGCATTTAGGTGATGCAGTTGTGCTCTTAGGTAAAAGAGGACTTCATTGATAAACTTGAGAAGGTGAATTTTCTCTCTTGGTTTTCTGCATATTTTCCATAAAGAAATGCAAACCAGAAAAGGATCCATGCCCAAAGATGAGGTGCACACACATGGAATGAGTGTAGGCTGACAGTCCGTCACCTTTATAAGCATATGATATACCCAGAGGCAAATCCAGTGCTGCCAGCACAACTACTAAATGAGTCTGCCAAATAGCCAGATGCCGCAGCTGGAAAAGCATTTTCATTGTCATAGCAGCTGCATACTGTGATTTCCATCCCAAAAGGAGAATAGGGGTATGGTTATAGAGTTAAATGATATCCAATCATACCTTTGCGTGTAGCTGGGTATGTGTCTAGAGGAACATGTATGTTTGAGGAGTATTCTTTTCAGTAGTGGTGTATTACTAATAACTCATTATGCTGTGGGTACGCACAGGTTATATATAACTATAAGGAGTTACCAGTGAAAAAGCTCAAACTTGAATCAAGGTCTTTTAAATGAAGTTGTCAGCTCACCACAGTCCTGTAATTAACTTGCATAGGACAAGTCACGAGAGTAAAAATTACAGGGTAGGTTGTGAACATGAATAAGGGTTACAAAAGCTGGCCCGAACTTCAGAAATAATTGCTGCAGTTTGAAGAAAACTCGGCCACCGTTAGGCAGCCCTGATATTTGTTAGTGAAGAGCACAGTCCAACTATTTGTGATGGGTGGTGCTTCTAGTCCCATGTACTACAGTTTTGAATTTGCATTGGCTTGCAGAGACATATTTGGTATTATAATCCTGTTTAATGCATACTTAAGAAATGCCGAAGATCAACTGGACTTTGCTTTCTTAATTGATGCTTACTTCAGATGTCTAATCTGCACTAAAGGAAAAGCCTTTGTATAAAATTTGGAAAATACATGGTAAAAATATCCTATTTTCTGTACTTACAAAGGACTGCCTTACTATTATATCAGTTTTTTTAAAGAGCATATCAACCCTGCAAGTGTCCATAAAGGGTCTCCAGAAAAAGTCATTGAAAATATTCTTTGTATGTTGTGTATAACACATCTATACACTGACTTTCAGTTTGATTAAAAGCTTATCTCTGAGAACTGTGTTAAAACATGGAAAGAAATCAATTGTACATTATTTTGGCTTTTTTTCTTAAGAAATATAAAACAAAGCAGACTGTCTACAAGGTGGTTGTAGCACATTTTTCCATTGGGAGGTGTTAATGTGAGTGTGTGGAATACAAATGGCAATGGCCGTTTTCTTAAAATTATGGTATTTACGGAATTTAAGTGCTTTTGTATTCTGTGTAGTGGAAACACAAGTAGTCAGAGACTGGGACTGTATCACTTTCAAACGTGAGAATTTTTGGTTGCGATATGTATTTGGACTTTGTCTCTCGCTACTGTAAAGTATGCTGTGCCTTTGGATGGGGATGGGAGGAAATGAGTGAATTGAACTGGAATAAAAAGGAGAAGGAAATGTCCTACAATAGGAGTTGCAAGGTAGATAAAGAACTTTTGTTTATTTGGTGGAATTGTTGTCTCCCAATAGGCTGAACAGGCTGGCTGATACATCCAGAGGGGACGGGTGTCAGACTGGTGCAGGTGTCAGTGGCTGCCAGTGAGTGATTGCACCATCAGCCTCCTACCGTGATCCATCATGCGGGCCCAGCCGGTGAGGAATCACAGCCTCAGCAAGGTGCTGAGCCCAGCAACATATCATTAAACAAGGTTACCACCAGCAGATTTGTTCCCATGATCAATCTGGTCAATAACCGTTCCACATCACTGTACATTCCACCCTCCCTTTCTAAAACATAAACAAGTATTATGAGAGCACTGGCAAAGCAAAGTAAAGCTTAAGGGGACTTCATCTCTCCTGTGGCATTTTGCAAGCTTCTTTTTAAAACTGTTAATAAATCCTGAAAATAACATTCACTACAAAATATATCCTCAGGCTAGTTCCTCTGCCCTAGTTCCATATTTGAGTACTTGATACTGTTTTCTTTCAATTGGTTATTGAATGGAATTTCTTCCTATTTTCATCCTTGACAAGGATTGGTGTAGCATGTATTAGGATGTAGTGTGCTGTATAGTACCTATGTCTATTTAAATTGATCCTTAAGCAGTGTCCCATGAGGCAGAAATAAAACACTGCTGTTATTGCCTCATTTTAATTCTGGTCTCTTGTGTTAACTGTTCCCTACCGCTGTGCAAACTGTCTTTCATCCTGGCTCACATAGCTCTGTACCACATATGTATATCGCACCCATGCAAAATCCCATATTCATATTCAAATGAATGCAGAAACCTCGTGCGTGGAGACGAATACATGGGCTCTTGTTGTGCTGTAGTCCTTTACTGTAAACTCATAGGAATTGTCTGGGAGTTTTCAATGCTCCCATGTTGCCATAGTGCTAATGAATCTAACCTTTGAACTATGCACACATAGTTAACCACGAAAGCTCACCTAATAAACTATTTTGCTAGTCTTTAAAGTGCTACTTGACTGCTTTTTGTTTTGATAGTGTATAGACTAGCATGGCTTCCTCTCTGTTAATAGTTAAGACTAGAGATGAGAAGCCAAATCAAAGTTTTATAAAAGAATAGACTGCAGCAGCTAAGCCAGCCGTTAGCAGGCTATTACAGCTATTTCAGAAAATGGAGTAAAAGAAACTAAACAGGAAAATAAAACCATATCCAACCAACTCCGTAAAGATTATGTTCTGAATATAGATCAGTCGCATAAAGCTGCTTTTCAGTTAAGGCTAGATTACAGAGATTTGTCGACAGATTGTGGCCCAAATTACCAAGTGGATCGCCAGCGTGATCTGCTCTGTCAACAAAGAGTGGTGGGATTGCATGGCTGCTGTCTCAACAAAATGACCAACCAGAAGCACAGCAGACAGCTCAGCTTCCTGTCCTAGAAGCCCAGTCTGTCAACAGAGGAGCCCCCAGGAACATCTAGCCTGGCTTTGTGTTGACAGATCTCTGTCAACACAGGTGTTGTGCCTCATGGGGAGCAGGATAACACTGTCAAGAAAAGTGCTACATTTTGTTGATTTGCTGTCGACAGAAAGCCTCTGTGTTTGAGAACAATGCTAGGTAGCATATTAGATGATAATATTAAGTCAAATACTCACAGTCTGGGGGTACTGAAGAAGAACTGTGTAGTTCTGTCTATGACTAGTATGCAACACCTTATTTAAATGGTAGATAAAATTACAGATATTACTAGCAAAGTTTCCTATGTACCAGTGGTTCCCAGCCCTTTGCAGGCGAGGGCCCATTCTGACAATTTAGGAAGAGTTGGTGACCCAAGGATGGAGGGGAGGTGAAAATTACTTACTGCATGAGTCTATTAAGTGGCCTGCCTGGGATGGCTATGAATATCAAAGGTGGAGAAGCTATCTCTGAAATGTGTAATTGCTTCTCTATTGATAGCGATAGCTGCTGAATGTGATGGCGTTAAGGAGCTGCAAATACTTCTTTGTGAGCCATGTGCAGCTCCAAGCTGCTGGCAACTCTTAACAAATGTAAATGCGACCCATGTTTGGGTCCAAACCCATAGATTGGGAATCCCTGCTATATACTCTCAGAAATAGAAAATAGGCCAGTACCCAAAGAAACTGCATGAAAGCATACATTTCAGGCCAATACACAGGAGCTAGAAGAGTACTTTTTTCCTTCCAGATCTTTTCAGCTGGATAAGCGAGCACAACTAAAATATAGCCTTTAAGGTCTTATCCATGCTAGAAAGCTGCACAGTTTTAACTAAACTAATATGCCAGATGCAAATGGCTGTGTGGACATTCTTAGCTTAAGTGGTTGAAGTCCATTAGGAATTCACACAAGCTAAGCCAAAATAAAATACAAACTGTACAGAGCCTTCTGCTGGTTTAATTTAATCTTTTTAAAATCTTGCTTGTGTAGACAAAGGATAAGCAGCCAGATGTATAAGACTGGTAAATCAAGCTGCCATTTTGGTCACTTGGAATAAGATCAGCTAATCAAGGACACTGGAGAAATGCCAAATTCTCCACTTCTTTGCAGCTTCTGTAGTCATTTACACATGTGCAAAGAGAGTGTAAATTAGGTGTAAACAGCTATCACCTCTTGAGCAGGGAAATATTTGGTGGCTTTTTACACCCATGTTGCAATTATTTTTCACACAAGTAAATGATTCCTTGCGTCTCCTGGCAATCTGTATGGAATTAGGCGCCAGGTCACTTTCATCATGTGACATTCCCATATCACCTCAAGCAGTCACTTTCACAGTAGAACTGCACAATCCGTGCCTAAAAGAGTTAATGTGTTTTGACAGAGAGACAAAAAAGAAATCTATGAAAAGTTCATAAACAGGGACAAAATTCAAGATCACCACTCCTGTTTCTCAGATGCAGTTCACAGTTGAGCCAGAGCTAATTTCAAATACTTTTGTGGGTTGAGTTGAATAGTTCACACAACTTTGCTATTCAAATTACACAGAAGAAAGCTACATCTACACTACAAGATAAATTTGAATTTATTAAAATTGATTTTATAATTCCTTTTTTTTTAATTCGATTTTGAGTATCCTCACTTCCTTCCGGCTCCTGACAAATTTGACATATTGCTTCCGCACTGACATCACGAAACATTGACTGTTGCAGCAGTGCATTTTGGGAACCTTTCCCATAGTTCCCTCAGCCCTGCATTCTGAGCTGGAAGCCAAGTGTAGCAGCACTGTCAGTTTTCCAGGTCCCTGCAGCTTGGGGAACCCAGGAAACTGACAGTGCAGCAGCCCTGGTCAATTTCCCAGCTCCCCCAAGCTGCAGGACCTGGGAAACTGACAGCACAGAAGCCCTGGTCAATTTCCCGTCTCCTGCTAGTAGTGGGGAGCCAGGTGCAGGGTGTAGCTTTGTGGGATACATACAGGACGCTTGTGCAGGCTAATAAATTAAGGGCATGACGCATCCACACTAGCCCTTATTCCAGATTTTAAATTTTAAATTGATGCTATACTGATTCACTAATTATCAACATTTTGTTATTAGGGCAGGCTAAATTGATCTGATGACAATTACAGTGAAAACAGTGACATTTTAATATTGAGCTAGCCCCTTTAAAATCAATTGTTATCTCTTAGTGTAGATGCAGCCGGAGATTCTTCACTCTGATCATTTGGAAATTGCCTAAATTAGCGATTGTCATACCTTAAAAATTTAGAAGTTCCGTTTGATTCAAAATCTTAATTAGATCTTACCAAATCTGTGAGGTTTTCAGGTCTCGATTTTTCCATTCTTATGCCCATCTTATTGTTGTAATGGGTTACAATGGCATATAACTGGCATAACGCAACAAAGAATTAGGCCAGCGATATATAGCTTTTTTTGCCATGTTTATCTACAATTATGTGATTATATTACTGAATACTGTATACCTGGTTTGTATTTCCTTACTGCAGTGCATGTGCAACCACTGTTAATGTGCTTTCTGAAGTTATTTGTGTGTTCATTTCAATGTACCTACTGAATACAAATTAATATTTTTCACCTAATGAAGTATGCTTTTAGGTCAAAATTGCAGTGCTAAATATGCCTTGCCCCATGGCTTTCATAGCACCCCATTGCCAGTCTGATTCCCCCAGTCTCCCTGCAGGTTTCTTTGTATCTTCAAGAGCAGCCAAGAAAACTGCATATGATGGGTGGGAACAGGTTGATTCAGCACCATGGGACTGCCTGGGCCGCAAGGGTGAAACTGCTGCAAGACTCTGCACCGCGGAAGGCAGACAAGGAATCAAGTGGAGTTTTGCAATTGACTTCAGTGGGACTAGAATTGTAGCCTTGCCTTCAGTCATGTGCAGAGTTTATGCCTATGCACAGGAATTTGTTTCATATCAAATACAGAGCATTCAGGAGTGGGAGGCGGAAGGGCAAGAGGTTGGTAGCAGTCCCACTTCTTTCATTAATCCTACCCAAGTACACAGCACTCAAGAGGCCTGGTTGTGTCTGTAAAACTGGCTGAAAAGCCAGCAGAAATAAGCTCTCCGTGAGATCTCTGCTACTTCGGGGGCTAGATTCTTTGCTGGCATAAATGGCTGTGGCTCCATTGAGGTCCCAGCTGAGAGTCTGCCACCTCGTTTCCAGTCTCTGTTTTTATTACGTATGAGGAGTTAAAATTATTTATTTCCTCAGATTTTAATATAAAAATAGTCTATGTAATATGTGTGCATTTGAGGGGAGAGTGTCCATTATCTTACGACAATATTCAGTCCTAGCGATATATGGAAACTACTGGGTTGTTTGGTGGTTTTTTTTGTTTTTTTTTTTAAGTCCTTTGCATTGTAAATTCTGCCATGGTAGTCATTGCTGGTAAAGCCAGTATCAAGACCTCATCCACCTGATCTGCCCCTAGTGGATGTCTAGCCTATATTGATATATGCACTAGAAAATTGATTGCCTGACTGTGTAGATGAGAACATGTATTGTTCTTCCAGACGGTTAGTGCATTACTCTTTTCTGGCTAATGTGATCTCAGAATCCTTCTCAATAACACAATTTCACCAGTCAAACCAGATGACAAAATGTAAGTTTTATAGAGTTGTAATCCTCAATTCATAATGCTTTGGAAAAGACAAATATGGATGAGTGAAATTCCCTTTAATAAAAACAACATAAAAATTCACATACAGCTCGGGCAGTGTTTTTGAAGTGTTTCATACAGTCTTTCTTTTAGACTTTCCACAGATGTCATTTACATTTTGCTGAAAATAATCCCATGATTCTAGGTCTAATTTTTAGGTTAGTAAGTAAACAGTAAGTCCCAGAATTATAGAAGATACTTAATGTGGTTAACATACAGACGAGTTATGTTTTTTTGGCTGTATCTGTGGCGGTATCTTACTGGTCCTAGCTGGTTCTCATAGAACAATAATACTAAAGATTGAGGAAACCTATTGCTTCTGTATTCATAGTAATTTGACTTACCCACTTCCTATATAAAGCCATCAGTAACCCTGTAAAAGGTATTTTATATGAGATCATTTAGTTATATTTACCCAGATGCTTTTATATGATGCTGTTAGAAAAATGATTTTGTTCTTCATCTCTTTATTAATAAGGACAAATATGGCATGATGTGTAAATTAGAAATAACTAGAAAGATAGAATTGTGTTCCCTGTTCCTAAAATGTCGATACACCTTTAAATACCCCCTCAAAGGACATGGAGTTGGATGGGATATATATTACTCAAGGTCAGTCTGAAAACTCCTTGCAGTATATTCAAAACAGAATGACTGTGTTCCTCAATTCCCGACTGTAAACCTTAGTAGTTTGCAGCCAACAAATTAGAAATTTCTCAAAAGAAGCCCAACTACATTTTTGATAAAATTTATTCTCCATGGAAATTTTGTATGAAAAATCAATCAAGGAATTTTGCAGTTTCGATAGGCACCTGCTGCTCAATACAAATTTAACCCTACCAGAAAAATAATACACTCTGCATGATGTCTAAGCCAGCGTGTGCAACTGTTTGCATAATGTCGTGGTAATAAATAACTAGAAGACTTGCAGAAAGTTAATAATGCTGTTAAGAAATAACATAAAACATTTCTGAACCCACAGTTAACTTTGATGATAAATTCACCTGTTTCAATTCACACTAGTGTTGAAAAATACACAAATTAATGACAGAGCCCCTACTCCTAGCAGTCTCTCCCCCACCCCTTTTTTTCCTCCAAATTAAAACACCTTTCTCATTGAATTTAATGGAAAGTTCTGCTAAAAAAAAAAGAATGGCACCATATTGTCCCTAGAATGCCATGGCCTGGTTGCTGTTCGTTCTGCCCTTTTTAATAGCGTTCGCCAAAACCTTTCAATGGCAATAAAGTTACAAAGAAACAGAGCCATGAAAGATGTCCTTTTCAAAGGTGGCACATGGCTCCATGCCATACTCCATTGGCAACTGTGGTTTTGAAGTTGTTTCTGATCCAGAGCGAGCTACAGCTCTCGGTTTTTAAAGGACTGCCACTGCAATGAATGAACTGTGCCCCACTGAGATTCCCAGGGTCATACCTCCTTGAACAACTCTTGTCCCAAATTCACTGCCAGATGGACTAATTACATTAATGAGGATACAATGGTCAGACAACTAAAGATGTAACCTCACGTGGGCTGACTTTTCTTTTATATAAATGTTTTTTCTGTCCTCTTTGATGGTTTGAAAGAGCCACATAAATATACAGAAAACTGATTGTTTAGCAAAAATAGTAAAACAGACTTATGTAAAGCACTGTCATGTGCAAGAGTCGCCAAACTGAAAAAAAAAGATTTCTTCAATTTATCCTAATCCTGGATGTTACTTGTAACATTTGTAGGTTAACAAAGTGTACATTTTACGGGTCTTCTTAAGTGACATTAAAAGGCCTCTGAAAACAGGCGGATAGTATTGATAGAGAGATCTTAACTGGTCAGATATAAATTGGAACACACTAAGTAAGAAGCAGGTCAGGCAGCACATTTGTGGACATGGTACATACCTGCTTCTTTGCACTGCCTTGTACTTGTACATTGCTTTAATGCACAAGGCATTTCAAAGGCAAATGGAAATGACAGGTCTCCACCTAGAGGATCTTCCATTCTAAATTGAAGTTAACGAAACAAGTGGTGACAATAAACAAAAGGTGGGTAAAAGGTCATAACAGAAAGATGTTTGCAACAACCAAACATCACAAGATGTACTTATTTATTGTTACATAAATATCTGGTTACAGCCTCTGGATGTTTTCTTTGAAAATGGCTTACTGTATTAAAATGTGTGGACAGTGTGGAAGTCAGCAAATGAAGCTACGGAGAAGAGGTGAGTTTTGAGGAGGGAACTGAAGAAGAAGTGACCTTTCCATCATGCAGCCTGAAAGGGGCTGTCTTAGAAACTGAGCTCAGCTGAGGAAGGACATGGGAGAAGGAGGTGAAGTGCTGAGGTGACCGAAACCAGCTGAACTCAAGAGTAGGGGACAACTAGAGGAGGGAGGTAGCTTGAGGTGCATCTGTCCAAAGTCTGGAAAGTGAAAATGTAAGTTTTGAACGTGACACAGAAAAGGAAAACCAGTGCAAGATGTAAGCATAGATCTTGCTGGATAGGAATTAACTTGCATATAGCTTGATTTGAGAGCAAGGTTAAACTGTAAACAAAGATGTGACTGAATGTTTGCTGAAGACTGTGTCTGCTGGGTAGTTGAAATAGATGAAAAGACCTTGTAGTGATAAACTGGAAATGTAGGGAAGGCAAGGACGTATGCAAGTTGTCCTCACATGATCTGCAAAGAGATTGATCCTTATGTGATCCATATGCTTTCTAGACCAAATAGATTCAAGAAGTCTCAATGTTAGTTCAGGTTGCACCTCTCTTTTTCTGCATGCTTGGGACCTAATGGGTCCCAAACAAGAGAATTTGCTGGGTAAGGGAAAGTGCAGGGCTTTGCTCAGGGACTGCTGGAGCGCTAGCCTCCAGACTCCCTCCTCTGGGGTTCCAGCCCAGTCTAGGCTCTGAGGGGCTGCCACAGGGCTACAGGCAGTCCCTGCCCTCCTTGCCACATGGCAGGGGGGCCTCCAACTCCTGCTCCCATGGCAACCTCCCAGCCTCCGCCACTGCAGAGCAAGTGGGGTCTTAGGGTCCCATCCCCACACTACGGCGGGGCAAACAGGGGGCTCCAACTCCCATTGAGTGGCTTGGGTTAGCCTCACGGCAGCATTCTGACTCCTGCTGCTGTGGGGCAAGCGGGGGGCTCAGGGTCCCTGCCACACAGTGCAGGGGGGGTTCCAACTCCTGGCCCCTGCTGCCAGGGAGCTCCAGTTCCCAGACCCATGGCAGCCTCTGACCCTGCTACTGCAGGGCAAGAGGGAGTGAGGCTCCTGAACCTATGGCAGCCTCCCGCCCCACAGCTGTGAAACAAGCAGGGGCTCCTGCACTTGCCAGCTGCTTTCTCATCTGGCAACATCTGTGGTCATGCCAGACGCCAGTGTTGCTGGACAAGAGAGCACCAGACTCGAGAGGTGCAACATGTAGCAAGCAAAAATTCATACAAGCTGTGTAGTTTATGAAGTAGTTTGGGCTGTGGATCATCTTATACCTCAACCCAAGTGTTTGGACTGGGCCAGAATGGACATAGAGCAGTTACTTGCTCAATAAAGTAACTTGAGTGATAAGCTGGAGTTTAACAGAATTTTTGGATTACAAAGGAAGTAGAAGAAGTGTTTTCTTAGAATTAGATGAGGTGTTTTGGACGAGTGCAAATGGAAAGGTACTGCAGGGAGTCCCAACACCAGGGGTTCAAGGAAAGGAGGGAGGCGAATGATTGAGCGGTAAAGCAGAGGACTTTATAGCTGTGTGTTGGCTAGATTTGAGGGGTACAATATGAGAGTCAGAGGCAAGAGAGGAAGGCTTTGTTATTATTTGTAATACAATAACACCTTATAATCCTGAAAAGGATCAGAGCCCCATTGTCCTAGGGAAAGTACAGACACACAGCAAAGAAGACAGTCCCTGCCCAGAAAGCTCACAATCTACATGAGACTTAACACAGCAAGAGGGGAGCTTTGGAAATCTTCAGTCTTGTGTTAACTAACTCAGAAGATGTGATTGAAAGGATACAAGTGGAGGCCTGAGTGAGTCTTGGGAGAAAAAGAAAAGGTGAGGGAAGTACCAAAGATGTAAACAATTCTATCAGCATTGTTGTGCAAATAGTTTTAAAACATATGCACTTCTGACCAGAACCCAGTGGATACTGAAGTGAGTTCAAAATGCTATAAAAAGAAATGGGGATTATGTTAAGGCAAGTTGAAGATAGCTGAACCAAGCATGTATACCACTGAGACATAAATACAGTTTAGGGCTACAGCTACATGAGAGGCTTTTCCCAGCAAAACTGGGCTTTTGTTGGGGAAAATGGCAGTGTCTACACACAAAATGTGCTTTGTTGACAGTTAGTCAACAAAACCTGGCACATCCCTTGGTGGCGTTATACCTCTCCCTGTTCAGGTATAACAGCTCTCTCGACAGTGCTCTGTCAACAAAATAACCATGTAGACACTCCGGGGTCCTTTTGTCAACAGACAGGGCTTCCAGTTCCCTGGGCAACCTTGTTTGCAGATTTTCCAGTCAGCCGTTCTTTTGAGAGAGGGCCGGGCAATCTGGCTGCTCTCCACCGACAGAGCAGATTGCTCTTTTGATCTGCTTTTATGTGTAGACGCAATCTGTCGACAGAAGTTTTGCCAGGAAATCCCTTCCAACAGTGATTTCTTTTGACAGGGGCTTCTTGTGTAGATGTAGCCTAGGAGAATTAGAGAAAACAATGTTGGTAGCCATGGAAATACAAAAAGAAATTAAAGGTAAGAGGAGACTGTTAAATTATAGGGTCACTGCCGTGAGAGACAGAGACCTCCTAAAATACAAGGATGATCAAGAAAACCAAGGTGAAAGAGAAAAGTAGATTTGGAAAAAAAATTATAAATATATGAGGATCAAAAGACCACTCAGATATCAAAGCTCATAAACAAATAATGAAGGGAACTTGACAACAGATGAACTGGATATTGCTGGATATTAACATACTTTTTGTTTTAGTGTTGACCCTGCAACACAAAAGAAACCTGCTGGAAATACAGAGTTGTAACTTCTGGGTGAAGAATATGAAAATTAAGGGTGATAACAGAACAAGGAAATGAGAATTAGAGAGGACTGGGACTAAAGCTCAGAATTCTGGAAAGATGCAGATGATCTAGTAGAGGTTTTAGGTTCCACCAGGAAACAAGAATATTATTTTGAGAGTAGAAAAGAGAAATGTGTGCTACCAGTATCTGAAATGGACAAAACAGACTGGCCACCATAGCTGTGTCTACACGTGCATGCTACTTCTAGTAGCGGCACTAACTTCGAAATAGCGCCCGTCGCGGCTACACGCGTCGGGCGCTATTTCGAAGTTAACTTCGACGTTAGGCGGAGAGATGTCAAAGTCGCTAACCTCATGAGGGGATCGGAATAGCGCCCTACTTCGAC
The DNA here is from genome assembly GCF_033958435.1 of Carettochelys insculpta. Classification (NCBI taxonomy): domain Eukaryota; kingdom Metazoa; phylum Chordata; order Testudines; family Carettochelyidae; genus Carettochelys; species Carettochelys insculpta. Next base: position 59,690,324 of record NC_134139.1, read on the forward strand.
GTTCAACGTCGAAGTAGGGACCGTGTAGACGATCCGCGTCCCGCAACGTCGAAATTGTGGGGTCCTCCATGGCAGCCATCAGCTGGGGGGTTGAGAGACGCTGTCTCTCCAGCCCGTGCGGGGCTCTATGGTCACCGTGTGCAGCAGCCCTTAGCCCAGGGCTTCTGGCTGCTGCTGCTGCAGCGGGGGATTCATGCTGCATGCACAGGGTCTGCAACTCATTGTCGGCTCTGTGTATCTTGTGCTGTTTAGTGCAAGTGTGTCTGGGAGGGGCCCTTTAAGGGAGCGGCTGGCTGTTGAGTCTGCCCTGTGATCCTGTCTGCAGCTGTGCCTGGCACCCTTATTTTGATGTGTGCTATTGTGGCGTGTAGACGTTCCCTCGCTGCACCTATTTCGATGTGGTGCTGCGCAACGTCGATGTTGAACATCGACGTTGCCGGCCCTGGAGGACGTGTAGACGTTACGATGTTGCTACATCGAAATAAGCTATTTCGATGTAGGCTTCACGTGTAGACGTAGCCCATATGGGACAGGGAACCACTAGTCAGAGACAGAATACTTGGACATCTGCTAGATGGTTAGAGGCTTTTAACATGGATTTACAAAGGTAAGGCCATGTTGAATATGTACATTTGCTATGCCGGCCCATACTGGTATCACCCCTGGAATATTCACATGACCATAATTCTTTGTTCTTGCACATTACAGGAAATACCCAATCTTTTCTATAGCAAAAAGTTTGTAAGCAAGAGGTATTTGATATCTCGGAGTTGGAGCCTGAACCTGGCTAGGCCTGATGAGTCATCTCTAAGTGGGAAAATTTCTTTTCTTTTCTTTTTAGTAGGAAGTGCGAAAGTGTGTTGAGTCATCAGAAGCAATTAATTACCTCCAGGTCTTATGATCGGTCTCATGCTTCAACCAGTCCACAGGCAAGGACCCACCCAGGTGATCCCAGAGCAGGTATACAGGCTCCAAAGGGCAGCATTCTTTTCTCAGTCTCGCTGCCTGCATTGGAATATTCCCTTTGCCAGTAGTTTCCAGACTGCTCTGGCTACTGAGCCCCTGTTCCAGCATGTCTATTCCTACCTCAGTCAGTCCTATAGGGACTCCAGCAATGGCAACCTACCCCAAAAGATGAGATACTAAGCATACACACTAGCATGGGAGGAGGTTGTAATAAGAATTAAAGAGGTGCTAATCCTTACACAGGAAACTGTGCTTCCCTGTAAGGCAGACACCTGGACTTTGGGCAGGTAATTGAGGCCAGCTTTTCTCCCAGTGGCCAGCCAGGCTGTGGGGAAAAACAGCTAAAGCAGCCAGAGAGTCTGACTTGCAAAGTAAGTGATTGCTACTAGCTTTTGCCATTAACATGCCCAGCCTTTGCTTGAAAGGCTTTGTGTGCAATATTTGCCTTAATGAATATCAAATAAATAATTTTCTTGTGGGTCATAATGGACAGAACCTTAAACTCATCAGCTTGGTGTCTGGTAACAGGGCCTCTTGAGAGCCAAACAGTGTACTACCAGCTTGGGGTTGTTCAGGTGTCTAGAAATATCCAGGTGGCTAAACACAGACATTGAACTTCATACCTGGCTAGGAAGGCTGAATGATGTCTTTTTTTCACAGCTGCTGTTTCCATTTTTTGGCCTAAATTCTTATAACCAAATGCGCTGTAAGCGCCCATGAAGATAAGGAAGCTTACTCTATTTATAGACAGCTTGTACTCCGTGTACACTTCATATATGAAATAGCTGAGCATTGTATTTTTCTTGAGTTGCTATTTGTCACTGCAGACTTCCTAGTGCAGACTGAGGCTCTGCCTGCATGAGGTAGGGAAGAGAATAAGCTGCAAAGAGGTGACCAATGAGAGATAAGGAAAAAGGTTTGTTTATTCAGGGTAGACTTGGGTGATATGCTGTAAAATCAGGTGGGAAAATTAGGGCTGTGTCTGGCAATGTTTAAAAACTGTAATCTGTATGCAAGAATATCCTTGATCGATTAAGAAGCAAAACATATTCTGTAACAATTAGGAAACACATGTCTTTTAAATCAATATTTTTGAACAGCTATGTATGTGTTGTGTAAATTATATCAAGCTGTCACCTCTTCTATTTGAGCTCCTCAGAACTAGGGTGACCAGATGTCCTATATTTAAACCCTCATGCGGGTATCCTAGCTTTTTCTTAAAAATGGGTAAATTATCCTGTATTCACCGTCCCACCTCTGCTCCCCATCAGTACTGGTAGGTCCTGCTGCCTGGATCCCTATTTGCCAGCCACCTGCACACCAGTGCTGAGTGTGGGGGGACCCATGGCTGACAATGGGGGATGGGTGTGCAAGGCTGCTGATGGGGCAGAGATGCCAAGGCTGGAAAAATCAGGGATAAGGGACTGCTGACAAAGGGCATTTTTGCCGGCAGAACCATGGCTACACTGCTTGTTTTCTTCTGCAAATGAGCCACTCAAATATGCAAATGAGCAGCCATTTTGCATTTTCAAGACTGCTCATTTGCATCAAGCTGCCGGCACTAGGGGGTGAGAGTAGCACTAGCCTAAGCTGCAGGACACTATTGCAACAAACGTCTGAAAAATTAAAAACCGTTTTAGTCACTTTTGACTAATGTTAGAATTTGGGGATTAAATAGATGAATGTAAAATAGCAAGGGCTCTGAATCTGCATGTTTCAGAACATAAGTTGATCACCATTTGGGATCAAAGCGAAAATTTTCGTTAAATTTGAATATTAGCTAATTTTCCAGGTAAATTGAGGGGTCAGTTTAGGCTTTCCCTGAAGCATTATGTTGGCAATTACTAGAGGCAACATTCCACACTGGATGGATTGTTAAATCTGTTCTACAGTATCATATCCTATGTTCCAAGTATGTTAGAAATTCAGGGAATATTTAAATTGAAAAGCTCCATTCATATTTAGAATATTTGTATTTATAAAGAAAATAAAAAGTGAATGTCATGGTAGAGGTTGAAACCTGGCTGGGATGATTTAGTTGGGGTTGATCCTGCTTCAGGCCAGGGGGCTGGACTAGATGACCTTCTGAGGTTCCTTCCAGTCCTAGGATTCTGTGATTCCTGCCATTATGCTACAAGCCTGGACTTGATGGGGCATCTGGAATACTGCTTCATAATAGTAGTAATTGAAATGTAATTATTTTTAGGCCAAATTCTGTCTGAACTCCATTATACTTCACCAAGAGTTCCCTCATGTGCTATTGGAAAAAGCTGCTCAGAATAGGACTAATTTACGTGGAAGACTGTACATAGTGATCATTTGCTCTGGTCAGAACAGCTTCACATGAACGTTCACATAAGGTACAGACCATTCTCTGACCACTTGAACATTCCTGGTTATAACTTTGTGCGCTGTAGGTCATAGGTGATCTCTTGCTCTGTGTTTGTTTTGTCAAGAATCCAGAGAGCTGGGTCCTGTCCTCTGTTCACACTTAGCTCTGTTTTTTCTCTTGTGCATGTATGTTCACTGCCAGACAAAACTTACCTACTACTGTTTTCACACAGACATCATAATCACTCTGACAAGCACATGCCAAATATTATTTTATTGACTCCTTTGCTCATGGAAAATTTTCCTTCACTTTAGTCCAGTTCATATGTTCTGTATGTGAGTCCCGTAAAAAAAATAAAATAAAATAAAGTAAAAGAGGTAAAGTTACTGTAAATTAACAAGCACAAACAAGTTTCCAATTCTATTTACCATGTTTAAGAATTCTGGTGTTTAAATGTGCAGATCAGACCATCAGTAAATTCAGGCAACAGAAATAAAAGCTTTGCTCCTTAATAAGATCACTACTTCAATTTAATGGCTGCCTTTTGTCTAATCTAAATGCAGGGTCCGCCAGGTATGAATGAATGTTGTTATTAATTAAAGATTGCTGCTGATACTCTTACAGCAAATGCACTCATTGTATTTTACAATTATAGTAACATAAAATACATAAGCTACTTGCAGTTAACAGTTGGCGACTCTTGTCTGCTAATAAAGTGAGAAAGGAAGCTGCTGCTGCTGCTTACTTTTTTTTTTTTTTGGCCTGGCATTTGCTTTAACTGAAAATATGAGACTGCTTTTGTGAAGAAGACAAGTATTCACCTCAAATATTATATATATTTCTTCAAAAAATTGACTAAAAGTTAATTATAAATAAATGCTCTAGCACTTTGCACTTTTCTCGACTGCAAATTGTCTTGCTTTATTTAACACTTCTGTGGTTTTTTTTGTGTTCATAATCTGCAGTAAAGATGTGGCCACACTGATCTTAGTAGTAAATGGAAACAGTCGTGAGTTAGGCAGCTCAGATCTAGATTAGGATTCTAATCCAAACATCATCCAGTATTTAAAGTTGTTCATCTTTAATATTCTGGTTTTGGCCTATCAGAGAATCATGAAGTTTAAGTCTGGAACACCATGCAGGAGGATACATTTTATCTGCACAGGTGGGGATCAAGGTGAGGCAAGAAGGGACCCTGGAGGTTCCGATTAGCACTATGGACCAGGCCATTAAAAGTCTGGTCAGCAGTGCAGTGTAGATCTGGGGCTAAGGCAAGTTCCCTCCTTACCCTGTGCCCTGGCTGTGCATGCCTCCTAGAAGCAGCTGCCAGGTCCCTGCACCCTTTAGGTGTGGAAGGGTCTGTGTGCTGTCCCTGTCCTGAATGCCGGCTTTGCAGCTCCCACTGGCTGGGAGCTGTGACCAAAAGGAGCAGCGGAGGTGGCACCTGCAGACTCAAGGGCAGTGTGTGGTGCCTCCCTATGTCTAAGAGCCACAGAGACTTTGTGGCTGCTTCCTGAGATTCATGGTAAGCACTGTTGGGACCCCACATGGCAACCAGGTCTAGGAGAGACACTCCTCTCTAGCAGCAATGGCTCCTGTCCCACCAACCCCACTCACCAGCTGGAGGACTGGGTGGAGTGGGGCAAGCCTCTGTGTCCCAATTCTGCTCCCCAGCAGGTGCTTAGGGTGGGTGGAGCAGGGCATACCCCTAACCCTGCTCCCCAGAAGGAGCATCGAGTGGACAGGCAGAGTGGAGCAAGTGCTGTGGCCAGCGTAGAGCTGAGGTTGCAGAGAGTGGGCCTGTATGTTCAGTGGATGGGACAGTTAGCATACAGGCCTCCCATCCTTCATTTCAACCTGCTTCCCCAGGCTAGTGAAAGTGAGTGTGGGTGCGAGATAGTGAGCAACAGAGAGAGGGGGAATGGAGCAGAGGAGGAGTGAGGCAATGGCAGGGCCTCAGAGAAGAGACAGGATACAGGTGTTCAGTTTTGTGCAATTAGAAAGTTGGCAACCCTAGACTACGCATCTCTCACGGGTTATTTGATCTTTCACCTTCTCCTTACAGAATGCAGTGGCACATCTTGTTTCTGGTAGTGTGCATTTCTTAATAGAAATGTACCAGTTGCTGTATCTCTGTTAGAAACAGCCCTCTGAGAGATGTGTTCCTTGCATGGGGAGCAGAAGGTGGTGAGGTTTGTGAGCCTCCTTAGTTCTTGGAGGTGTAGAATTATCAATCACAGTCATTGTCCTGGAGCTTTAGATCACTCTAGGCCATGGAGTACTTTGGTAAGGGCTGAGACTTTAAACTTGAGTCGATTCCCTGTGGGAAACCAGGATAGTGAGTGGAGGAGACTAGGCAAATGAGCTGTAATCATAGTAAAAACTAAAATTGTCAGACACATAGAAGAATGTAATTTTCTGGGCAAAAGTCAAGATGGTTTCTGTAAAGGGAAATCATGTCTTTCTGACCTATTGGAGTTCTTTGTAGGGGACAACAAACATCTGGATAAGGGGGATCAAGTAGATACAGTGTACTTGGAATTCCAGAAAGCCTTTGACAAGGTCCCTCACCAAAGACTCTTACATAAATTAAGTTGTCATGGGGTAAGAAGTAAGATCCTTTTATGGATTGGGAACTGGTTAAAAGGCAGGAAACAGAGGGCAGGAAAAAATGGTAAATTTTCAGAATGGAGATAGTTAAGTAGTGGCGTTCCTCAAGGGTCAGTCCTAGGACCAATCCTATTCAACTTATTCCTAAATGATCTGGAGAAAGGGGTGAATGGTGAGGTGGAAAAGTTTGCAGACAATACTAAACTGCTCAAGATCATTACAACCAAAGCAGACTGTGAAGAACTTCAAAAGGATCTCACAAAACAGGGTGATTGGGCAATAAAATGACATGCAATTTATTGTGGATAAATGTAAAATAATGCACATTGGGGCTATGTCTACACTAGCCCCAAACTTCAAAATGGCCACGCAAATGGCCATTTCAAAGTTTACTAATGAAGTGCTGAAATGCATATTCAGCGCTTCATTAGCATGCGGGCGGCCACGGCACTTCGAAATTGACGCGCCTTGCCACCACGCGGCTCGTCCCAGTGGGGCTCCTTTTTGAAAGGACCCCACCTACTTCGAAGTCCCCTTATTCCCATCTGCTGGGGCTAGTGTAGACACAGCCTGGAATAATTAAAAAAGGGAGAATAAGACAGAGAACATCTTATTGTCCTTATATAAAACCATGGTACGCCTACCTCTTGAACACTGCATACAGATGTGGTCTCATCTCAAAAAATGTATATTGCCATTCGAAAACCTTCAGAATAGGGCAACTAAAATGATTAGGGGCTTGGAACAGGTCCCATATGAAGAGAGATTAAAGAGACTAGGACTTTTCATTTTACAAAAGAGGAGACCAAGGGGGGATATGTTAGAGGTATATAAAATTACGATTGGTGTGGAGAAAGTGAACAAAGAAAAATTATTTATTGTTCCCATAATATCGGAACTAGAGGACACCAAATGAAATTTAATGGGCAGCAGGTTTAACACAAATGAAAGGAAGTTCTTCACACAGCACACCGTCAACCTGTGGAACTTCTTGCCAGAGGAGGCTGTGAAGACTAGAACTATAACAGGGTTTAAAAAAAGATCGAGATAAATTCATGGAGGTTAGGTCCATTAATGGCTATTAGCCAGGGTGGGTAAGGGATGGTGTCCCTAGCCTCTGGCTGTCAGAGGCCGGAGACGGATGGCAGAAGAGATCACTTGATCATTATCTGTTCAGTCCACTCCTTCTGGGGCACCTGGCATTGGCCACTGTTGGCAGACAGGATACTATGCTGGATGGACTTTTGGTCTGACCCAGTGTGGCCATTCTTATTTGCACAACTTGTCTTGCTGAAGGGACCCGTGTGGAGTTGTGTGAAGGCTACATTTCCAGGTCTGTTTCAGTGTTGCAATCCCACTGAGACGTGATGAATAATCTGCCAGGGTGTCCCTGAGTTTCCTAATTAAGAAAGCGTTACTTGTGGATGCTGCATGGTATGTGAGAGCTCAGCATCACTGAGTACTCCTAGACTTAAGACTGAGGGCTTGTCTATGTGGTGGGGCAACGTGCACCCTAACATGTTTCTCTGGAACTGCCCTGATAGGCTCTCCTGGAGTGTTCTAAAGGTACCCACAGTCACATTAAGGTAGTCCTGTTCCAAGCCCAATTGTGGGGCTGTATCTTCAGCCAATGGAGACTGCATTGTGGCTGCCAGCTCTTCATTATACCCACTGGGACTGCTTGTTTGCGTGAAGTCATACACATAATTGAGTTCTGTGCTGGACTAGGGCCTGAGTGAACAAAGAAGTTGCTGTACATGAACCCTTCCATAAGCAGCCCTGTATTAGGCGTGTAACCTCGTTACAAAAGCCAGCAAATACGCATCTTTCCCTGTCATGGCAGGTGCATGCCTTTTTATATAGTCTGTAACAAGTACTGCCTCACTCCTGTCCTTCGGGTACAGTGAGGAGTCAATTTCTGCTGTCATTCAGCCAGCGCAGCTGCCCTGACATCAACAAGGGTGCAACAGAATGCAGGATCTGTTCTCTTTTTACAGATGCCCCAGTGTTGGCAGGCAGAATGCCTTTGTGTAAATACATACAACAGAAGAAAGGGTAGCCTAAGATCTTGTGGTCCACTTAAGCAATGTTCCTGTAACACTGATTGGATCATAATTAGATGAAAGGAAGTGGCTGAGATTTGAGACACTGTAGCAGTACCTGCTCCCAGCAGTGTGCATTTCCTCTACAGGAGCATGTGAGCTGCTTGCAAACACTATCACAACCAGGGATAGCTGCCAACAGGGGCTCTTCAATGACTCCAGAGTTTCTGTCCAAGCTGAGCACTGGCTCCTTCAATCAGTGGTCTGACAAACCTGCTGCTTTCACCTGCCGTGGTTCCTGGCGGAGCCCTGCAGCTCGGCGGATATCTGCTTTATCCCCGTGGATAGCTGCATCCACAGATACAAATTTTGTACCCATGCAGGGCTCTACATCTCTGCTTAACCAGGTCTGTTCTACAGTGCTTCATTGGAGCTGCAGTGACCAGAGTGTGGGCTCAGCTGCTGTTGCCCAGAACAGCGTCACAAACATACTGTTTAAGGGTAGCAGATTTTGACGGACGTACTGAAAAACTCAACATAAAAATGTTTAATATAAACACCGAGGGAAAATCTAGGGAAGGAGTAAATGTCATAGTGGTTAATCTTCTTCTCTAGCATCTGACCTCTGTGGGGTGAAAGTAAAATAAATTTAGCGAGCCTTGCGTAATTCCTACTAGTTATTTGTCATAAAACCACCTCACAAGTCAGCATTATTGGCAATGTGTTTGGGGGATATTCCACTGCAAGACTGGAGAGCTGCCTGGCCCTGACAGATCAGGACCATGGTCCAGTCTATTGTGCAGGAGCATTGGCATGGAGCTGACCTGTGTTCAGTCTTTTTCATACTAAGGTCACTAGCCCCAAATTCTGAGTTTCTGGGACTACAACAGTTTGTTTTGCTTTAAATTTAAGAGTAATTTTTTTTCTGAAAAGACCCTTAGAATCACATTGCAGATTAAAGGGTGTATTATAATTATCAATATCAATAGTAATAAAAGTTTATTAAAGGTCATTAAAATGAAAGGGGATGGCTATAGATGCCATCACTCTGAACCGACTCCCTCCTCTTCTGTTAATTAGAAAACTCAGATAATGGTTCTATGGGGGAGTGCAGGAGAAATTTAATTATGAAAGTTTAATGGGCCACTGTCTACTTCCTGCCAGATTAAAAACTGATGATTTGCACTATTTTAGATGCGGGTGTGGGTTTTTCTAACAAAACATGTTGCAGAAAGCAGAACACGGCAAGGGTTTGCTCTGAATATTTTGTTCATTTCTTAAACAATGGTACATTCAAATCAGACACATTAGAGAAATATCTATAACTTGTCTGTCATTGTGAAAGAAATCACAGTAGTACATCACACTTAATAAAATATCTTCCTTGATGTAACATTTAAGACAGCGTTTTAATAAAAAGAACATGATCATTTCTAAGTCAGCTGAAAATTCTTGAGCAGATATGCTTATCCCCATGAAATCTTAAATCCTACAGATATACAGTGCTGATAATCCAAATTAGATCTACAGTTGTTTTATTATTTGGGGGAAAGAGAAGGTAGTTTTGATTTTTAAAAATGTGTAGGTCGGGATTTGGATCAGCAAAATCAAAGTCAGCACGGGTGAAACCTCATTCCCTTTTGTTCAGACTGGAGAGGTCGACATAGGTTTGAGAGGTTCTGTAGACAGTTTCTGGGTGAGCCCATTTTTTTACTTATTTATAATTTAACTGAAATGAAATAATCACAAAAAACTTTACACTTTTGGTGGCTTTGTATCTCAAAATGGGAGTCCCAGGCACTCCAGTGCTGGGGGTGGTGTCAGTGAACTAGAGGTGTTAAGCTATCCAAAATCCCTTATTTTTGGAGGTGCTGAGCACATGCCCCTCCAGCTGTCTTGAGCTAGACTAATGGTTGTTTAGCACTTCTAAAAAGAGTTGCCCTACTAGTGGTCTCAAATTTGGCCTTGTGAAATTGGTGATCATTTTTCATAAAATTAGTGGCAGAATCTGTGAAGAAGACACAGAGGTCTTTATTCCTGGTCGTCTATTTCAGCATTCAGATTATTGTTTCTATTTCACATAATGGTATAGTATTAAACTTTTAAAAATGCTGTTTTTCTTATTTGCAAATAGTTTATCATGTTCAAGCTCCCTTTGGCATAGTAACCTTTGAATGAGTTATCTTATTTTAGAATGAAATCTTTAACTTTCAAGGGTTTTTCTAACAAAAGAATAGGACTAAAAAAAGTTAATATTTCAAATGCTATATTGAAGAAAAATTCCTAAATGCAAAAAACAACAAAAATATCCATCATAATGTGCTCTGTTTTCCTCTTCTGGATAGGTTTTGGTGTCCATAAGTTGAGGACTCAGCAGTATAAAACCAGGGCTGGTTGTCAGTTCTAATTTAGGGAGATGTACACAGTTTTATACAGCAGTTATGTGGCCCGGGGCTGTCTGTCTTGCTGTTGGAAGCCCACTATGTCAATTGCATGTCCTTGAACATTTCAGGTAGAATGTGGCTTTGGGGATTCCATCCTTGTAGATTTCAGGTGTGTAAACAAAATCTCTCCACTTTACTAATTTATTATTAGATAATGAGATAGCATTAAGGAGGAAGAGATCAAACATTATGTTCTTCATAGTTTTCAAAGATCTCAAGCCACACACATTGTCCTGATGGCCTAGGGAATTGGAGTTTACTTATATCTTCTGTGGTTCAAAACTCCATCCTCTCCACTCTTACCCATCTGAATAGCACATGAATTTTCTCCAGAGCTTCAGCTGGTGTAAATCAGCTAAGCTCCATTCCTACTTTTATAGATTTTGAGTGCTGCAGAAACCATTAGGTCATCTAGTCGGACTTCCTGCGTATCACAGGCCATTACATTTCACTCAGATAATCCTGTGTTAAGTCCAGTGACTTGGCATAAAGCATTTTAGTTCTTGAGAGATTAAACTGTTGTGTGCCACAGGCACAGAAGAAACACCCAGGTGTCATCAGCAGCTGAGATCCCCACAATGGTAGGGAGTTGGTTATGTGGGAGATGCACCCCAGATGATCCCAGCAGGCAAACAGCCCCATGCTGCAAAGGAAGGCAACCCTTTGTCTGCCCATCGAGGTCTTTGACAATCTATCCTAGGAGGGCTGATTTCTTCCCATCCTCAAATCTGATAAGTTTGACTCTGATCATGGGAACAAGACATGCTTGCAAGCATTTAAGAAAGAGGAATCTTCATACCACGTCCGAGCACTGGCACACCTTTTCCAGTGAGTCATCTCTAGCTGTGGCCAATCTCTGATGCTTCAGAGGAAGGCCAAAAAAAAAAATCCACACTAGAGTACATCTGGCTAACTGTGTGCACAGGGGACAGAAATTCCTTCCTGGCACCTGAGTTGAGTGACTGAAACCAGAGGCATGGGAGCTAGGCATACAGGGGGTGCTGCAGTGCCCCTGGGTTCCCAGCCTAGTGCATGGTGTCCCAGCTGCCTCCCTGCACGCCACAGGCTCTACTCCTGGCCTGCACTCAAGGACCAGCTGCCACTCTGCTCCAGGCCCTGCCTCTCTTCACCTTTCTTCCATTCCTGCCCTGCCTCTTCCCCACTTTTTCTCTGGCCCTGCTCCACAGCTGTCCCCCTTTTTTAATTCCCAACTGAGGCAGCCTGGGGAAGTAGCAGGGCCAGGGGCTGGAGCCACCAGCAGGGCTCCTCTCCCTGCCCCCACTCATCAGCAGTGGTGGTGGAGGGGAAAGGTGGAGCAGGATGGCCCTGCTGCTTTGCTCCTCTAGCTGTCCCATCTCTTGCTCCTTTCCCTGGAGCTGCAGGGCTGGGAGAGCAAAGTAGCCAGGCTGTTTTGCTGTGCTTCTTTTCTCCACCATTGCCAATGAGTTTGGGGAGATCAGAGTGGACCCCCTACTGTTGGTTCTGCACCCAGGTCCTGGCTATTGCTGTCTTGGGATCTGGGGTCCTGGCTGTTGGCCACAAATGCTGGGGCCTTTCCTGCCAGTCCTGGGCCTCAGGTCACGACTGTTGGCACCATCTGCCAGGACTTTGCTCCAGCTTGAGCTGGTGGGTGGCCGGGGAGGGCTGAGGTAAAGGACGGTGGCAGCATCCACACTCTTAAATAATGTTCCTGTGCCACTGACTGAAAGCCTCACGTGTGAGTTGTTATTACAGTCATTGTCTTAATTCAGAGCTGCAAGTGTCATGAGCATACTGAGGGCAATGTAGGCAATCTTGTGCTCTCCAAGGTCCACAAAGAAAGGGACAAACCAGGGAGATTCCAAGGCCAGAAGGGGCCTCCATGACCATTGACTACAATGAAATGACACCTAGCAGGGCTGACAGTCATCGCGGGCCATGAGGCAAGGTGGATCGGGGGCCCTCTCCACCTCCAGAAAGGGTGGAGCCAAGGGTGGAAGGGGCAGGGCCTAGGACATTCTGCCTTCAGCCCCACCTAGACCATGGCATTGGCCTTCACACTCCCTCACAGCCACAAGCAGTGGTGCAGCAGTGCTGCCATGAGAGCCAGTCCTAGGGGTTGGCAAGCCAGGTGGTTGTCTGGGGCTGCCAATCAGCCAGTCTGGTGTATTGGGCTTGGCTGCTGCGCAGAGGAAAGCTAGCTGCCACACTCCCTAGCGGGCATTCCGCTCCGGATCGGCCCACCCCTATGCTGCCTGCATTCTGCTCCCACCACGCTGTGTGCTAGAGCATTGGGCTGGCTGCTGGGTGCAGCGCTGGGGCAGAGCACTGGGCTCGGGGTTATTGTTGGGTCTGCCATTTTCAAGGGGCCGCCAAAAGTTGCCCAAGGCCACTGATTGGCTACAACTGGCTCTGGTTGCCATGGCACTTCAAAGGGGCCTGGAGCTGCAGTCACTGCTACTGCAAAAGGGCCCATGGACAACTGCCCCCTTTGCCTGCCTCTCCTCATCGAAGGGCCTGATGACACCAGCTGAGAATATGGCCCTCAATTTACACCTTAATGTGTTTCATACAAAATGAACATCTAAGCAATCCACCATGTCACATATCTAGAATGTACCCAACTATTAGATGGATGTACTTAACAACATAGTGGAGATAATTTATATGAATATTCTACACCTGCTGTGTCTCTCTAACTTCTGAATGATTTCACAGTAGATTTCTGTAAATGTTACTGTGTTCACATTATTTGTAGCTATAGAAACCTCAGAAAACACTCCATTAGAACTTGGAAATATTATACAACATCAGTATGTTCATCATATCAGCCACTGGAAAAATAATATATCAAATAAAGATAAGAAGATGATAGATAGATTAATTAATTACATTAGTGCCGTGGTTGTGCTTTGTTCACCACTGGTTGCTAGGTCCCAGATTTTTAATGGCATCTAGGTTCTTGATTCCCATTTAAATATTTTTTAAAACTTCTAGCTCAAGGTGCTTCCATAAACACTCATTAAAGATAGCCTGTTCTCTAAGGGGCTCACAACCTGGCATACTTTTTAAAAAGCCTGACCCTGAACTGGAGGACAAAAACTAGAGAATGAATTAACTGGGGAAAAATGCCAGTTTTTGTTCTGATCACGAGTGACCACACGCTAAAAATGACCCAGATAAAACTGAATAGGTTCATAGGGTTTTTGTTTTAAATTTGTGTTCTTCTATATGGCAGGACACAAAATAAGATCTTCCTATCCATGTCCAGTATTGTATTGCTGTAATAGTTGGAGCTATTCATTGTGTTGCATTGTTCTTTAAAATGAAATAAGGGTGGGAGAGGGAAATGCCATAATATAAGATAATAATAGTGTGTGTGTTTGTGTGTGTGAGAAACAAAGTAATGCAGTCCCAAGGTCTTTTGACGAAAAGAGATTATGGAACTTTATAAAAACCTGCAGCCTTAGCGCACACATATGTATGCTATCTTCCTATTATTCTGCAAAAGATCATTACAGGCTCTGTAAAAGTTTAAACTGGTGCTTTCTTGTAGTCCGGAGGCCTACAGTCATAGCTACAATAATCAGTGGATATTGGAAACTGACTAAAATGATGCAAAGGGAGGAAAATATATTTCATCTCAGGGCACCTGGCATATTTACTCGAACAAGGTATGCTCAGCTGGTGTGAATTAATGCAGTTCTCCTTTAACTTCAGCAAAACTAGGCCAATTTACAAGCTAGTTGAGGATTTTTCTCTTTTATACCAAGGGACTAGTCTTGGTAGCACAAATCTGGAAGATGTAATTACGGAAGATTTAAAAGTCAGGTTGGTTGTAGCTTCCTGGCAACTTCTGGAAAGTTTGGCCACTTAACCACCCTTAAGTATAAACACAGAAGCCTTTCTTTGGGCTCCAGTTTTTGAAACTCTTGGCATGAGGATCTGATGCTGTAAGAGTCTACAGCAGTGTATCCCAAATGGTGTCCCGTAGAACCCCAGGGTTCCACAAAGTGAAAACAAGGTTTCCACGAGAAAATTCCATTACAATAGCTGACTCCTCTGTGGCTCCCTGCCCTGCCACCGCTGCAACAGTAGAACTAAATTTAATTAGTTTAATGGCTGGCAGGACAGTGGGGTGGATCCAGCTGTTAAACCAACTGAATTTAGTTCCACTATTTCAGTGTTAGCAGGGCAGGGAACCACAGAGAGGTCCTCATTTCTCCCACTAGCCAGTTGGTCACACCTTTCCCCTGGGCATGGCTCAGCTCACCCCTGCCAGCAGAACACCTTTATGCCAACCTTCCTTCTGCTGGGCACAGTGCCATGGATGGGTTACATCTGAGGGCCAGTTTGGGGCTGGGGCATGTTAAGCCTAGGGATGGTGACATGGGTTTGAGACAGAAAAGGGTTAAGCCTGGGATTGGGAGTGGGCTTTGTGGGATGGGGAGTAAAGCTTGGGGCTGAGGTGGGTAAAGCCTTGAGATGGGAGGAGTGTTTGGGGGTCAAGCAGGGTGGATCCTGGAAATGGGGTTCCACAAAGTTCTTATGAGTTTAAAAGGGTTCCATGGCCCAATAAAATTGGGAAACACTGGCCTACGGGAAGCATGAATCTGTTATGATATCAAGCTCGTAGATCTCCACAGTAAGTATACATGCATAAGTTATGAGCCCCTCCGGTGGAAAGTCATTATGTAAATATTTGTTCTGGGAATCCAGGAATCATAGTAAACATACATTAAAGTGTTTGTCTCTTAGTTGGTGGTAGAAGGAAAAGTGTTGTTGTGTGTGTGTGGTATGAAAGACAAAATGGATATTGAGCTGTGACTGGATCAGTTAAATATATCAGCTACAGTAGAGCAGCACATGGAGGGTCATCTTTTACACTATGCCAGTGTTGTGTGACACTGAGGCATAACCTCAGTATTTGCAGCATTCTCTGCACTTGCCTATACTTTGTACTGTACGAGGAATACCTGCCAAATACTGCCTATAATGAAGTAACGTTATTGAGCTATCAAAATAAACTGTAGCTGTCAGCACAGCCATTTTTTCAGCAGGACTTACTACAAAGGCAACTTGTAAAATGGGTGAATGATCAAATAAACAAAATGTGCGAATTTTTTTCATTACAAAATGAATAGGAAGCATGCGCTGAAACTGTCCTGCATTCAAAGAAGGAAAATAGCTCAAGAAACTAAATTTGGCATGAATAAAGAGTATTCCTTTTCTAAAGTCTTTGGTAGTAGGAACCATCTTTTTTAAATACATTTTTACAGTGCCTAGTGCAGTGGTGCTAGAACCTTTAAGGTCTAATGGAATATGAATAACGAATGTCAAGGCTCCTTACATTCCCTGTCTTTTAAATACTCTTTATTGTAATAGTCATTTTGAATAAATAAGTAACCTATACAATTGAACAGGTTAAGCAAAAATTTGATAAGCCACTTAAAATAAGGCTACACTTGGAAAGGAAATGTGACAAGCTAAGGATCATAGCAAGTTTATCCAAAGCTAGATCATCTCTAGTCTGTTTCAGGCAACTATCTTGATTCAGTCCTTACCTTGGAAAACTTAAAATTTTATATTTTATTACTCAAAATGACAATTAGAAAAATGTGACATTAACAGCTACATACTCCCTGACACAGTGTAGTCTGTATAATTTTGGGTTGAGCCACCCATTAGATCCTATATACTGTTTAGGGAACATTAGTAGCTAAGGTCCTGATTCAGCCAAAGATGTGCTGAAGTCCATCTGTATTCAGGAAAACACATAAGCATGTGCTTGAAGTTGAGCCTGGGTTTAACTGGCTTTTCTGAATAGAGCTCTTTCTTAAATCAGGGCGTCTGGGTGAATCAAAATAGACATTTAGGCAGCTAACACTTCAAAAAACAATATTTTTGACTCCTGGGTTTAAAGTCCAATAATATTTCAAAAACACCTTGCCAAAGCATATTGTTGCAAGTGACTATTGAAGGATCACTTACCTGATTTCCTTTTTTTCACAAACCTTGCAAGGGTTATAAGGAATTTTGGAAGGTTTTCAAAAGCTTAGTTTATGAATTTGGGGTTTCTGAACATGAAGAAAAAGGAGGAAGACTCTTTAAAACTGGATTCCCTCACAGTGGAGTTAAGAATTCCCACAGGTAACCTGGAAAATCTATCAGCTATTGTAGAAAGTACGTTACAGTTGAAGGAGCTTAGCATGAAACACATGCAATCAATGATGGGTCACATGAACTTTACTTGTACAGTTATCTCCTTAGGGATGGCATTCTGTAGGTGTTGAACAACTGCCTTTTCTAGCTGAGGAAGTCACATGATTAAATGAAAGTAAGAAAAAAAATCTTGAAGGACGATCAAAGAGTTTGTTGAGTTCCCCTGGAACACTATAAAGGAATGGCATTATGGCAGTCTGAATGGCTCAAGCATTGAATTTTCAGGAATGTACTAAAGAAGTAAGTGTGGAACTGGGAACTCCTGAGTTAAAATCTTTTTTTTTTCTCAACTAATTCCTTGTTAGATCTTGAATATGTTGCTTGATAGGTTTGTAAAATGAAGAAAAGGGAACTTAGAGTAGAATCCATTAAAGAGTTAGCTTTTGCCAAATGTCACCATCTTGTTACCATTGATAATTCTTACTCTGGATATATGTACAAATGGTTTCATCAACTTGGCTAAATGTTGGCAGTGGTTTGGCAAGTGTAATTGAGCAATCTCATAAGGCCATTCTGAAGGCTAATTAGTTCGTGTTGTCCTAGAGATAGGCGTCAGTGAATATCCCACATCCAAACGTTGTCAGTCTTTTGGAATGTTCAGCTTTGGTTTCAGACTTTGCAGCTTGCCTGAACCTTGGGTTTGAACAAAGTGAACAAGATGTAAAATACAGAGTATATTATTATTGTTTAGTGGAAATGGGTATGAGTTTCTGTTCCTAAGAACTGTGATGCTGTGAACAGTAAAGGCAGTTACTGTCCAATCAAGGTCGTTAGTTTTTGAGAAAGGGACATAGCTGAGAAAGCATTCATTGCCTTTGGCACCCAAAATTTTATGGGCAATTTCAATTGTAAATACTAGTTCTTCTTAACATCAGCAGTGGTTTTAGGTGTCTTTCCTAGGGTGCTTATCACCATACATATTAAAAGATGAATTGCCATGATATTGGTAGGGAGCGAAGTATTATTATCTGCATTTTACAGTGCAGATGGAAAGGGTAGCGGGGGTGCATTAAAATAGGTACCTTGCTTAAGGTAGAAAAAGCCTGTGGCAGAACCAGTAATAGATTTTAGATTTCATGGGTATCAGCCCAGTTTGTTGACCACAAAATCATTCTAGGATTGCCATTTGTCCTGAAAGCCATTCTTATTCTGAATTAAGAACATATCCGTGAGGAACTATACCACAATGAATACTGTATAGTCCTGTTGGTAACTTTTCCCATGTAGACAAGCCCTTAGTGGCTTAGCATCACAAATGCCATTGCAAGTCAAAGGAGTTCTGCACCTAAGTCAGGTAAGCACTTTTGGAAATCCTACTATAGATAACAAAAAAAAAAAAACAACTCCACAGAATTCCACAGATTCTGGACAGTGTAATTCTACAATCTTTCCATATAAGCGAGAGACCTCAGATATGGTCTTGTGTCTGAAGTTTTGATATTAGCAGAGTAATGGGTGTTACAGTGCTTGCAGCATGTAAAACAGCAAATATTTTTAAACTGATTTTTTTTTCAATGAGACTAAAGATGACCTAATTAAAATATTATTTGGACAAGCTGCAGGGCTTCACGGTAGATCTTTCTCCTAATTTGTCTGAAGTCTTTGAAGATAGGCTTTGCAAAGTAGAATATGGAAAGCTTGCAAAAACATAAGGACCAATATCGAGGCTGAGAAGCCTTGCCTGTTGGGTCAACAAGCCTCCTGAAGTTAGACTGATGATCCAGAATCTCTGAGGCCTGACTACCCTGTGGAGAAGAAGTCACAGTATCAACACACGAGCTATGCCAGCCTGTGACCAGTGTCCTTGCACTCAGATATCCTACTAGCAAAAAGTCCTGTGGCTGCAGAACATATCTCTGTGTCTCCCTGATTATAGTCTGTGAGAGTCCAAAAGATTCTGAGCACTGAAGAGTTTATGAACTCCCTGTTATCTAAGTATCTTATTTTTTCTTTTTTTGCCTTTTGTTTTTGTTAGCTGTGATAATCCCCAGTTTTTTTATATGGTCTAATTTTAGGGTGTGAAAATGTGATTGTGTGCATGAATATGACTGTGAGAAGTCATAAAGTCCATCAGGAAGAATGTTCCCAAGGTCTAACTAGTGCCTCATGAAACTATTCATTAGACTCTGTTCTGTGTTGAAAACTAGTGTTGGGTATATAAGAGCTTTCAAACTTCTGCTAAGAGTGTTCTTTTACAGTCTAAATTATAGATAAGAGATATAGAGATAAATACAAAGTGAAATTTATTTCCTTAAGGAACATGGATCCAGAATCTTTGAGGACCTAGATATCAACCAGCCGATCTAAAAAGATCCTTTAATTAGCTGCTCTCTTACAACACTGAAGCAGCATTTGGGGAATAGGGATTTCCTTGAACTGACCACAATAAATATGTTTGTTCAGGGAAAAGTAAAGAGGTGAAAAAAGGCTAGCATGCTTCTCAGGAAAAACCTGCTTTGTGTCTAATACATTTCAGAAATTGCTCAAGAACACTTTGTCCTTGTGTACGGATGGCCCTGTAATGCTCTGAATAACCTAAGGTCTCAGCCTAAAGATATCTGCTGTGAATGTGCCGACCATGCCTGTGAAAGCTGATTTATTTATTTTTTTCTGAAACACAGTCTTTATCATTGTGAATTCTTATCACATGTTTCTTCAGCTAGATTCTCACCTTACTCTCTTTCCTTTCTTTCTCCTTCGGGAGTGGCTTGCATCCATTGTGGGGTGGACATGCTTCCCAATGAATGAGGCTTCTGGGTGGCATATTACCAACTTATTGTAAATTAAAACAGCAAAGATGAGTAAAGCATCTGAATTATTTGAGGTTTGGGTTTGTAAAGATTAATGATAAATTCAATCAGACTGGGAAGATAGTTGTGTATTGGAGAAATACAGATAAGCCCTTAGGTATAGCAGTTTTTTTGTTTTTCGTAAAATTATCATGAAATTATATTACAAGGCTAATGAAGGATCCTTATTGCAAAAAGGTCCCGCAGAAAAAGAAATCCACAGATGAATAATTTTTTTTGGTTTCATATACTGAACCAAATTCTGTAGTTCTCTTGCATGAGTTACTTTCATTGTAGCTAATGGGGGCATTGGCTATGTACAAACTGCTGAATAAAATCCTTTATGCAAAGTCCAGTGGCTAGGCAAAATTCCAGTTAAAGACAATGAGAGTTCTTCCTGACTAAAGACTAAATAATGGAGTCCTAAGTGAATCAGTCTAGTCACAAAGAGTAATGTATCAGTGCAGTAAAGCAGATTCCTTTTAATTAAGATGTCCAGTAAGCAGCTTACCTGTTTAGGTGGATTTCTAACTAAAAGATAGTTAACCAAAAATAGCACACTGTGTTAAAAGACTAAAAATGGGGAAAGAATATGTATCCACTGTACTAAATTAAAAAAAGATGCGAGTACTAAACTTGGGGTGAGTGAGTTTGCTTGAGTGTTTGTATTTTGCTTTGTCTTTCAGGTTATTTCAGTTACTGGGTCAGTTGGGACTGTGTGTCAGGAGACTGTTTTGAGTCTTTGCTTCCTTGATCATCCTGGATCAGCCTCTGCCAGCCTAGTGATCATCCGCCCCTGTGTGATTAATGAAGGAGTAGGGATGACTGAGGAGAGTAGATCATATTGTTCTATATATATATTCCATTGGCAGAATGCCGTCCAGCAGAACTGCTTCAAGTGATTTGGGGCCTGTTACAGTCTGGCACTTATGGTGAAATGGAGACACTTTCGCCTTCTTGCTGTGATCATTTCACAAAGCACTTTGCAGCTAAGATCACTCGCATTCGATCTGACTTGGATTCTGGTTGCCACGTAAATGAGGTACAGAATGTGTTGAGTGCACCATCCAGTCTTTGGAACAGTTTTTTTGGAACAGTTTCAGTTACTGCAGACCGAGGACATGGACAAGATGCTTGGAGGAGTGCATCGAACCACATGCTCATTTGACCCCTGCCCTTCCTGGCTTATTAAATCTATCTGGGAAGGGATCACTGTTTGGGTCCAGAGGGTTATTAATGCTTCTTTTAGATCTGGTATAGTTCCAGCTGCCTTGAAAGAGGCAGTGATAAAACCATGACTTAAAAGCCTTCTCTGGACCTACATGAATAACTACCATCTCAGTTGCTAATATTCCATTCTTGGGCAAGGTGCTTGAGTGAGCAGGGGCATTGCAACTTCAGGCATTCTTGGAAGAAACAGACTATTTAGATCCATTTCAGACTGTTTTCAGGCCAGGCTCCGGAACTGAAACCACCTTTGTTGCCCTGGTGGATGACCTACGCCAGGAAGTAGATGGGGAGTGAGTCCCTGTTAATTCTCCTGGATCTCTCAGTGGCTTCTGATACCATTGACTATGGTATCCTTCTGGAATGCCTGGGGGAATTGGGTATCTGAGGCATTGTTTTGCAGTGGTTCTGGTCTTACCTATCAGGATGTTTTCAGAAGGTTGAACTAGGGGGCTGTTATTCGACCCTATGGCGATTGTGCTATGGGGTCCCTCAAGATTCCATATTGTTCCCTATGCTGTTTAACATATACAGGAAGCCGCTGGGAGAAGTCATGAGGAGTTCTGGAGGACAGTGCCACCAATATACAGATGATATCCAAATTTATTTCCCTGTGATACCAGAACTAGTTATGGCGGTAACTGATCTAAACTTGTGTCTGGAGGCAGTGCTGGACTGCATGAAGTTTAGTAAGCTGACTCCAGATAAGACTGAGGTCTTGTGGAAAGGGAGACCATGTGTTCAGAAATGTGGCATGGTACCTGTTTTAGACAGGGGTACTCTTCACCTGAAAGAACAGGTACACAGCTTGGGAGTCCTCCTGGACCATTTTTTAACATTTGAAAATCAAATTTCTTTGGTGGCTAGGAGTGCTTTTGAGCAGCTTCATCAGATTCACCAGCTGCAACCTTTCTTGAACACTCATGATTTAGCTACAGTGATGGATGCTTTTGTCACATCTTGACTGGATTATTGTAGCACGCTCTATATGGGACTGCCTTTAAAGAGTCTTCAGAAACTTCAGCTGATCCAGAATGCGGCTGCCCAAGTTTTAACTAACACTCGTTATGCAGAGCATATTATACCAGTATTCCGGCAGCTGCAATGGCTTCCGTTGTGTTTCAGGGCATAATTTACAGTATCGGTCATGACTTATAAAACCCTAAATGGGTTGGGTCCACAGTATTTAAAGGACTGTCTTTTTCCATATGAACCTGCCTGGGGATTGTGGTCAGCTGGGGAAGCGCTGCTCACTGTTCCACCACTTAGAGAGACAAGATTAACACAGAGCAGGGCCTTCTCAGCCTTTGCTTCCAGGCTGTGGAATTCTCTTATGCCGGGAGAGTCGCAACATTAACATTTCGGCACCAGGTTTAAGCCATCCGTTTTACTCAGGCTTTTATTGATGTTTGAGTTTGTGTGTGTGATCCTTCTTTTGAGATATTTTAGTAGGTTTTATGTCCTTTTGGAGGTTTCTATTTATAAATCTTCCTATATATGTTTATATATTTTTTAAAAAATTTGTAAACCACCTTGAATATTTGAAATAGAGAAGCGAGATAAAAATATTTTAAATAAATAAAAGCCAGATGCTAAGCAGCCAGGGGTGCTAATAATTAGGAGACTGCAAAGAGGGGAGTGTGAGAGGGAGTTTGTAAGCAGGAGTCCTAATACAGCCACTTTGGCTACGGAGGGTCACATCACCCATGCCAACACTGCTTCTGTCTCCTCCACCTGCAACTCTATCCAGACATACAGCCAGACAATAGATGCCTTTCCCCAGATCCTGGTGTGATTTTTGTAGAGATGGTGGCCTGCATTTCTCACTCACAGAAAACCAGGCTGGGGGAGCCCAACAGGCAGCCTACAACCAGAGCCCCTTGCCACAACTGGAGTGGCCTGGCTCCAGAATCCCCCATCACCACAGCCTAGTGCTGGACTGCCCAACCCCCACCCCCAGTCTCTTGCCCAAGCAGCTGGGGTAGGCTGGTCCCAGAGCTGACTGACTCAGCCCTGGAGCACCCCCTTTTACCTCTGCACCCAGTCTTAACTCCACTCCAGAGCCTGTAGCCCAGGCCAGAGCCCTCGCACTCTTGCACCACAACTCTCTGCCCCAGTCGTGAGCCCCTCAACCCTAACCTCATCACAGAGACCTCCCACTAAATGAAATGCATTATGTGCACCAACATGAAGGTGATGTGCCACGTCTTGTCCATGTTGGTGCACATAACAAAATTTATTCTGCTCATGAGTGGGAAAGATTAGAGGGAACATGGGTAGGAGGGAGAACAGAAAAATAAAAACAATGGATTTCACGAAGGCAGACTTTAGCAAAGTCAGAGAGTTGGCATATAAGATCCCAGGGGAAACAAGTCTAAGATAAGAAACAATTGAAGACAGTTGGCAGCTTTTTAAAGAGACATTTGAAGGCACAAAAGCAAACTATTCCAAGGAGTAGAGAAGATAGGAAGTATGGCAAAAGACCACCCTAGCTTATATTGGAGATCTTCATAGAAACCTAGGGGTGGAAGGGACCTTAGGAGGTCATCAAGTCCAGCCTCCCTGCTTCAATTATCTTAAAATCAAAAAGAGTCTTACAAAAAGTGCAAATTAGGTCAAATTACAAAGGATGAATATAAACAAATAACATAAGTATATTGCAAGGCCAAGGCACAAAATGATTTCAAACTAGCCAGAGGTTAACAAGAAAGGGTAACGAGAGAACATTCTACAAATACATTAGAAGCAAGAGTAAGACCACGGGTAGGGTAGGCCTGTTACTCAGTAACAATAATTGAAAATGTGGAAATGGAAGAGGTGCTTAACAACTTTTGTTTCAGTTTTCACAAAGAAAGTTGGTGTCCATTCAACTCCTAACATAGTGAATCCTAGTGAAAATGGGGTAGGTTCAGAAGCTAAAATAGGGAAAGAGCAAGTTAAAAATTACTGAGACAAGTTAGATGCCTTCAAGTCTAAGGAGATATCTGAGCCAACAGCTATTATTTTTGAAAAGTCATGGAATAGGGAGTGATTCCAGAAGACTGGAAAAGGGCAAATATAGTGCTCATCTATGAAATGGGAAATAAGGACAACCCAAGATAGCTTTCTTTGACAAGGTGATAAGCATTGTGAATAAGAAATAAGCAGTAAATGTGGTATATCATTCTAGACTTTAGTGAGGTATTTCTTAAGTCTTGCATAACCTTCTTACTAACAAACTAGGGAATTATAACACACAGGGAACTCTATAAGTTGAGTGCACAACTGGTTGGATAACTGTTCACATAGGGGTGGTAATCAATGGTTCATGGTCATGCTGGAAGGGCATAGTAAGTGGGATTCCATAAGGATTAGTTCTGGGTCCAATTCTATTCAGTATCTTCACTGATGATTTAGAAAATGGCATTGAAAGTGGACTTGTAATTTAAAGTTTGCAGATGATACCAAGCTGGGAGGGGGTTGCAAGTGGTTTAGAGGATAGGGTTATAATTCAAAATGGTGCAGATAAACTGGATAAATAGTCTGAAGTAAATAAGGTGAAATTCAATAAGAACAAATGCAAAGTGCTGAACACAGGAAGGAACAATCAGCTGCACACATTCAAAATGCCAAGTGGATCACAAGCTGCATATGAGTCAACAGTCTAACACTGATGCAAAAAAAGGCAAACAATATTCTGCAATATATTAGCAACAGTGTCATAAGCAAGACACAAAAAGTAATTCTTCTGTCTTACTCGGCACTGGGTACTCGGCAACTGAATTATTGTGTCCATTTCTAGGCACCACATTTCAGGAAAGATGTGGAGAAATTGAAGAAGGTCCAGAGAAGGGCAACAAAAATGATTTAAAGGTCTAGAGAACATGACCTATGAGGGAAGATTAAGATAAATGGGTTTGTTTAGCCCGGAAAAGAGAAGGCTGAGAGGGGATGTGATAACAGCTTTCAAGTACCTAAAAGGTGATGAAAAAGAGGAGGGAGAAAAATTATTCTCCTGAATCTCTGATGATGGGACAAGAAGCAATGGGCTTAAATTGCAGCAAGGGAATATAGGATAGATGTAGGAAAAACTTTCTGTCCACTGGAAATAAATCCCCTAAGAAGGTTGTGGAATCTCCATCACTGGAAACTTTTAAAAACAGGTTAGACAAACACCTGTCAAGGTGGCCTATTTGGGGCTTATTCCTGCTAGGAGTGCAGGTGAGTGGACTTGAAGATACTTGAAGTTCCTTCCAGAGTTTTGTAATTCTATGAAAGTAATAAAATGATGTTCATTCCATTTCTTTTTCAAACTGCAACTTCTGGGACTGGAGATCTGACTCTTATGACCCCTAATCAACCAGTTATACACCAAAATATATCTCTTAGGTGGAAATTTTCATTAATGATGTCCTGATGATTAAGATGCAATTGTTCCCATTCACTGTCACCAGTGGCCTATTCTTCAAGGGCAGTGTTCTTAACTATTAAGGAGAATATTCATGTGCTATACTAAGTAATTTTTGAGACTGTCTTGTTAGTCTATGGCCAGCTACTGACCATTAGATTCTTCAATGATGTTTAGTGCTGGTGACCTTTTTAAGGGATATATGGCCTGACTCTGGAAAGTACTGGGTTCTCTTAGCTCCCATTGACTATGGTGAGCATTGAGGGAACTTAGCTTCCCACAGCATCAGACCCACGCTCTTGAATTTGAAATTACAACTAAAGCTTCCGTTTGCACTTGGTCATGGGCGGGTGCAATGTTCTCTAGCTACACATACCAAACATTAAAGCACTGTCGCTTTTTGGTACCGAAAAGCTTTTTAGAACCTTTTGCTGGAGATTTTAAATTGCATTTATTATTTCTTTCTCTCTGAACGTCGTGCAATGCCTTTCACAATAACTAAGGCACTTGACTTTACATGCCAAGCAATTCAAGAAGTAGTCTCAATTAAAACAATTAAAAACTCCCACCAACATTTCTAAAATAAGTTTCCTGTAATACATTGGGAATGTGTGATTATCTGGTATCATATAAAGCTTCTACCAGAATTAGGGTGTAGGGGAGAGGGAGGAAATTTCACACATGATCCGAGAAGACAACATTTTCTTTGGCATGCTGATTTTAGAAAAAGGTGTGTGTATGTTTAGTGTTGCTCAGGGGTTTGGAATGTTAAAATAAATCCCAAGCAGGTAGATCAGGTGGCTGATGATGTCATCCATATATGATGAGGCATGAGATATTTCTTAAGCCAATGTCCGTACAACTTTATTGCATGGATCAGTGTTTCTCAATCTTTTTTTTATAAAATACCTCTTTTTTTGAAAAAAAGAAAGAAGTACCGCCAGACTTCTCTTGCATACCCTTAAGGGTATGCACACCACTGGTTGAGAAACATGGGCCTAAGGTAATCTGTGGTCTTGAAACAGGTGCCATTCAACATTTCCAGGTAACTGTGCCCTTTTCAAGAGTCAGATTTGTTCTGCATACCATCAAGGTACACCTCACTTAAAAATTACTTCCTTGCAAAAACATTTCAAAAATATCACAGAAGCCTACTATTTAAAACTTGCTGACTTTCTGCCGTCTTATTAGCAAATAAATGAATTGGAATAGAAATATTGTACTTACATTTCAGCATAAGGTTTGTGAAACAGTAGAAACAAATAATTGTCTGAATGAACTTTTAGATTGCGCTGATTTTACTAGCATTTTTATGTAGCCAGTTGTAAAACTAGGCAAATATCTAAATGAGTTGATGTACCCCCTGGAAGACCTATGTGTACCTTCAAGGGTACACATACCCCTGGTTGAGAAACACTGACATAGATATTATTTCTACTTATACAGGGGCTCGTCTGCATACTTGGTTCAATCTAATTCTTGACCTTCCCCCCCACCCCTCCACTCTCTGATTTGCTCACCTTCATTATCTTTTTCTGATTTGTCCTCCTTGCTTACTGTTTTTGGTTCTCTGTGCCTTAAATATTGAGTCTGTTCTGGTCTGGCTATGGTCTGAAGAAGTGGGGCTGTCCCACGAAAGCTCACCTAATAAACTATTTTGCTAGTCTTTAAAGTGCTACTTGACTGCTTTTTGTTTTTATACTGGAATGTGTTTCATATATGTGTGTACTTAGATTATTTTTTCCTGTTTCTTTTTGCTTTCTCCCATATGCATAAAATAGATTAAACTTTGCACCTTTCTCTAGATGACAGGTTAATTTTGTTTTCCTTTATCAAAATGACTAGGAATGGTTGTGTACTAGGCCAAAGGGACTGAAAGGAAGAAGAGAGCCTGTTGAATTAATCTTTCCTCTTCGGGCTTGCGATCAACTATTACTTTCTACAGTAAATTCCTAGGACGGCCACTTTACTGGTGCTCAACTTTTCTCTATGTCTGGACTTTAATGTGTCACATCCAAGTGAGTGCCAAGACTTGTTCTCAGCAGCCATTCTGACCAGTTCTTGCTCTAGGTAATGGCATGTCTTGGCTCTGTGATGATTTGTTGAGAAAACCTGGAAAGTGTTTTACTCCTAAAGATTGTTGTTGTCACTATTCTTAATGACTCCTTCAGATGAAAATTTACCTTGCAGGCCTACTAAACTGACCTAATTGATTCCAACATGGATCATAATAATTTGACAACGTCACTTATTTTAGATTCTGATTACCTTCTTTACCTCCGGGTAATAGCAAAAGGCGGGGGGGCTATGCTACACAAAGGGTTAACTGGGCTTTTCTATAATGTGTTCCTATTTCATTTGCCTCCCTTCAGCTCCTTCACAAAATGTTAATCTAATTGTGATACTATCACTTTGATGACAATATGACAAGACAGACAAATTTGATTTTATTCTCCACAGAGCAAAGCATATGCTGCTTGGGAGACTTTGACAGAGAGAAGGACATAAAACAAATGGAGTTCATGAATATACAATTTTTATTGTACACAGTAGTGACATCCAAACTTCAGAGAATACATGGGTGAGACTTACGCTTTACTATTGAGATTAATGGGCACGTAAAAAAGTGCCAACAGAGAGTACTACAGTTTATGTTAAAAATGTCGACGTGGATAAGAATAATTTTCTTCTTAAGATGAATGATGCATTTAATAGCTATGAGACATTCATGCCCAGTAGCAGTTCCTCAAAAGTAATTTTTTGTTGTTATTGTAAATTATATAAACTTAACTGCAATTATAGCCCTGTTTAGGTAAAGGTCAAGTTAGTACAGTGGATGATTATAAACTAAGAGGGAAATTGGTAAATGTATTCCCTTGATGATAGCTTATGAATGATTTTAAGCAAGATAATTTTTTGTAACTCTATTTCTACTTTAATGTAATATTGCAAGTAAAGACGGCACACATTAACAAAGGGTAAATTAGATTTGTCTAAGTAAACATGTCTGTACAATAGGAGTAGTGTTTTTGTGGTAAGGACAGTCTGAAGGTTAAGAGCTCCATGTAAATGGTACAGATTCATTTTTATGGAAGGCAAAAGGAGGGGCAGCTTCCAAAAAATTACCTTTGATAGAATGGAGTCTGTACTTCCCTGATCAGCACAGTAACACTCTAAAGCACATGCAACTGTGGCCTCCTCTTGGTCTGAAGATACTGGTTAAATCCTTTTGGTTTCAAAAGCCTGCCCTGAAAGAAGCATTCTTCCAATTAGTCTCCTTCAAGACTGGATTTTATTGTTTTGTTAATGAAGAGGTTAACATAGAAAGCAACTCCTTTACTAATGGGCCATGTTTGCTAAATCTGTCTCCAAAATGTGAGTTCAAATACTTCTGATTTTCATGTTGTAAAGTAAACCCCCAGGCTAATAATCTAATGAGAATGTATAAGAAGCATCTTGGAAAGGCTTTTAAAAGTTCCTGGAAGCTTTTTGACTTCAGTGGCACTCACATGCTCAAGGCAGGCTGCTGCAACATAATATATCCCAGTATGTGAAATTCATATAAAACTTAAATGCAATAACAGCGCAGTAATACAAGGCTGGCATTTCCCCCTGAGAACTTTCACTTACACTAACTGCCACTGAGCAGTCTATCCAGGTGTTCTAAGTATGACTTCACTTTGCCAGGCAGTGCAGAGCTCTATTTCCATTCACTTCTCTGACAGATACACTTACTGTGTTAAGAAATGCAGAGAAACTCCTGCCTGAATTAGGTGCCAGAGAGCCTCAACTAATTTGCATGTAAATGTCCATGTATTCTCATAAAAATAAGTGTTCACATTTCTACCAGCTTGTGTCTTCCTTCACAGATGAGCAGCAATGGCTTGCTCAAGTTTGCCCTCCATTAAAAAGCTGCATGGTTTAGCATTACCCTGTCACCTAGCATTATTGAGAGAAGGCGTCTCACAGCCATAGTTTAGAACTCTGTGGTTTTCACTTGGCCTCAGGGTCCCTTGCTTATATTCAATACACCTTTTATGATACTGCATCGTGTCTGAAGTAATTCAGCATCATAAAGTATTCAATACCCCTACCTTGCGGGGCTTTCTCTGACTTAGTTGTGTTTGCCATGTCTAACTTCAGGTCTGGTTTGGCGGGACAATCAAGATGATTTATAGTTGTCTTTTATCATAAGAAGAGACAGGTAAAATAGATGTTGCTTGGCCTGTTTTTGTATCAGATATGTCCTGATCATCATGCACTGTTATGAACTGGTTTTGAGAGTGTCTTTTAGTTTCATAGGCTATTTCAAAGCACTTAAAACTAAAATGACAACAGATGTGGAAGATGTGGGTGCATCAGGGAGTAAGAGACCAGCCTCTCTGCAACAGGCTCTCCTAAGGAGAAAGAACCTAGCCAAAGCCACCTGTGAGTGTTTAATTGCCCAGATGACTGGCTAGCAATTATTTAGTTAAGGAAAAACAGAGCCTTATAAAGGATGATGAGAGCTCAGGAGACAGACCCAGAATACATGCTGGAAGTTTGATAGGGACTTCTCATGGGAGAGGGCTAGAGCACTCATAAAAAAGGAGGGGGGACTGAAGAAAGGTGCTTCTGGAGACAGCAGAGTCCTCTGGCTTTGCCAAGCATAGCCCTTTTGAAAGGCCTGATCCCACTGAAAGGACTTTATTGGAGAAGAACTGTAGGGATGCTCAGTCCAGAAAAGGAACTCTTCCCAGGTGATGGCAGGTGACTTAACTGTAGAAGAGGGCCCTTGTTCAAGAAGGGCCTTACTAGAGAGGAGCCTGGATGGAGGAGATGGACTTAGGAGGTGGAAAAGACCAACTACAGTCATCTCACCCCAGCTAGTGAGCAGGGATGAGGTTGCTGCCATGTCTCTTTGGCTTTTGGTTAAAAAGGTAGGTGTCCAAGGGGACTTGGGTCACTTTGTAGGAGTCTCACTGAACTTATTGAAAACCCACTGGGGAAACTGATATGGGGATATACTTGCTGATCTGCACTGGGACAGCAGAAGGCAGGTGACTTGAGGGGCTGCGCTGGAAGTGAGCGCCTCTGGTAGTACAGCCTACAGCATATTTTTTTTTAAAATATTCTGAACTGAATTTTAATATGCCAAGAAGAGCATTTCTCCTCTGAAATTTTCAGCTAACAACTATCAGAAGTTATTCATATTTGGACTTGAATGTCTACTGTTCTTTTATTTCTGAAAAATTAATGGAAGATGGAGACAGGGGGCTGGAGGGAAACCATCACCTTCCTAAAAACCATCTGTAGGTCTTCACCAGACACAGGACTCTCAGCCTGCGTGAAGCTCAGTTGCAGTGCTGGTGCCCAACTCCTTTACAAATATTTGTCAGCAACTAACAAAATATATGAGGACTCTGATGCAAAACTCAATTTGAAATCCAATTCAAAATTCAATAACACATTTGACCAACAGTTTTAGACCTATTGGCCAATAACTTATGATACCCTGAGTTGCCAGGGAACCCACTCAAATCTTTGTGCCATTTGACACTTGTTTGGCACAGTGGTATGTGGCTGGGTATGATGTGAGAAAGCAGAGAAGGTGGTTTATTTTAAATTATTTGCATTTTGTAAAGCGTTTGGATGGTGTGTTCAGCAGTGTACACAAGGAGAATCTTTGCCTCCGAGAGCTTACAACCTAAAAGACAGAGAAAGCTAATACAATGGGCACTGACAGACTTAAAATAACTTTGTGTTTCCATCGGTCTCCCCTTTGTAAAATGTGGATGGGGAGGGGGTGATAGATGGATATGGACAGGTCGTTTGAAGGCCAAAAGAGAGAAAAAATCTTTTGTAGAAAATATTTGTAGAATACTGTAATGGACTGCCAAGCAGCAGGCCTGGATTCCCACTTAATGAATCACCAGACAAAATGAGGTTACTCCGATCACATCACTTCTCTGTTTGACCTCTCCACTGATTCCTTGTTGCCCACCATATTCAATTTAAACTTCTTGTTCTTCCCTTCCGGGCTCTGCATAACTCTTCTCTGACCTGCACCTCTTTGACAAGACATGGATGCTTATTTACCTTCAGCAAGAGAGACTAACTCTGTCTGTTTTCCATCTGAACCATCATTTTGTCAATCAACCCATCTTGATCATGTTCACAGATGACCATTGACATTCTATTCAGTTGTCATGCACCTGGGAGTAAAACTCAACCATAGCCTGACATAGTGGCCTCGCTAGGACCATCCTTGTTCATTTGAGGTGGTGGAGGGACAGGGGGTGGGGGGGGAAGTACCTTAGATGGTATGCAGGAGTTCACCACTCAAGCTAGCATCCATTGGATTTTACTGTACTTCAGTGTTAATAAAAAGGGTGAATTAACTTAACCACCCCTCAATATTGATGGTATATTTTAAATGTTACCACTGAAATACACACCACTTTCTTAAAGCAATGCATTCCTGAAAGTGACTGCAGCTATTGGGGCTTGTTCCTTTCACAGGAATTCGTTACAGGAGGCATACCACTGTGTTTAATTATTTATCTGGCTTTTCCCCCTCTCCTCTGTCCCTCACCCAATTGGTCACAATAAAATGTCTGTGAGAAAATTTGTGAAAGGCCCACATAACTCATTGTTTCCTGGCCTAGTAATTAACAACTCAAACATAAGCAAGACAGCCCATTCCTCTTTCTCTTGGCTGAATGTTAAGCTTGACTTACTCTTCCCTTTCCCCTCCATTCAGAACTCTTCTCATCTTCCAAAATTATGTGAGAAATGATTTTTCATGCTATTTGCATGTTTTAGAGCATCCATCATTATCATGGGCACTGACAGCTTTATACTTCAGCAGTGACAGAGCCTGAAAAATGCTAGTCCTATCAATCAACATATTGTAGGTTTCCAAAATGAGATCTTTTGCATCTGACATTTTCTTCTGTTCTCTCCTTTATATTTTTTCCCTGCAGCATTCTGTGTATTTGTTTTTTGTCTGATTATACAGAGAGGTATGCTTTGATACAGATTTCATATGCTAGGTTGAAATGAAATACTTCTGACCTGCTTCGTATTGTTTGGTTAAAGTACTTACCCATAAATCTTTTATCTATTTTAATCACAGCCACCCACCTCCAGAAACTGTTTCAGCACCACTTTCTTGTTTGCTTCTTTGCTTTACTGCATATATTATATATGAACAAAAATTGTAGTCTCACTTGTCTGCCTTAGCTAATCTTACTGGCTTTTCTTAATTCTACTGAGCATTTGATTCTACTTAATAATTCTGAAGCAGAAATAATATCAAATTCAACAGTTGAAAATTATTCTTCAATATCCTACAATATTTTTAAAGGCCTTTTTAAGCTGTATGCTTTTTTGGGCCAGAAAATGAGGACTGGTCTACACTGCAATTATAAGCTGACCTACAGTACTCTATTTCAGTTACGTAAGTGGATGTAACTTGGGTTGTCTTACAACAGTGTCTGCACGACACTGTGTCAACAAGAGACGCTTTCTTAGTCACTTACCTTTCTTTTACTGAGGAGCTGGAGTACAGAAGAGTGTTCTGCCATCCACATAATGGGTCTTCATCAGACCTACTAAATCAATACAGCTGCATCAATCACAGCAGTGCTGATCTATCCGTTAGTAGAGACAAACCCTGAGAATGATGTGCCATTCCATAGGTCTTACCAATTTTTTCATGGCTTGTATGCTTATCAAGTAATAAAGGAGACCATTCCCATAACTAACATACACACTGGAGGTATATTTTTACAAAGTTTCAGCAGGTGAATTTTAGAGGTACAAGAACTTGTTTTTCTGAGTGACCTAAAGAAAAGAGAGAACAGCAGAGAATAAGGCATTTTCAATGTAAGGGAATATTTCAGTTAAAAAAAAATCTCAGTAGTACAATTTGAGCATTAGAAGTTAATGAAGTAACTATATGTAAAACATTTTATTTACATTTCAAGAAAAATAATTTGTAGGCTTATACAGCCTAGAAATAATAATCCAAGCCTAGCATGCTTCTCAAGGCAAAAGGTTACTATTACTTTGCTTGCTTTTTAGCATCCTATTTAGGGTAAAGTCTTGGTACCAATGAGGCCAGTCAGAGTGTTGCCATTGACGACAGTGAAGCAAGGATTTCCCCTTTGGAATTTTTCAAACATTGGAAACTATAGCACAGGCTCTGTACATGTTCAGGAGGACAGGTCATATGGGTTTGAAAAGCCATTCATATCTAAATCACTAGTTCATTGTTTGTTTGCTGTGTTGTTGTATCCATATCAGTTGGGGAATGAGGTAGGTGAAGTAATGACTAAATCTACATTGCCATTTTATTGGGCCACAGCTTTCTAGCTCTGAGGTGTGAACAAATGCCCCAACCCAGTGAGGGCAGCAAGTTACAATGCTATACATTGCCGGTGTGAATGGGCCCCAGTGTTGTTAGGTATTCCCCTCATGGATGTGGTTTACATAGTGCTTTAAAGCTGCCACAGTTGCGCTTTAATTTTCGAAGTGTAGACACAGCAAATATCCTTTTCTGAACCAACTTCTGGTTGAGAGCAGGATGAGCATTTGAGCTTCACTGAGCACTTTCTCAGCTAAATGCAATTTGGTTAAGCACAAGGGTTCTACATCTTGTAGGAAACTACTCAAAGGAAATGGGCAGTTAAGGGTTAGCAGACAGTATGATGTACAACAAATTGTTGTAATGACCTACAAGACCATAGTTAAGGCCTTGATTTTTAGTGTCCAGAAAAGTTTAAACTCCCAGGCTTATTTCTGAAGGAGTTGTACAGCTTACTTTTGACAATGAGGACTTAGAGGGAGCGATCATTTTGTGAAAAGTGTTCCCCCACAGGTAACATGGTGTTTTTGCCTTTTTATCATTTTTCTCTGAGAGTTCATTTGAGAGCATGTTGAATGTCTGGATTTGTTAGTCTCTAAGGTGCAACAGGACTGCTTGTTATTTTTGAAGCTACAGACTAATATGGCTGCCCCTCTGGGGTTGTAATTGTTTTATGATACCCCACATGGATTCTTATGGGGTGTCATAGGTGACAACACAGGTTGTCGCTTAGAAACCTTAACTGAAGGTTTGGTTTGAGATCTGCTAAACAGCTACAGAAGTGTTCTGTAAGAGAGCAAGATGAGCACTGTCCACTGATAATACAATGGAATGATACAAGGGTCTGAATCAAAAAATCTTTATTAAGGGCTTATGCAGTTAAAATGCTCTCTGAAGACTCTGCCAAGTCTTAAGCTTGATCTACACTAAGGTATAAAGTAGATTTCTGATTTGCAATTCTAGCTATGCCACTGGCGTAGCTAGAATCGATGTATCAGAATCAACTTTTTTACTCTGTGTATATCGGGGCTCTTCGGGCTCATGCCAACATCCCTTACTCCACACAAGAGTATGGAGTTCCAGGGTTTATGGCTGAGCCCAGAGTGATTGATAAGACACAGCAAAAAATCAGGCAGCAAAATCAAATCTAAAAGATCGACTGCAGATCGACCAGTAAGTATAGAATCACCCTTAGACTGCTGAGTCTAAGTCAGTGAAATTTTGTCTGAGCAGGGACTATATGGCCAAAAAAGGGCTGATCCTACATGCGCCCCTTTGAGTTTAACACCAACACCACTCAATATTGACATCCAAGATTGGACTAACACCTACTATATTATCTAATATTTCAAAAGTCTTAAAACAGACAAGTTACTAAAATTACTGTAGATGTTCCATGAAGAACAAGTTTAGAATAGTCTGTTTTGATGATTTTCATTAGTTTTTAAATTAGAGGACACAACAGAGGTGATCAGGAACTAAAGAACAAGGGATGAATTAGTCTTCTTTCTGCAGTTTACAAGGTTTCACAAAAGTACTGAACAATTGATTCCATGTAATGCCGTATTTGAATCAAATGGGAGAATAAGCCAACTTTTAATCAAGATGTTCCATAATGGATTATTTTCTTAATTGAATGAATACAGGAGACAGACAAATGCAACCTTCTACTCAATGGTCTTCTTCAAATATTGGTAAGCTTTCAACCTCAACTTGCTGGGAAAAGCTTTGGAGTTAAAATCTCTACAGAACTAAGAAACAGATGAAGGTTACATTTAGCTCCTTTAGAACCATCCACAATGTGAGGGTGAAATCTCTCTCAATTACACTCACATTCAGAGATGATTCTGCCTGCTCAGAAGGTCCACCAAGAAGGTCAACTATGTGTATCAGAAAGAGGATCTGAATGGGAAGTTGGATAACTTCTTAAGAACAGAGAAAGAGATTTGGATATGGTGAAATAATTCACAAAATCTTGGATAAAAAAGCATACAGTTCTGAAAATTTCTCAGGTGGGATTGAAGGCACAGTGTCAGAAATGAATAGAGCCACTAGACTAAAGCAATAATGTAGCTGCATGATGACACTAATTTTGAGAAGATAACAAAGAATCTTAAAGATAATTTAAAAGTATACATGATTGATATGAATATGGTTAAGAGATACATGTTATAGTTTTCTGAGTGGTCTTGATGTACCAGTAGCTAGACAACAGAGATAAAATTGTCAGTTTGGGTGAACAGAATGGTCAATTTCATTGCACTATCCCACACCATGGAGTGGAACATTGAAAATTGCTGCACTGAGTGAAACAGGAATAAGTCCTTGGGCTCGGTTCAGAACATATCAGGGATGTTTTGGTAACCATAAATATCTGTGATTTTGTCACAGTTGTATTTTGGTGAGTAACAATGACTTTACATTTATGTAGTGCCTTTTTCTACTTATGATTCCCAAGGAAGTTCATCAAATATCTATACTGAAATGTACCCACCTCTGTTGTGGAGTGTGTCATCTGTTCTGAAGCTGTCTCTCTATGCAACAGAATTGTTTAGAATAATTAATGGAATTAAAATTAGGGGGAATTTTGATGTGAAGAATGTAATTACTTTTGTTAGGCCAAGTCCAGAACACTGAAATGTATACTTAAGTCTTCTGAAGAAAGCCTCAATCTTTAATGCTTATGAATGGGCAGAGCTGAAGCCCTACAATTCATCCATAGTATAGGGGCTCCACTAGCAGAATGCCCTGGTGCTATTCCAGCACAATAATGTAGTATGACAGCAATGGGCAAACAGTGCCTATTGAATTACATATGCCCTTTACTGTTGCACCTAAGTTTTTCTTGCAGGTCTCTGATACAAGTAACAGACTAGAAAGTAGGCCTAAAATTTTAAAATATGAAAATTGACACTTTAAAATACTTGACAAGAAAATACATTCTGCCCAGAAAAATACTGTCTGATGAAGTCTGCAGTGTGTTACTCAATTCTGTAAAATTAGCACCCTTAATGGAAGGGAGGGGGAAAAAAAAACTACTATGGTGCCTCCTTTGGGATTTTTACTTGAAAGACCACAAACACATTAAGTAATCCCTAGCTGCTTTGCCAAAAGTTTGTGGCTGCTTGAATCCATTTTAAATCATCTCCCTTTAGTTTGAATGTAAGTATTACTAAAAAACAACAAGAATTCCAACACGATTTTGGAATGTTAATAAGCTTTCAGAATTTTCATACATTCATGAGCTTTTTGTGTTGCTCTTGTCTCACAATGATTATTATTTCATTTTGTATATAATTATGTCAGCCAATCTATAACCTTTCGAGTCTCTTCAGCCTGTTTTATCCAGTACTGCTACAATTTAGTGGTTAGTGTCATGAATGCGACTGTCTTATTTCTGTCACTGAATTGTGGAGCCACCGAATGAATCAGGAAGGTAGAGGCTGATTAAACTGAGATAGCTACAGTGCACGTGCAATAATCAAAGATTAACACGGCAATACAGGAAATGGTGGTTTTGTATTTTAGTGGGATTTTTTTTTCAAAATATTACATTTTGTATAGTTAGCCTGTGTGTATCAGTGTCCTTTAAATAAGGGCACTTCTACCACAGCCAGGTTAGAATGTCATGTACTGGCATGATACTCTGACTTAAAAGGCTGTCCTTGAGTAACTGGAATTTTGCTATTAGATTTAATTCTGAGCAAGATCATGCTCGGTATCAATACTATTAGTTAAAGAAAAATGGCTGGAAACTACAAATAATAGTGTCAAAACTCAGTAATTAACTAATTCAAATTCAAAAATTAACATTTCTTGGGTATTTTACAGTGTTTCTACTGAAGAAAAATGTTCAGTTTTGGGATCTAATACTCACTGGCATCATAATAATTAGAAATGTTAGACATCTTCAAACATGTATCATTGAGTCTTATCTCCTGCCAAGGCAAGGTAGAGGACATATTACATATAAAAGCCAAATTATTAAAAACAGCATAATGTTAAGATATATTTTTCTGCACAAATGTAGAGTGTGTGTGTGTGTGAGTGAGAGAGAGTTTTTATTTGATAAAAATTTCAATTGGTTGATGGTAAAAGATATGGAGTCCATTTTACATGTTGTCTCTAATAGAAGTTGGAAATTGCCAGCAATCTCTAAACTCTGTAGTGGTATTCACTTTTAAACTGGAAGGACTCTGCCTTGTGGAGTTTGGGATTAAATCTAAAGCCATATAATATATGATACAATACTTGAAGTAATGAAAATGGTTTCATTCCTTTACAAACGTTATAAGCAGATTCAGCAGGTTAATGGAAGAACTGGGGATAACTGTGTGGGCATTAAAAAAAAAAACTTGGATGAAAAATAGTGAGCAACTACTGCATTGTTTGGGGCAAAAATTACCAGATGTGTGTGAAGAACAGTCTAGTCCTCTACTGCAAAATGTCTGTAGTTTAACATTCTACCTGTGGCATTAGCTATAAAAAGGATACTTTAAAACCCCTAAGTAAGTAGGATAATAGTATCCTAAATCTAATAAAATGTGACATCAGATATCAGAAAATATGATTTTCTGCCAACCAGTCTGGTGAGCTACTTTATGTGACACTTTTCAAAAAGAGAACATTCTTCCTGTGTCTCTTAACATTGTGTTTGAGGGGGTAAACTGCCAGTTAGGGGACATGTGTGAGGATGAAGAGACCCTCTGTGCAGCTGACATGTTGTCCACTCATGTATGGCTGCATGTCACCTCATTTTGTTGGCATAGGGCCCGGGGCTATTATTTGATGCAATACTGGCTTTTTTGTTTCTCACTCAATATTTGCTTTGTCTTTTTGCTGTTTCCAAAGCTCTGTAAAATAGCTTTGATGGAGACAGTATTTTCATTGGATTGAATGGTTCTTTTGAAGAGGTTAAGGTCCCAGAGATACATGGTACTGAGCAAAGTCAGTGAGAGCTGATGGCTCTCGGCAGTCTGCCGGATTTGTGACTCATCCAGTTTATTTTTTGCTATTGACTATAAGACTTGTCCTTCTGAAGCTATGGGGACTATTTTGGGGTGTTCAAAGAGTACAGAATCAAACCTTTGGTCTTCACGTGCATGTGTCACTTTTGCCCAACATACACTCACACAAAGTGTCCTAATGCTAAGGACATTCCAGAGAATCTAGTTAGTCCAATTTGAATACTTTACTGAACAAATATGTTGCAATGTGAGTCTGACCACCACAGTCAGGGAGTCAAGGTCATCTTGGAAAGAAGGCATTAGCTTCAATTAAAAAAAAGAAAAGTTATTGTAGTTGGAAATTCTATCTCACTTTTCATCCACAGAACTCATAACTCTTATAAAGATAGGTAAATACTCTCAGTCTTATTTTACCTTGATGCACCTGAGGGATTAAGTAAGACATCCGACCTTACATAGTAAGTCAATATGAGAGCTGACATAGAACCCAAGGAACAAATTCATCTCTCACATAAGCCAATGAGGGTGTGCCTGCTTAAGTCAACAATACACGTTGTCTGATTTCCTCTCTTATCTCCTGTTTACTGATCACCCTGTCTCCAACAGCAAAATCTCTTGTTTGTACCTATCTTGAGGTAATATATTTGTGTAACCATAGCTGTGCTTATTTGCTAACACAACACTTTAGATCCATAATTAGGATGGACTGATCATTATGGACCCTGAAGAACAGTCTCTTTTTGTGATATAATCATTTTTTGTGATAATTTAATTGGAAAAAGTTTAAAAATGATAATAAGGGAGAAGAAGCTGTTGTGTCAGGGTTCATTTTGTAGCATTGGTTTATTGTACAATAACCACACTGAAATGTAACCGTGATTATTCCCTGCAGCTTTTGGGAGCTTCTCCTTCTTGTCTCATTTTGTCTTTTTGTGGTGGTTGTGTTTTTTCCTGGTTATGCCAAAAAAAAGCTTTCTTTTTAAAAGTAAAATTATTGTGTGCGGAAGCTGTAACCCTTTGTAAATAATCTAAAACACAATGGTTGCGTTGAAGTTAGGCAATCCTTCGAAGTAACCAGCAGAGAAAATACACACATTTTCCCTTACTTCAAAGTAAGGAGCCCAACTTCGAAGTCCTTAGTCCAGTCCCGGGAATGGAGTAGTGCCCCATTTTGAAGATTAACTTTGAAGTAGGGTGTGTGTAGATCAAGTTATTTTTGTAATGTAGACACAGCAACCTGTGACATCAAGATCAGAGCAAGCTGTTATTCAAACTTTTCAATACAGAGGTATATTTGAAGTATTTATCTGCAGTACTGAACAACTCCCATATTAAGAAAATGTTTGGAGTCTGAGTAGGTAACAGTATATATGCAATTTATATTTGTGTAAGTTATATTTACTGCATTACATGCAGTGCAGTTAGTAACACCTATAGTTAAGGTTGCTTGACATTTCCCATTAAAAGACCCTATTTTCAGTTACTTATTTTTGTGTTTGTACTTCCAGAATATATTTTTCCATAAAAATATGACATATGCGGACAACCTGATGGTGTGATATAACATAAAGGTTTTTTTGATGTTTATTTGAAATTGCCTCCAGAACTCAGTCATGGTGGAGGAGACTAACTAAATGTCCTTTTCATACCTATATTTCTGTGACTCTGTGGCTTTTCCACTAGTAAGTAATAGTGCTTTTGCACACTCATTCTGATAATACTTTTATTTTGTGACATCAGTCACTTGCTCTGTATTATGTAGTGATATATTGTGTATCAGAAATCAGAATCCACAGCTGCCATCCTTAGTCAGATGGAATAGTGTCTTACACTGCAAGTGATCCCATTGGGTTAGACACTGAAACCATTACTCACACTAAGTAACAATTTATTCTGCAAGCCATGTCTGCAAAATTGAGTCCTGGTCTATGATAGATTAATAATATTTAATAATAATCAATCCCATTGCTCTATAGCAGTAGACAATAGGGATTTTCTCTTTACCATAATTCAGCTTTAAAAGAGTCTTTTCTGTTCCTTTGTGTCCTTCCCCGTCGAAGTTATCCTAATTATTTTTATATTTCAGGAATCTGAAACTTTGTTATACTCAGTTATTTGACAGACCCTGGAAGAGGTACCGCTATATTTTTGGTGGTCGCTTTATAACATGTAGGATACCTTCCTATCTCCCCGCCCCCCCATTTGTGAGTCCATTGATGGCTCTCTAGCCCGATTCTTGAGCCCCATATTTTATCATAGAAGGAGGCAGGTGTTGGTAACTATTGGAGGGGCGTGGGGCAATTTTTGCTGCTCTTTTCTCTTTCTCTGCCCCTCCTCATCTGCACTGCGGTGGGAGCTCTCAAATTGCTCCACCCACCTCATGGATTATCACTCTCCACTGGGAATGGTCCTGGGCAGGATTCTCCCAAGCGTTGACACCAATGGTGCACTTTTTCATGTGTGCCTTCAGCATGTCCTTAAATTGCTTCCTCTGTCCTCCAATGCTCCTCTGTCCTGCCTTCAACTTGGAAAACAGATTCTGTTTTGGGAGGCACTGATCAGACATCTGGCCCACGTGACCAATCCAACAAAGTTGTTGGCAAATGATAATGGCTTCAGTGCTGGTCATGATCGACTCTTCCAGGACACTACCATTCTTGCACCTATCCTAGAGATTCTGGAACTAATGATTCTCCTTGTAGACACATACTGAGTGTGGATTCTGTGCTGTGACACGAAAGGTCCTGTGGTGCAGGTTATAGAAAACAGGCAAAATGGCATTCACACAGTTTAGAGCAATCCCAGGGCTTTTGCATTGTTGCCAGTGGGCCACCATGCATCAACAAATAGCTGGAGTTCAGAGTGCTTCTGCCACACTTTCACATGTTTATGTCACATCCCCGTGCAGGGGTGGGTGTCAAGCTCTCCCAGCCCTATGCCATTGTGGGAACCTTTGACCAAGTATTCTTGGGGTTCATTCAGCCCTCTATAAAACCCCTCGATAGCAGCAGGCTGGCTGCATTGTGATCCCAAATCTGACCTGCAAACTGTCAAAGAAGTTGTCTAAAACTGATGATGTTGAAATTATAGCTGGGGTTTGGGCGTGCACACTATGTTATGGGATAAAATAGTTCATGTAAAATAATTACTAGAAGGAAGATTTACAGAGCATTTTATTTTGAAAGGCTGCTTCAGGGGCTGCATTTTTATCTGTCACAATAACCGAGTTGGATTTTTGTAGATTTCCTCTTCCCAAGTCAATATTTCTTACAGAGATCTTACACAATGCAGGCTTGAAATGGCACTTCTTGCATCTGTATGAAAGTACAACAGCCCTATGTTAGCCTTGTGGTCAGTCAGAAATAGCCTGCTGGAGCAGGGACATGAAAGGGGTCGTGCTTTGACTTCACAGGCTCCACTTGTTTCACATCATCTCTATTAGAAATTTGCATTTTTCCTTCTGTGACCGTTTTAATTATAGTTTCCCTATTTCAGTTCTACTAAATATGAATGAAGCAGGTGAAGTGTAGCCCAGCTGAGCATTATACTGTTTAGTGCTGGTTACTATCTTTAGCAGAGATGCTGAAATTCATTCTCATCTCATTTGCTGAGCGCTCTATCATTAAAGTGTCATTGAGAACTGACACCACTTAATTTTAGCAGCTTTCAATTCTCGTTTGCAGCAAGAATAGCTTTAAATGGAGAGGAGTGCAAATTACAGCGAGAGGGATATTTTTACTCCACACTCAGCATTTTATCAAACAAAGCAGCCTCCGGGGGACTCGGGACAATACATTATAAAACCAAACTCTGTCCTCTGATGCTGGTAAATGGGTATTTAATCTTCCTATTGCAGGCATCCACTCTGATGAGCTTGTAATGAATATACTGCCGGGGATGTTATCTGAGCTGTTGTGCTTTTTTTATTCCCCAAAATATCCTTTAGTTTTTCTATTGGGTGTGGTCAAAAATAAGCCTTGGAGCTGAGCTGTCCTTTCCAAGGCACCAAAGAACCTGCACTTCTTTGCAAAGGAAGATTTTTTTTCTCCTTTCCTATTAATTGTATAATTGCTTTTCCTCCCAATGTAATTTGAACCCTTGAGAGTTAAGAAAATCACTTACTGGGAAGCTGTAGCAATTGTTAACCCATTCAGCTGGGTTGCCTACCTAATTAGATTTAAAATATCCCCTTTCTCTGCACCTAGGGACATCTTCTTTATTCAAGTATGGTTCTGTTTAGTAAAGAATGGCAGAAGCTACATTTAGTTCAATTATCCTATTACTATGTTACTCGTTTAATATATGTGAAAATTTACCATTTTTTTTTCTTCCAGATTAAATCATGGTATAAGAATACATGCCTCAGTAAAGATTAAAAATAACCCCTCCAAAATCAAGTGAGGTTTAACAAAAATCCACGAGAGCAGACACACCAATAAATACGAATTTTATGATCAAATATTAAGCTGTTAGAAAATACATATACTTTGTCAAGTCATTTAAGGGTCATTCAGTTCATTTTTATATCTCGAGATAGATAAATATGAAATTCTATTCACTACACAAAATAGTATATTAATGTTAAGAATGCTTCTGAGCAATTGAAGAGGAAAAATCTTAACTGAGATGTCAT
Source organism: Carettochelys insculpta (assembly GCF_033958435.1). Classification (NCBI taxonomy): domain Eukaryota; kingdom Metazoa; phylum Chordata; order Testudines; family Carettochelyidae; genus Carettochelys; species Carettochelys insculpta. Next base: position 59,733,272 of record NC_134139.1, read on the forward strand.
AATCATCCCCAAAATAAGAACTATGAATTCAGGAAACTCAGAGTTAGGGTAAAACTTAGCTAAATCTATCCATAAGCAAGGCACGGAAATACTGTTAGGCTGTGTTTACACGACAAAAATAACTTCAAAGTACAACTTTGACGTAAGGAACTTCGAAGTAGAGCGTCTACACACACCCTACTTAGAAGTTAAACTTCGAAGTAGGGCACTGCTCCATTCTTGGGAATGAGTAAGGACTTCAAAGTTGGGCTCCCTACTTCAAAGTTAACTTCAAAGTAGGGGAAAGTACGTGTAGACTCTCTGCTGGCTACTTCTGCTGGCTACTCTCTGCTGGCTACTTGGAAGTTAACTTCAAAGTTAGTTCCTAGTGTAGACGCACCCTTAGGGTACCAACATAGCCTTAGCTCTCCCCTTAGTGATGCCCTGAAATAGCTGTGCAATTATGGCTCAGGTATTTTGTGTGTTTATAATCCCGAAGTAGGTGAAACTGATTTTTGAACCTTAGAGAGTTTTCATATCTGTTTCTTTGTAATGTCACTGGGTGTGGTGAGGGTGGGGAGACTAAGAATGACTGCTTGCTTTGCAATGCTTGGTTTGGGAATAATCACATCCTTTTGTTACTGACGTACACTATCAACCATACGTTCATCTTAACTCTTTATCTCAGAGTTTCCTTGTTTGTTTTTTAATTATTAAAAATTAAACGCTACTTGGTGACTCTTTTTCTTGCGATCAGTAATGTTCCCAGTGGGACTGTAGCAGGGGCTGTGTGCTAAAATGAACCAGAAGTTCCTCTGACATTGAGTAACTCAGCACCAACCCAGGTTCTGCTGATGTCATGCAGCTGCTGAGGGAGGAGTTGGTGGTCTGTACTAGCATACAGCTAGGGCACCAGTTCTCTTTGGAGTCCAAGGAGTTGGGGAGGAGAAGAGGCACCCATTGAGTGCCTCCTGACCTGGGTGGTTATGGGAAAAGGTTTACAACTGGAAAACTGCCTTGCAGACACTAGGCAAGGGTAGTAGTAGTAAAGAGATAGTGAGAGGCAGAGGAGAATGTGCAGGGGAGCCCAGGGATTCATGGTGCAATTAATTCTTCTAATCTGGTGTTGTGTTGGTTTAGAGCATGTTGACTTGATTGCCTGATGAAGCATGCTTGGGGTGCTCTCATGAGAATATGCTGGATGGAAGTTCAGAATACTTACAGTAGGGTCTCAACATTCGTAAACTTAAGGTTCACAAATTCAATTATCTGTGAGCAGCTGCTTCCCCGGGGCTCCAGAACAGGGAGTGCCAGCCGCTGCTGCTTCCCAGGGCTCTGAGATGGGGAGCACTGCCAGCTGCCACTTTCCTGGTGTCCCAAGCAGAAGTGCCGGAGGCCGTTGACTCCCGAGGCCCTAGGGCAGGGAGCACTGGTGGCCGCCACTTCCTGGGGCTCTGGGGTGGGGAGCACTGGCCACAAGGGCTTGGGGGGGTAGGCAGCCATATTCGTGAAATTCAGCATTCACGAGGGTTCTCAACATGGAACCCTCACGAATGTTGAGACTCTACTGGATATTCTGTTCAGTGAAGTTCTTACTAAACTGGGTCACATTCCACCGGAGTCACTGTATATAAAGCCAGAGTTATTCCATGACTCACAACTTCAGCTGAGTTAATCCATATTTACGCGGGAAATGAGACGACAATCTGTCCTATTTCTTATTATTTAGAATAGTCTTAATTCCTTTCACTCTAAACACAATATCTTAGACTTTTAATATATTTAAATTAGTTGTATCTGTTGCAGACTTCAGTAGTTTTCTCTGTACGTTAGTATCTCTGTAGAAGATAATTCCACCTAAATTCCTTCACTGCTTGACTTTTTCATAGAATAACTTTTTTTCCCCTTGAGCTTACATTTAACAGCAGCTGGAGCAGTGCTCTGTCTCTGTTCCCCAGTCCCTCTGAAATTCAGTATATTTCATCATAGTTCCTCGTAAGCACCTCTTTTCCAAACAAGATAGACCTATTTTCTCTAACCTTCCTAGAATATATAAGACTCCAGAGTCCCTCTATCATTCTGGCTGCCCTTTGTTTTGCCTCTTTCCCAATTTATAATGTCCTTCATATAAAGCCAGAACTATGCAGTATGTTCCAAATGCAGCCTCCTTATTTCCTTGTGCCGTGTTGGAATACTTTTCTCTTATTTATATAGAATGCCTTTGTTTTCCACATTACAGAATTTTGTTTGTCTCTTTTAAACACTGCTCCTAAGAGCTTCACTGAGAAGATGATTTTGTTGTAGGTCACATGGGTTTTACAATAGTGAAATAGTGTAGATCCCTTGACTTCTGTGAGCATCCGCTAGGGCTAGGTCTACATTAGAGAGTTTTGTCAATAAAACTTGTGGAGCGTCTACACACAAAATATGTTTTGTCGACAGTCTGCCAACAAAACTTGGCACTTCTGCTGACAGTGTTCTGCCCCTCTGAGATGAGGACTAATGCTTTTATTGACAGTTTTTGTCAAAAACAAAAAAAAAAGTGCCATGTAGATGATCTAGGGGGCCCTCTGTTGATAGACAGAGCTTCCAGTTCGTTTCGCAACCCTGTTTGCTGAGCCATTCTGTTGAGAGAGGGGCCAGGAAGTCTGGCCACTCTCTTGGCAGAGCAGATTGCTTGTTTGTGTGAATGACTCAAAGACGGTCCAGTGGACCTGGCTGGTGGACAGGCCTGTTGAGAGAAGTTTTGCTAGAAGATCTCTTCCAACAGTAATTTCTTTCAACAGGTCACTGTAGTGTAGACATAGCCTAGTTCTGTAGCACTGTAAGTGAAATAAGGATCAGGCCTTTCCAGGTTTGGAATTAGTAGTTCTCACAGCATTCTCATTCTGTCTGCTTCTCCTTGTTTTGTAGGACATCACCCTCCAGCATAGAAAGCCAATCCCTTTTCTTGTTTTGTCCTCTCAAAGGACGGTATGGGCTGGGCTGAGACTTTAAATCATGGCTTAGGGTAGGGTGGGATGCAATTGTATCCTGATCTGGTGGCTGTTTCCAGAGGCCTAATGCTCTGAGAACACAGTGGGGACACAGAAAGTACGTCCTTTAAGGCAGAGGTCCTCAAATGGTGGGGCATGCTGCCCTATAGTGCATGGAGCACTGTCTTGGTGGGGCAGAGAAGGAGTGCCACTAGCTCCAGTCCCATCCGCAGCTGTGTTCCTGGCTCTTGTTCCTGCACCTGGTCCTATCCTCTGCCTTGGCCAACTTCTGCTCTGCCTCCAGCCTTGGCCACTGGCCACAGCTCTGTGACAAGCCTGGGGTGAGGTTGGAGACAAGGCAGGGAGTGGAGTCACACCTGACAGCCCAGTTGTGGCTTTGGTCCCACCCACAGCACAGGCACAATCCTGGCTGCAGGCTCACTCCCAGCTATGGCACCAAACTCAACCCTCATACTTGTGTGACACCTTTGCCTTCAACCAGGTCCCCATCTCCAAGAAAATGAGGTAGGGAGGAACAGCAGGAAGGGGAATTTGACCCTCAGAAGTTTGGAAATGTCCACTTTATGGCATATCTATTATTATCATTGTTATTTGTATTGCTGTAGCATCCCCAGGCATAGACTAGGACCTGCATTGTGCTAGGAGATATACAAATACAGAATAAAAGATGGTCCTCGCCCCATTAAATGGTGTGCTGTCTGCTTCAATACTGGGCAAGCTGCATGAAAGTTGGCATCACTGTAGACGGCAACATCCCCCAATCTTTGTGCACACACTGTGTGGTACAGAAGATCCCTCCGACCAGCAGAACCGGTGTAGCCTCAGTAGAGCAGGTGTGTAAAGGGTAAACTCCATTCATGCAAAGTCATGATTGACACCAACACACCACACCTAGAACAGGGATGTGCATTGGCACAGCATAACGAAAGTTTCAACTTCTCTTGAAGATGAGTGGCTAATTGTGCCTGATTGTGAGATGAATAAATAGGGACTAAGATGACCTTCAGACTCACTTACAGTTTATGAGTGAAGGCAGAATTTTAAGGGTCCCTATCAAGTAAAACCTAGCAGGGAATTCAGGGGCAAGTGTAGTTCTGACAGTAATTTTTATTTATCTTCTTGACTCTGTTTCCAGTAGATTTCTGTTTAAACTCAGGAATTAAAGATGAAAAGCCTTCCCTAATCCAGCTCTGGTTTCTGATTTCAGTTCTCATTTACCCCAGAATTCCAGAAGGGATAAATTTAATTGTGAAACATGATTTTTGTCAATGTTTGGCTATGTCTACACTAGCTCCAGAACTTTCAAAGGGGCATGATAATGAACCTAATCAATAGATGCTAATGAGGTGCTACCAGGATTACGCCTCATTAGCATAATGGCAGCCACGGCACTTCAAAAGTGCCACTTTTGATCACGCACAGCTTTTCTATATGGGGTCCTTTACGAAAGGACCCTGCATGCTTCAAAATCCCCTTATTCCTATAACCATAACCTTTGTGTTCCAATTTCTCCCCCCATATGTAAGTGAATTTAGTGCTATTTAAAGGTTAGAGACTGACCACACCAAAAAATGGGGTTGTGTCCATAGATTGGGCAAAGCACAAGTACCAGTGCTGCAAACTTCTCACGTACACACTGCGCTGCCAGTACAGCATTACCATTCTCTGAAAGGGTCACTTCTCAGAGTGAAAGGGTAACTGAATCTCTTTGTCTTTGTTAGCTCTTGGTTCAGCTCTGCTGAAATTGCCATCCAGGACTGCAATGATTGTCAGCCATGATGATGTTTTTCCTAACCAGAGTGCCGCAAGTTTGACTCACTTTCAGGTAATGCAGACCTGGGCTTGATTACCAGTCTCTTGATTCATCAGATCCTCCCAGCCAGAGGTGACTTGTAGTAGCACTCAGGAAGTGCACCAGTCCCTGTTGTCCCCACCAAAATTTTAACTGCTAAACGGGATGCTTCCTTATTCTTACACTCCCAGTTCCTCTGGATGGCCCTTTTGGCACCCACTTACCCCAACAGTCATCGGTCACCTACGCTCCCAGAGATCTTAATCTCTAGGTATCTCTCCTATTCCATCTGTATAGTGTTTCCCTTTTCATTACAAAAGAAACTGAGCCTGATTCATTGCTTGGGTCTGTTGTGGGTTGCTGCATTAGCTCCCCACCTTCCTTTTGTGAACCCAAGAGAATTCACTGAATTATTCAGTAGCGTCTACATTTTCTCTCAATTTTTCCCATCTCTTAGGGCTTGTCTACCCAGTGCTTTAATTCACTCCAAAAGGATGTGAATTTTAATTTACACAAACATGTCACACGCTAAGTGGCCCCCAAGCATTAATACAACACTTTTTGAAATGGGACGGCATTAATGTGCACTTGGAAACTTTAAGGGCATCTGGCACGGTCTACGTGGGCCGGTTAATGTGCTACATGCTAAAGTGTTATAAAATTTGCACGTCTCTCGTACAGACTAAAGTGGTAGTAGACAAGCTCTTAGAGGTCTTTTTATCATTTGGCTTCTCTATTATTTTTCTTGACTTCATCTTTTCAAATACCTTTGTTTTTCTTGTCTTTTTCCAACCTATGACCATGTTAGGCACTGCACATGCAAGTCTGATCTCTAAAAAATTTATTTGATGCTCATGAAAGGAGCTGGACAGACAACCCTGTATATTCACAACACAGGTGCATCCCACGCAGCAGGAGTGTAAACTGGCTCAGCCTTGGAGTAAGGCGAGCAAGGTGGTTGCCTCGGGTCCCGCATCATCCAGGCCCTGAACTCCAATTGATCATAACATCCACTGCTCACCAGCCATACTGTCAGCACTCTGCCCTGGGCCTACCCGCCAGCTGGGCCCCCACTGGACCAACATTGAATGTAAGCTTTTTCACATTGTCCTGCCACTGCATCTCAATTTGGACAGGAAAAACACATTGGGTAACAAAGCAGTTCAGTTAATACCCATTGTGTGCTTGGCCTTCTTGTTAGAACTGCCATCCAGTTGTGACCTGGATAAATGCATTCCTGTTCATTAGGAATTGCTTTAAGACAACCAGGTCAACATTTTTCAGTTTGTAATTACAATTGGCCTGGAAAGGTTTTGAGTTATTAAACCCTCCCCGCCGACCCCGAACTGAAAGCTTCCACATCTGAAGATCAATTTCCTAACCCATCCAGTCTTCACACGTTTCTTTCTGATACGTGATTAATTGTTTGTACTATTTTGCTTATCCATAGGCTCTTTAAAAGGTCTAACATATTTAATTGCTAGAGGACCAGCAGTGAGCATTGAGTTTTCACATTTCTTCCTCTGACCTTTCTGTCCATTGCTTTAGCCCTTTGGAGTCTACTCAGTACTTTCCTGTAGTCTCCCCAAACTAGAGTTTCAGTTTAGTCCTAATGATAAATCTTTCTCTGATAGATTATAGTCACCATGCTTCTTGATCACTTCACCTCCCACCAAAAATCAAATATCAGCAGTACTTTCTTTCTGGAGCTCTAGTATGTGCATTGTGATACAATTTTTTCTGTAATGTACATACCCCTTGTCCCCTTGTGTCTTGTTATAATACCTTTACTGGTACATTTTCATTTAAGTCTCAAAGGATGGATTTACAAACTCCCATTACCAGGGGTCTGCAAAGTGCAGCTCCCGAGCTGCAAGTGGCTCTATAAGGACTTCTTTGTGGCTCTCAACACTATAATTGCAAAGTACAAAAAAAAAATCTGATTATTTTCGGTAAATGGTGGGCGTCTAAAAGCCGAACAATGAACTCATAGAAAACAGCAAATGATATGCGATCTTGAAACATAGGATAGCCCACCTTTTAATATGTGCAGTGCATTGTGGGATATGGTACTGTATCTTTGTTTTGATCATGTTGCTAGTAAAGTCTTGATTTTGAAAAGAAGGAAGTTTGCCGCATTCCTGCTGTGAAAGGCAATGCTATTTTAAGAAAGAAAATTGAAATTAAATGTAAGTTTAATTGTCATAATTAAAGTGGGGTAGGAATGGCTTCAAAAAAGAGGAAAATCAAAGATGAAAACGGAGAATTTTGAACTGAATGGACCCAATCCTTTGCATTTATATTGAGTTCGGTTGGGCTCCCTTTATGTCTCATTTGCAATGAGAAATTCTCCAACAACAAAAAATGTAAACTCAGGAGGCATTTTCTCAAAAAAAACACACTACTTTTGCAAAACAATATCCTGCTGGAGATGCCAGAAAAAAAGCTCTGAAGGAGCTACTGTGCAAAGAGAGCAAACTAAGAACGTGTTTTCTAAATGCATGAAATTATCAAGTACCATAACTGTGGCTAGTTTTGAGGCAACTCCAGAGATCTTGAAATGAGGAGAGCCATTAACAGAGAGCAAATATATAAAAGAGTGCTTTATCAAAGTATCAGAGCAGCTGTACAGTGATTTTGAAAACAAAAACAAAATTGTTCAAAATCTAGCATCCTCCAGAGAGAGAGAGAGAGAGTGAGTGAGTTCGGGAGTGAAAGGAAGATAAGAAGATAGTGGTACAAATACACCCATGTAAAGCGCGAGGAAATAGAACATGTAAAAAGTGTGTGAATGTCCTGCAGTAAACATATATCATATTACACATCATTGTGTGTGTGCTGTTCTTAAAATAGAGGTTACAAAAAGTATGGCTTGATGTTATTTACGAAGGACTGTCCTGCATTCGTATGCATTGTGTCTCTTGAATTATTGAGTTTTTCCATTGCATTTGGTTAAAACAAAGTCTTTCTTGCTATTTTGGTTGTGGACCCATGCCCATTGCACCTCTGGCTGAATCCTACAAACTTGACTATGTAAGCCACAGGGCCAACATTTGCTATGGGCCCCTGGAGAGGACCAAGGGCAGATGGGGCAGGGCCTAGGGCAGTCAGCCTTTAGTGCCACCCAGACCATGGCACTCAGCCCCTCTGCTCTCTCTCAGCCGCACAGAGCAGCAGAGCAGATCTGCTCCAGCACTTCAAAATGGGCCTGGAGCAATGGCCACTGCCAGAATAACAGCTGCAGTGGACGGAGTTCTGGGCCACTTTGAAACTTTGGGTCCTGGGACAGCTGCCCCCTTTCTCCCCACACCCCATCAGCAGGCTTGTATGTAAGGGATGTAGGATCAGGTCCCAACTTCATTCTGCCTGCAAAGACATCCTTATTTTTTTCTAGTTCAGTCCCATTGATCTCGGTTCTTATTCAAGGTGTCTGTGGCAAATTTCTCTCATCAGTCTATTCATCATCATCAGCCCTGGGCTCAGCACCCATTGGTGTCTGATGCCTGTCTCACTATTTCCTTCCATCTTTTCTTGTCCAGTGCAGAGTGGCTTAGCTTCTGTAGACTAGCTCCACACCAGTCTACTACATCATCTATCCTTCCTCTGTGGGGTCTGCCTCTGCTATTTGAACTGTCCATTATGCCAAATACCAGGATCTTGATTCTTCTTCTGTTGTTCATTCTGCAGATGTGCCTGAATACCTGTAGCTTGCTTTGTATAATCGTCTGCAGTTGATTCTCTTTCAGCTGTATCTTTCCATATAATTCCTTGTTGGTGACCTTCTGCATCCATCCTATTCTCAGAATCTTTCTATAACAACTCCTCTCGACTGCCAATATCATTCTCTTTGAATCTTTTGTTATCACACATCTCACATCCAAACAACATGCTACTGAATACGTGCATTTTCACGGTGCTCAGCTTCGTTCCTAAGCTAATCGCTTTGCTTTTCCAAGTCTTATCCATTGCCTTCAAACTCACTCTTACTTTTGTTATTCTAGTTGCTATTTGCTTCTTACAGTCTAGATCATATGTTATGTTGCTTCCCAGATACATGGACATCTCTATGTTCTCTAATTTGGTCCCATCTACACTGATCTTCCTCCCTATTTCCTTATTTCCAAATACCATTGTTTTTATTTTATAAATGTTCATAATCAGTCCGTACCACTTCTCTTCCTCATTTAGCACCTACATCGTTCTCGCTAGCTTCTCTTTATCTTCTTCAATGATAACTATATTGTTTGAAAACCTCAGGTTGTTGATTCTCATCCCATGTGCAAATATCCGTTCTACCTCTTCCTTGATCTTATCCATCGCTCTTGCTTGGTGCTTGATGAAGATACTCAGCGATATTGGATCTACTTGTCTCGTACTCATTCTAAACCAGCTTTCCAACTCTCCACTCATTTTTACTGCTGCCTTCCCATTGTCACTGATATCCTTCAACAGCCGTATCACT